>NC_079291.1:51048533-51351563 GCF_023638135.1 Falco biarmicus | reverse complement strand
ATTGAAGTATTTGTCATGGATTTCAGGATGCTTTTCTGGCATGTGTTCAGAATTCCAGGTTTTGCTAACTATGCATTATTTTTATATTATACCCTGAATATTGTTTCCTCTTTCTTCTTTTTCCTTCTTCTGTGCTTCATGCAGACTCTCTTTCCCCCTCTCTCCCATGCCATTACTTTTTCTTCCATACAATAGGTATATTGAGAGAACACCAAAATCTTCATAATTATTTCAGCACCATCAAGAGAAAAGAGCAATTGCAAGGAAAGAATGGCTAAAATTGTCCAGTCATGGATTGCAGCACACTGAGTACAAACAAAATCTCTAGTGAGTTACCTAGCTATTAAATGCTAGCAAGTTTCTATTGCTGACTGATTTTTCACAACTTTGCAACATACCCAGATTTGGGAAGATTTACTAAGGAATGAAGCCAGGACAATCCTCCAAACCACAGAGGTCCCCTAATTTTTCAGTGGAACAACGGTTTTAATGTGTAATTATTACATGCACACACCCCCACACTCCCACCCCCACCCCACGGAGCCTGTCCCTGTTTAAGAGGCATTTGGACAATGCCCTTAATAACATACTTTAACTTTTGGTCAGCCTTGAAGTGGTCAGGCAGTTGAATTAAATGATCATTGCAGGCCCCTTCCAATGGATATATTCCATTCTATAAATGTTGTAGGCAGCCTCAAACAGACTCTTCAATGGAAATGCAGGTCAACATTCATCAGCTCCAACCACATTACTTTCTGCCAGAATAGCTATATAGAAAAAATATTTAGTTATGCTACTTTAGCCTTATCATCGTGACATTGATGGGCTTTTAGCAACCAAACCAGTTCATTTGCAGTATATTTGCGCTTTTATTAAATGGTTAATAATTGTGGATGTCTATGACACAGAAAGTGCTGGAACTGTTTCTTAGAGTGTTACAAAACAGTATCAACAGTAACAGAGTGTTACAAAACAGAGTTTTATCTACTTTCTGTGTATTCCTGCTTCATTTGATATTGGTGAGTTACAGAGAACTGGAAACAGTAAGTACCTTTATGAGGGAGAATTACATGTACAGAAATAATGTACCTTTTTGAGGAAGAATTAAATTGAAACAACAAAATTTGCAGTCTACCTATTAAGAGCTTTACAGTTATGCATAGATTTATTCCGTACAGGTTTAAACATGCTCAGTGCCTTTTGAAGACTGCAGTGATGAACCCAGATTAGATGGTAGCTCTAAATAGGAGCAGAATAAGTCTTTTTGTACTGAATCTGGACAAACCGACATCCCTAAGGTCTTCAAGAAAGCAGGCATCTTCCTGTTTTAAGGGTGTTGCATAGAGCGCCATCCTTTGTTTTCACTCTGCTCTGGTTTGATCTCTAGCTGGTATTTCTGGCTTTCAAACTATTGCCATCAAATCTGTGCAGTGCCGATGAACTCAATGAGTTTGCCAAGCACACAATATTTTTAGTCAGTAAAAAATCCACACTGAGTATTTCAACCCTTTATGAACAAAGAATAATAACCTTTCTAAATTTATTTAAAACTTCCCAGAGAACACTACTATAGAGATATGATTATCTAATTAATTCTGTAAGAGCTTGAAATTATGCATAATTATTTATATTTTTCAAATTCTGTATTTTAAAATCTGTTTTATAAACCTAATTAATTGACATAATCCCATTTAATTGCAATTAAATTCTATGGAACTTTTCCATAACGATCAGTATGCTAATTCCTGAAAATTGCCTATTAATTTTACTTTCAGGAAGTAAAGCTTGGCCTTAAATGCCTGACTTCAGGCAAATTCTTATTGAGGAATCATAAATTTCTAACTTATCACTGTCAGTCTGGCCAGTGTTCTAGTGATCTGCTGCCTTTACCCTTTCCACCTCTACAGTAACCCTGAATCCATATGTATGCCTGGTGGAGGGTTTATTTGTTTTAAACCGGTGGAATATTTGTAAATATGTACAGAAGGAAAAAAAACAATGTGTCTGCAGTGTCGTGGCAAAACACAGACGCAACAAATAGGAAATGGTGCTGTATCTGTAGTCACGATGGAGCAGCACTTTCTACAGCTCCAGGTGCCAAGCAGCAAGACTTCAAGCACTTTCTCTTACTGTCTGTCCCAGTTCTGAGCCCTGGACCGAGAGTGCAGTCAGGGATGGAAGAGGAGAAGGATGCAGATGAGCAGGACTACCTGTGCACAGTGTCAATAAGAAGTACGTTCTTCCCATGAAAGCCAGCATCCTGGCTGCTTTTTATGTCCACATGGCAAGCCAAGACTTCAGCCTTCATCATTTGCCCAGTAATACCAAAAAACAGAGCTCAAGTGGTAGACTCAGGTTTTGAGTGAGCTGGTGACTTTTATGAAAGACTACAAATCGTTTTAAAGCACTTTCTGAAGTTCAATGGGCCAAGCATTTTGTACAGATAAAGCCAACGTATTTTAATTTTTTCCCTAAGTGAAGGTTTATATGAAGACATCTGTTAGCTGGCCCTAAAATTTTGCTCACACAGCCTGTCTGAGATCAAAGGAAGGGGTGTAGGAAGATGAAAAGCTGGCAAAAGGGGAATTAAAAGGGTAACCTGAAGTAATATGAGAAAGTTTTGTTGCAGAACTCATTTTCACAACTTCAAGCTATATTAATCCTTCTCAAAAAAAAAAAAAAAAAAAATAAGAAAAGAAAAAGAACTGATTTGCCGGATTGCTGACTGCTAGAGGTTATTGGTTGCTGCTTCATTAGTTATATACTGTGTCTTGACTGCCATTTTGTATAGAGTAAAAAACACTTTCAGATGGTCTGAAATATTAATGTGGAATATACCAAGAAACTTCTGCAAAATCTCAGGGTTGCACTGTGATACTAATAAAGAAGTTGATGCAGCTGAGCTTTACTATCCTGTGTATATTCACAGCTACAAGATGTTTGTTTAACTACTTTTCTGCAACACAGTCATCATCATGTTTCATCTGCGACATGAAATCATGAAGAGTCCAACAACAGGCTGAAAACATCTTTGCTAAGGGAGAATTATGTTTGTCTGTAGCTAATGTTAGCACTGAATGATTTTTTCCACGAGTCATTTATTAACAAGAAAATATGCTTTTGAATAACCCCAAACCACTTGTAATTGCAGATTGAATTCAGAGAAAAGTTGTTAATGAAAATTATTACTCATTATACACTTATTGCATACTATAAAAAGTTATTAATAATTTATTTTCTATTTGTTTTAGAGCTAATCTGATCAAAACAGTGAAAAAGAAGTCATCAGTTAGATTCACAAAATACTGGGAGAAATTGTATCCTGTCATACAGCAGTTAGGCTTTTACACAAGCAATGGAGAACATACACGAAACCGCCCTTTCTCCTTAAGAGATCTGCATCCACCGCTCCCACTTTCCAGGTACCTCACTACCCTGTTGATAGTCGACTGCTAACTATAAAATACTAGTCACAGAAATGGAAGTCACTGAAGCACGACTGCACACAGGAGGGGGCAACAGCCATCCTATAAAGTCACTCTTTGTCTCAGTGACAATCTTGGTATTTTATACTTCATACAGAGCAGGGCAGGAACGTGGTGGAGAATGTGGAAACCTTCTAAAAAGAGCAGAGGAGTCAACCTCAGTGCTCTAACCAAGTGTGATGACCCACCTCCAGTTGTACAGAGGCTAACATCACACTCATCTTTTCATTACATCACAGCTGAGGGTGATGCCTGATACCCAAATGAAACATTTTCTAGCTGGACACATGAAAACATTTAGATTAAATTTTTCATAATGAAGAAAGAAAAAAGATAACTTTTTTGACTTTTCCCCCACTGATTGTTTGATTTTAGCAGATCTACCAAAAGAATTGTGCTCACAATAAGCATTTGTATCACTGGTATCTTCCTCAATTTACAAGAGAATTGGAAGTGACCATAAAGAGAGCTAGTGCAATGAGCAATTGCCTTTAGTTCAAGATCACAAGGAACTGAAAGGCAGTCACAGGGACAGCGGACATGGCACTGTAAATCATCTAAGGGAGGTAGGAGGAAAAGTTGAGAGTATGTGGTAGCTTCTGGCTGGAATTTCCAGTGCTCTAATCCAGATACTGCTCACCAGAATGCATATTCCTTCGTTTAGTAAAATAATTGCAAAAGGATTTTGTCAAAAAGATTAACAACATTAACAACTTAGCAGCATTTGTATTACAACAGCTCCTGTGAGAACAAAGATCATCTTATCATGCTAACTGTACAAGCAAATGTATCTAATCTGTACAGCTTAGATTCAGACACAGTAAACAAATAAAACAAATGGGGAGACTGGAGAAGAGGACAGGAGGGAAACAGTGATAAGAACACTTAGTTGCATAGACCATGTACATGCATAATTGCTGCTCTATTTATAAACTAGAACTAAACATGAGATATTAATGAGGTTAGTAATCCCTGCTGGCCAGCTCCGTAGCCGTTAAAGGGAGGACAATTTGTCTATAAGGAGAAAATTCCTGCACCCCGCTGTGTTGCTGCATGGGATTTTATAAATGCCATGGGGCTTATTCAGTTTCTTAATTCTGCTGGCCCTATCTTCTTGAGTCGGCTATGCAAGGATAGGAGTCATACCTCTTATGGCTACATATTCTTTTTCTTCTGCTTTAACAATTACAGCAACTAAGGGAGTCCTTTCTCACCCCATTCTCTACAAAGGAATGGCTTGATATATCAGGATAGAAAGTACATCTGTAACAGAAGTTAAATGTGGCTTCCTTTTTACTGACGGGACTTCATTTTTAGTAGTAATATAATCTGTTATAATATGCAGCTACGTTACACGGTAATAAGCATATCTCAGTGATAAGAACTTTGGATCAAGATCAGCCAGTCTCCCCCCTTCTTCTCTGCCTCATGAAGCTTAATCCTGATTTAAAAGGCTGTAATTGCTTCTTATGGCACTGGGATTTGCTGTTAACACAGTGCTCCATGCAATGTTCCGCCTTCCATGTGGCCCTCAGCCTGAAGAACAGAGGCGCTGCTGTCCTCAAGGCTGATGCTTCCACTCCCAGGGAGCAGCAGGCGGTGGCTGTGGGGCCGGGCTGAGCTGTGCTGGTGGGTGCTGTGGTGTCAGTGTGTTCACAGGAGGCACACACATGTGCCTGACCGAATACTTTCCTGACAGGTAATTCTGCCTCTGGATTGCCATAGCTGCCTCCCTCTGTGTTGATGCCTGTCTCCTGGGAGACAGAGCTCTCTGTTTTTGTTCGCAGAAGCCAGGACCTGAATCCAGGGAGAAATTAATTAGCTGTTGTTGGCAGCAGCAGTCAATGGGAGGGAGGTTCACCCCACCTTCCCTCTACCCTTCTTTCATTTCCCACAGTGGTTTTGAACTGCTTTTCCAGGCTGGCATAGATAAAGTAAATCTCCTCCCGTTATTCTTTGCCGGAAAGATGCTCACACCCTGCAAAGTGTCAGCTGTACAGGGAAAGATTAGCTCAGGGCAATGGGGGTTGTTTGTGCCTTATGAGGTGGTAGGTGGGCAGTGAATTCACAGGTAGAAAGAAGATGTGCAGGAACTACAATGTCCCTGCACCCTGTGGGAAGGGGCTGCATAGCCCGTCTCCTGAATAAGCATTGCTCAGCACTGGGATGCTGTCACTGGCTCAGGAAAGCCATAAACCACAGGCCACTGGGAACAGTCCCAGGGAGGTATGAATATGTGCTTGTCCTGTTCTTGTACTTTTAACTTGGCATCTACTGCTGGTCAGATACCAGGCTAGACAAATTTTTGGTCTGAGTAGAGCCATACTTGCATTTTTATGGTCTTATCAACTGTCATGCTAAC
This sequence comes from Falco biarmicus, assembly GCF_023638135.1. NCBI lineage: Eukaryota > Metazoa > Chordata > Aves > Falconiformes > Falconidae > Falco > Falco biarmicus. The sequence goes on along the minus strand of NC_079291.1, from coordinate 51,345,716 downwards.
TTCTGGTATTAGGGGGGTCATCTCAGATCAAGAAACTGGCCTCATAATCTGCCCTACTCCTCTCTCCTCAACTCTCTTATCTGATACCTCTCTTTCAACTTCAAGCTTTTAGGCAATCTTAAAAATTATTTTCCATCTTTGTTTTCACACTGCACCACGTCTCTTGGGACTAGAATGGGAGTAGCCAAAATACTATGAGAAAGCCTTTTCTCAGGCTATTTACAGCTTATCCAGAAGCAGAAAGAACTAAAAAAACTCCTAAAAAAGCAGCTCTCACATGACTGTCCAACCCAATTTAGCAGATAAAAGGGATTCGAATAGCTTCAAGAACTATTCAAACTTTTGGGTGGTTCTCAGTCCTGATCTTTATCAAGAGTTTATGGTTTACAAATCACAATCTGTATTTAATGTCACTGTTAGGCAACCAAGATTTGTTTCTTGCTTGTATTGCCTGCACAGAAGTAAATTTTACCCTTCTTTTGGAATACAGTGAATTTTACAGTCAATGAAGAGAGATAGATGCCTAATTTATGCACATTGCATCCTCTTTCAGAGCCATCAGAGATGACACATCGGACTTGGGCCCCTGATTTAAGCAGCTGCTACATGCCTAAGGTTTAGTGTTGAATATTCCCTTCAGCCTCAATGTAACAAAATTCTTGCCTCAAAACAGCGTAAGTCATTGTGGAAAGTCTCAATACTGTGGATCCACTCAACAAGTGAAACTTGATTTTCAGGCCATAAGCAAAGCTACTTCTGAAAAAAAAGACAATTTTCAATTTTCTACATAGTGGCTTTTCAGACAGATGGCTGAAAGGCTGTCCAGAAGGTGAGAAGAGTGCTCATTTTTATACTTCATGCTTTGCTTGGAAGCTAAAAGGGAATTGGTACTGGAGAGGATCCAGTACAGATAAGTGTTTTAGCTTCTATGTTTTCCCTAACAAGAAATTTCTGATCAGATGTAACAAGATCAGATCTAACAGGGTTGTAAGACATCTACAGTCCTCAAGGTACAACACTGGTCTCAGTAAATTGAGTGGCAGAACTCCCATTGGCTTCAGCTGGATCCAGGTTTCTCTCAGATAATTTTGTCAAGAAAGATCTTCTTCCCTGAGGTGTCTTTAAAGAACAAACAAAACATATTACAGAAATTTGGAGCAGTGATGTGATTCTAAGGAGACTCCAAACCCACCCACCAACCAGACAATCGACCCCAAATCCCTGAATCCTATACAAAAATGAGCTTTTGCTCCTAAGTTTTGAGCAGGGGTATTACTGCCTACTCAATAGTGTTGTGGTACCCTTAACTGAATTAACTCTGCTATGGAAGACCTTAACAGAGGCTGATTTATCATATCGAGAAGCAGCTTGCATTGTAGTCATAGCCATCATCTTCAGCCACACAGCTACAAGTGATTAGGAAGAAGAACCAAATGGACTAGTAACAGTATGGCAGCAGTCTGTAGCTCTACAACAAAAGGACAGAATGGGAAACAGCAGTGATGATGAATTTGGGGGATTTCAAGATGAATTACAAGATACTTGGCGGAGTGCAGTGCATTACTTCCTACATCCAAAACTCAGGCTGAAACACAATCTCTTTTTCTGTTAAACTCAGAACTTCAGTATTTGCAGGTAACACTGTAGCTACCAACCAGCACAGCAAGACAAACACAAGGAGGTTATCACTATTTTTTACAGCAGCAGATTTGGGGGCCTGCTGTTTTTACACATCGCATGTGTGGATGTTTCTTTTTTGGTTATGGCATAGTAAAATTATTTTCTGAGCTAAGTTAATGCAAAGACCTCAGACAGTCTCTTTGCATAACATCAATATGTTGAGCAAAAATTATACTCTATGGTGATCAAGGGAACCTGGCAATGACAGAAGGAGTAAATAGGCTGGACAAGGTTAAGTCTGCATTTGCAAAGATCTTCCATTGCAGATACAGCTAAAAGAGAGTGAGCTGGAGCCTGGAAGGGAGAGATGCCAGATTCAATGGAAATTCATTGAGAATTAATGTCAAATTCCCATTGGCATTCCCTGCCCCCCCTTCTGAGTCATTAGAATTGCCCTGGAGGAACAGACCATTTATTCTGGATACAGGCAGGAGTTTCCAAAGGCTGGGTGGGATTTGGGTGCAGTGGTGGAGAAGGGAGGAGTGGCAAGGAGCCACTGACCATTTCAAAGTGGGGAGGGAATGTAAGGCCAGTATGGGTGATGTCAATTAGTTGTGAAAAGATGGCAACAAAATCAAGGGGGTCATGGAAAGCTTAGGTTGCATGTGCATGTTGAGGAGACAGACATATCCCATGCCTCGCTCAAGAGGAGACTTAATTCTGTTTGCTTTTATGCTGACCCAAGAGAAATCCTTGTCTGAATGATACAAATATCTGTCCTGCTCTGTTTATAGTACTTCCAGTCAAAAATAGCAGGGACAGGAGGGAGTCATGTAAGGAAAGCAGCTTGCTTATGAAAATGGTTTTTTCCTGTTTGTATACCATTTTTATATACACCCACGCACTCACATGTGCAGAGGCACATCTCACAGATGAGTTCTTTTTCCTAAAGAGGCTCAATAGAGCAACCACGCATAATACTTTCTCACAGCTCTGCTTACTAGCAGTGTTCAGAACAAAAAGCCCGGTTCAAAGTCCATTGGAGTCTGTGGAAAGATGCCCATTGACTTCATTGAGATTTGGATCAGGTCCCAAATCTTTCCCTACTTAGAAGCTGGAAAATAGGCTGCAATTCCTCAGCTGTATATGCTGGGCTAACTGGGCCTGAAATGAAGTGCATAGAAAAGCCCGGCATAGCCAAGGTCGTACCTTGCAAATGAGTCTTTTGTTTCTGTCTGCTCACGGATCATTGAGTTCTTCAAAGTCAGTCAAACAAATAATGCTTCTAGTCATTAGATTTTCTGTCCTTACAAGGTTTGGCAGGTCTCAGAGATGTTATCTGCAAGATGTAACCATTTCTGTGGTCATGCCAAAAGATACCAATTTAGTCTTCTACAACAATGAAAAGTAGTCTTTTTAAAAAAAAAAAAAATGGAGGAAAAAGAAATATATTTTGAAGAAAACCTTTTCAGGTTCTCTTCTGCAAAATAGATATTCTTCAGTTCTCCAATAAGCTTCAATAAAAATAAATGTTTGCAGTTTAATCTTAGCATTAGCACTTAGCTTTCTTCCTAAAGCACAGTTTTATCAAAGCAGTATTGCAAAAGGTTTAAATGAATGACCAGTAGAATCTTTTGCATGATGAGGGATGCATTGACCATGCTGTTGATCTCCTTCTTGAAAATTAATTAATTAACTGCCTTTGTACCTTCTTTTTTCCAGACTTGCTTTCATTTTTTTGCTGTAATAGCAACTTAGCACACTGAAGTTTTGTTTTGGTTTGTATTTAATTGAGACATTAACATTACTACTTCAAGCTTAGAATAGGCATGAATAAAATAATAGGCTAGTTCCTGTCTTTCATCTATGAAGAGATCTGCAGTATTTTGAGGCTTTTTAGTATCAATGAGAGTTTTCCCATTGATTCCAATGTGAATTTCATAGATTTCAGGCTCAGGAGAAGGGACAAAGGCGGCTTTAAGCTGGAAGTCAGCACTGTTACTTCTGTACCAGAGGAATCTGTTCCAAGTCTATTGTTTCATGCAGAGAAACATTACTAAAGTGACATTATATGTTACTAAAGTGACATTACTATGTGGGTGGCATAAGATTTATGATATCCTTAATTATTCATTTAAGTGTTTGTGGGTTGCTCTTAATGTGACAGATGTACACACTTGTCAAGGCACCAGCTGAAATATCTTTTTTTTTAAATAAGGTTATTTACTGCTGGAAAAAAACCCAGATGTAGATAGTCATCTATTTTCTCAGTTTAAATTTCATTCAGACTCATAAGAGAGTTTGTTTAATTTTCTTATATTCATTATATTTTGATGGCAACCTAATTATTTTAGAAAGATTAATAGTTCTCTACTTCCCTATGTTAAACATGAGAGAGTATTATGCACTAATTATAAGGAGTGAACTACAACTGACGTCAACAAAATTTGTGTGACTGCACATATAATAAATGAAATCAGAGTATTATACAACAGCTGGAAGACAGTCTAAGAAATAACTTCTTGAATGCCATGTTAAGGAACATGCTGACTAACACATTCATTTAATTCAAGAATCTCTACACAAATATTGTTCTTGTCTACTGTCTTTCTTGTAGCTTGGAAAATGCAAATGAACCGATTTCCATGCTCATTCTGCCCAAATGTAGTGATTCATATTTAAATACATCATTTGTACTCTGATTAGAAGTTGGCTTAAACAGCAACAAAGGCTGACATAGGCAGAGTCTGAAGAGCTCAGGGTAGTCACACCTATTGTCACCATGAGCATACAAGTAGAGAAAGGCTGGGAAGGAACCTCAGCAGCAGCTCCAGGATTTTGAAAAACAGGTGAAGTCCAACGTCCTCCTACTTGTTGTGCTCAAGAGCTCCTTTTAATATTTGGGGTAAAAAAAAGAGCACCTTGACTTTTGATCTTTGGCTGCATCTATCCCACTCCTTTCTGGGTGCAATTGATATTCTTTTTTTGCAACACTCCATGAAGCAGGCCCAGCTGTGTGCTAGGGGAGTTCCTGCAGATGGGAATGGCAGGCTCGGAAGCAACCTGTGGGAAGACCATGGAGAAAGCAGTGGACTCATTTCTAGGCTAAGGAATTACTTTAAGGGGACAAGACTGAAACAACATTTCTCCATTCATACATCTAACCTTATAATCTCATAATTCACAAACTTGCAGTGTTTGTTGCAGGCTCCAGTTCTAGTACACAAATTAATTTGCTCAGACATTGGCAGCAGACCTCCCCAAAGCCCCAGTCTATAAGCTAAAACAGAGATCACCAATAACGTCTGTTCAAAGCATAGACAGTAACTATCTAGAAATATAACTAGTCTTCTTTACTGTAAAGTCTTTATAGTCATTAGCACACTGACATTCATGATTCTGTGGAGTAATATGTTGGTAAGAGAGTGGCCGAAACCAAGTGAATGTCATCTGAGAATCAGCTCCTGTTGGACTCACTCAAGAAAATGGAGCATAAATTGTCCATTAATCAAAAGCCATTTGCCATTTGCACAAATCTTTGGTTTGATTGACAAGATTATATTTGAAGCTTATTTTAGCAGGTACCTATTAGTATTCATTATATTTAAAGTAACATCAGGGACCTTTGTTTTCCCAGGCTTTTTAGGGAAAGGTTTTCATTTTTTTGCTGCTGCTGCCCATTCTTCATTTATACCTGAAGAGGATTTACTTTGGTAGACTTTGAAGTTGTTTATGAATTTGATACAACAATCCACTCTGGAAAGAAATTGATAATTTACTCCAAAATGACTTGAGTTTTACATTCCGTATATGTTTTTGCTTTTATTAAACTACACTGTTACTCCACAAAACTGTTAAATATTGGATACCAGAAATCACCGGTGTATCAAAACAAATGAAACATAAGTATGCTTAAGTTGATCTCCCTTTTTTTTTCATCTTGGTAGCCTTGATGAAGCCATCTTGAGCCCCAAAGTTTTAAAATTTTTCCAGGTATATTATATAACTTGAACAAACAAAAGTTTATAGTATTTCCTAATTCCATGCTTTCTGCACACTGGTACAGATCCAGCTGGAGCAGTTTGCAGCACTCCTTTTCTGAGCAGCTTGTAGCTTTATGGTGAGGGCATGTTCCTAAAAGATCGGTGCAGAGCTGTAAGCTGAAGACATACTTGAATGTCTTTCTCTTACTTAGGGTTGTATGCTCTGTAGTGCAAAGGTGTAAAAGTAGGGAAAGTACCTACATTTTGAGAAAAAAAAGTTTTACTCAGGGAAAAAAAAAAAAGGAAGAGAGAACTATATGTAGCTCCCCAAGGAATGGTTACAGACTATAGAATTTAAGTATATAGCAGTGCCTCTGTACAGCCCTGCAAAAAGTACTGCAATGCAGGCTGTGTTTTACATGTAACCTCAGAGCTTACTCTTGGTTTGCTCGGGGGGTCTGTGTGGTGAGTGTGACCAGCTGGTGTTCATCCTCAGGTGCAGTATGAGGGTGAGTGCGGTGGACTCCGTTCAGGGACGAGGCTTTAGGTGTTCAACATTAAAGCATCTAACTACTAAGTTTCTAAATCTTTAGATGTATCCCTAAAGCTTCAGTTTCTGAATATTTGCTTACCCCAGAAGGTGTGAAGAAATAAGGCTAACCAACAGGCTAGCTGAAGGGAAAGGGGGCATTTGGGACTGAAGTAAAACTTAAATTGCCTTTTAAGGTTGTAATAATTTGCTGTGTGGTAGAAAAACTTTATTACAAAGCAGTCAGGAATGCCTAGGGTATAATGGACTTTAGTTTTTGTTCACTACTGAAATCTACCCAGTGTGTTAAGCATATCATTTTAATTCAGTTTCTACTATATTTGATTCTTAAATGTTGTCCTCTACTATGTTTCCTATGTGAATAGCAACTTACAAGTTTTTTGTCGAAAGATTACTGCCCTGCTAGCACTGGCAGTCAGTCTCTATTTATCCTTCCAGCAACATACAATCTTTAAAAATTCCCATAGCTACCTGATATTTATAGGCACATTTATTATCCAAAGCATAATTTTACTTGTGGGAAGGCACAAAAATGCCCTGCATTGCAGAATGTCTGGTTTGGGCTTTTTTCCCCTCCAACATTTCTCTGTATTTCTTAATCTTAGATGGGATTCATTCACCTAAGAAAGTATTTGAATGAAATTAGTGGTCACCTTTTACCAGCAATTTAAAGAAACAAGCACTTGGGAAGAAGCGATTCATCTGAACAGTCTGGAAGGTCTAATTCTCTTCAGGGGGTGCCTTTGTCCCGTTGCTGAGTTGGAGGGTGCTTAGATGTCATGCCTACCTTTTAAATGGTGATTATTAAATGAAATGAATTCTAGACCATTAATTTACAAAAAAACTTTACATGTTCTAGGTAGTACTCTGACTGATATCAAAATCACATTTAGCTTCTGATTACAAAGATTTAACTCACTGTTTTTAACAGAAAATTTTGCACGTGAGAACTTATTTTTAACAAAAATATTTTAATATAAGGAAAAAAAACCATTCACTTCCAGAGCTAATGAAAATAATGGGTCCATGCAGTGACTTTTATTTGCACCAACATATAATAGGAATACCAACATCTATGCAGTCATTTCTAGGTTTGGGTTCTGGCATTAATTGTGTTCAATTCCCATTCACAGTGCTCTATTCCTCTATTTTTAAATGTGAAAATGCATATGCAGAAATCTAGGTATTTTGGATAACAATAGAATTTTTGTCTACATTAGGAGTATTAACTGAATTGTGGGACATAGCAAGGAGCAGACATGCAAGTGAATGAAGCAAAATTCCATTCCAAACAATGGAAAATGATAAAAAATGTTCCTGTGTTAAGTATGCCTGTCCCTCTACTGGACCAAAACTGGTTAAAAAGAAAAGTAAGAGATGCCTACTGCAGTGACAATGCTAAAGTAAATTTTAGTGGTTCTGCAATGGCAAGAGATCAACACACAGACCTCAGCATGGACATTCTGCGACCTCACTCTGTACTGCAGGAGGGAGAATGTTTTCATTGTCTCATTCTGTTGCATTTAGGGGAGCAAACTTCCTATACACAAAATACAACACAGCAAATGAATTCCAGTCACTGTCTACAACAATGGCATTAATACAAATCACTCTGTTGCCCGTGCACCAAACCACATCTATACTGTTACTTATGCCCTGTGGTAAGAAAGGAAGAAGCAGCCTAAACACTCCAGGGAAGAGTTTCTGGACATTCTGATTATATGGGAAATTCAGTGACTGAAGCAAAACCCTGAATACTTTTTTTTTTAAATTTAATTTTTTTCCTCTGTTGTGAGCAAAAAAGTTGTAGACATTTTGTGCTGCTGAATTCCTCTTGAGCTACATTTTGCAATATATGGGGCTGTGTGCCCTGGGACTCACAAAATCTCTGACCAGGCAAGCAGTGATATAACTCAGATCTTTGCTGGTAGGGGAGGACCACTACAGTGGGTTTTCATCACTTTTCAAGTGATTGTTAAAACTCTCAGCAATCATTACTCGAGAAGCAGGGTACCCAGTTCTCATTTTGCTGTTTTACAAATCCATTAATGTTTCATACTAAATCCAGCAATATTCAAATCCCTGACCACCACCAATCTTCAACAGCAAATGGATGAAGCAAGATTTGCTGTTACCAAGACTGCATTAACTAAACAGACTGATGTACCTTGCCAAAACCCAGGAAAAATAAACGAAGTAAGCATCCAAAAAACCTGGCTGAATTTTGCTCTGAATTACCCTAATGTAAACCAAAGAGAACATGTACAAAGTTTTCTTGCACGTACAGTAGGTAAATATTTGGGTGGTATGTTTTGAGGTGCATAACCAAAATTTTGTTTTAAGTTTATAAAAAAGTCACAGATTTTGCCATACAGATGTAAATGCAGACAGTCAGTGTTCTGGGACACACAGCAGACAGAAAAACTCCTAAAACTCTTGATTTCTGTCAGCTGTCCAGACTGTCAACAGAATTACGGACATTATAAGTTGTATGAATATGTTTCTTTCTCTTAACAATCTTCATACCCCTCTTTGAGGGAAGCACAAACACACGGAACGTGAATAAAATTTCTACTATCTTTCCTCCTTCCAGTCTTCAGAAACTGGGCAAGCTTTCAGCCTGCAGCTGCCTATTAATAACTTTAGCTTGTTTAGTTGCTTTTTCATGCCCATTTAACAAATGCTTCACGCTGGCCTCAGAGTTGGCACATCTGAAAATATTTACCTCACCATTTCTTTTGTTATTGTTTAATCTCATCTAATATTTTCAAAATCTTATTCCACAGGAGATGGGCTAGTTGCCCCACCAAAATATATGATTGATATGAGAATATGCTTGAAGCATACCTAGTCAGCAATTTAGGAAGCAGATTCTTGTTACGCTGATTTTTTTTGTCCCAAAAGTTTGTTACTTACCTGGATGTGAGAACTACCATGAACTTCATCATACACTTATTAAGGCTGAGTTCCTTCTGAGACCTGCACAAGGAGATGCTATATCAGCTCATGAGATGGCACCAGCATGGTTCACTTGTTGACTGGGACCTCACTGGACTTCTAAGATAAGCGACTCAGAATGTCTTCAGGATTCCTTTGTCCTATGCACTAAAGCCTATACATAAAAATATTCTGCAAATAATCTATTACATACACATACTTTCTTTTGTTTAGATTTTATTTAGATAATTTTTTTTTAAGGAAAAAAGTTTTTGCTTTCAGAAAGCCTAGGATTTACTTTTTAGACAAAATCTGTTTGCAGATTTTTTGCTAAAAAAAGGAAGCTCCGTATGATGTACATTAGAAATGGCCCAAAGCTACATGACTTGATATTGCAAACCAATATGAACTTAAATTCATTTCTGCTTGTCTGTGAACCTTCAGTTTTGGAGCATGTAGCAAAGTTTTGGATGACATATTTTAGTATTGATAAGTCTTATTAAAAAAATAAGAAATATAAGACCTTATTCTTATTTTAATTCCCTCATACTGAACTATAATACCTACACTAACATTAAAAAAAAGTTGGTTTATCTTAGAATTGTAAATTAGATCTGCCCTTAGAAGTTATTTATCTGAAGCAAGCTATCTCCTTTCTCCTTTTTCTAATCTAGAATATCTAAATACGTGAACAAACAGAATGAACAGGTTGCAGTTGAAGGAAAAAGATTGACTTGCTTATCTCTCAGATCCATACCTGACCCAGGCCATACCCATTAAGGCGACAATCTTCATAGAACCACAGAGGGTGAACAGGAAATTACGAACAGATGACTATAGAAATGTAGTAAATACAGTCGTGGTAGCTAAATGATGCTTCTGATATATTTTTTTTTTTGGCTGGCTGAAGTCCCATTTCTTCCTTCCAATTCCGTCTCCCTCCCTCCCTTCACTTTAAAAAAGCTTAACGGAAAAGACAATAGAAGTAACAGAATTCACTTAAGCAATAAGTAATATTTTCACAGGGGAAAAAAAAATCAAAAAAGCTACCAGGAAGAAAGAAAAACATTTCAAAGATGCACTTTATGATAACCTCAATCATAAAAGAAACAATAATAGCAGGACTGGGAAAATGAATTTTCACTCAAATAAATAAATAAATAAATAAATAAATAAATGAATGAATAAATAAATAAATAAATAAATAAATAAATAAATAAATAAATATCATGTCTTTCCAGATTGGAAAAAGGCAGAATAGATAAATAATCCTTTCATATTCAAGCCATATAGCACAAAGTGAGAAAAAGGATGCATCCTGACAGATTTATGGTCTAAAAGCACTGGGAATTTCCACATTTTTAATGACATACTGAAGTAACTTAACCCTGGAGCAGGGTATATGTATTTTATAGATATTCCAGAGACTCTTCCAGTACTAAGTGAAACAGTAGACTACTTTTTTTTATTAGCAAAGCAAGAACTGATGCACTTAGGGCTGGCAGCAGTAATATGGAGACACAAAGCCCCAAAGAAAGTGGAAACAACACCTCTAGCTTTCTAGTCAGCAGCCTCAAGTGATTCAGTGTGCGCTCTAGGCACAGGGCTTATACAGGCATCACACTTGGGTGGCTTCAGAAGAGGCTGTGGTACCACCTTGGACCTACTCCCACGTCATTAAAAATAGGCTTGAGCTCATCTGCTTTGCTCTGTGAAAAATCTGATACACATTTCATCGTATAGCAGCGTGTTGGTATCGGTGGATGAGGCTTTCTGAAGCTCCTCTATTGCTGCTCTGACCTAGCTGGACATAAGCTTCTTCCAGGCTGGAAGTCCTTTCAAGGAGGGCATGCTCCAGCAGATCTTTAATGTGGCTGGACCATACTTACCGAAGCCAGGCCTAGGCTCATCTGCATTGACATGGACAGACATACCTTTGGTCCACCTGCCAGCTCGGGGCCTCTCAGCAGTGTGGGCACTATTTTATTTTCATTTTCCTGCTCCAGGACTGAGGAACCAGGACTCAGACCTGACCATTCCTGCTGAGAAAAGAGGGAGGGAAGCATGATAAAATGTAAGCCAGAGATCAGGGGCAAGCTAAAGAAGTGCCACAAAGAGCTGCCTGACAGCAGGAGAAGGTGGGAGCATTGGCTCTGCTCCTGGTGGAAGGAGAAGGGGTTACCAGCACCCGCTCCTCCTGACGGGTGCCCAGCGGTCTCCTGCCAAGGCAGCAATGACTGTAGGTTTTCAGGTCTCAGAGGCAAAAGAAATAAGCTGTGGTTCCACAGTGGCTTTAGAAACTGCGTGCTTTACCTGTGCCTAGAAATTACCCTGCCCACCAGGTCACCTGCCAGGGCAGCTCTGTAACGAGCTGCTCTGCGGTGCCTGGCTGGCCCTGTCCACCAGCTGAGTGTCGCTGCGGAGCTTGGGCAGCCACGTGCAACATCTATCGCTGTACCAGCACAAACAGCACTTCTGGGCTGCACGTGGGCAGAGGGGAGGGAGGATGAGTTCTTCGCTTCCAAAAATAGTTCTTCAGAAGGATAAGCTAACCCTAATGACTTTCAAAAATCAGTACTGCATATGGCAAATAGAGAAAGCTAAGGACTTTCAATAGGCATTCCAAAGTGCCACTTAGCACTATAATTCAACTAGCAATTCAATTTTCCAAGGTCTAAATTCAGGATATGATTTGCAAAAAAGACCTAATTCAAAAGACATATGAATGAAATGGAAATGCAAGCGTGTGTGATTCATTCCTTCAGCATCATCATCTTTATAAATGCAGGTTCAAAATACCCAAGGTCAATATTTCTCAGCTATAAATCATGAAAATCAGCAGTAGCTTTGGAATTGTAACAGAGGATCTTGCTGCTTCTTTCAAAAATGAGTTTTCCCCAAGGCATGAAAGGTAACAACAACTGCAGAGATCTGAGTGTCAAAATAGTCAATGGTTTGGTTTTTGTCTGAATCTGGGCTCTCCCATAGAGTCAAACAAGAGCAAAAAGAAAGGAAAAAAAAATAATGCTTTGGTATTCCCATTTCATCATCCCATTTACATTCTCGAAGTTTGCCCAAACCTTACTGCACTGCAAGTTACCTTCATTGGTCCTTTTCCATGTTTTCCTGTCTGGCAGTGAGACACCCTGAGGCTTCATTCTTATCACATACTGGAATTATTGAATTTTAGGATAAATCTATGGACTTATAAATTAATTTCTGCTGAATATTCACTATTTTCTCAGTGCGCTTGCTTTTAAAATTACTGCAACATCCAGATGTAAATTGGAAATTATATTCAAGACAAAGATTAGTTTGGTCTTGAGTTTCAAAATTTGCAGTGGCCAAATTTCATTTTAGTGAATGATGCAGCTGACTTCCCAATTCATAATAGAGTTTCCATCCAATTATTTCTTGGATCTACATGAAAGCAATACTCATTGCTACATATTGTTTTTATGACTGCTTGTTAACCCATCTCTTTTTTATAGTGTTCTGATTTGCTTGCCTGTTAGGTGATTGTCTTGTATAAGAGCTGTATCATTAGCAAAACCCAAGTAATGTTCTGCTCCTGGATCACTTTTTTCTCACTTTACCTGTACAACTCCATCTTAAAAACTTATAAATTCAGTGCTAAACACCATGTTGAGAATGTCTCCGACATCAGCGCTGATGTTGCCTTGTCATTGCTTGTGTCTACTTCATCTGTGCAAGCTATATGCTGATATAAAACCATCATATTGTATTTACTTTCTTTTTGCTTATATAGCCTTCCAAGAAGGAGACTACCAAATACTCCCTTAAAATCTGTAGTGCATATTTTAAGTATTCGTTGTTTGAGGCATCTTTGGTATAGTCTTCTATGGCTAAACTTGTGGTTGAAAACTGGTTAAGATCTACGCTGTTCTTGCTAAGCTTTGTCTTTATTCCCTTTAAAATGCCTCATAGAAGCATTAAAATGCTTCATAAAAAGCATAGTTGGCCTGTTAATTCCGTTGTTGAACTTTTCTCAGGTTGAGCTTCATAATTTGTTTAGCCCCAATTACTTAAGAACATTATAGATTAAGGTAGTAGGCCTTGTGATTTACTACCATCTTTTTCAACATTTGTATCGATTTCCTTACTGTTCATGTAAACCCTCCTGGATTTTTCTGTACTGCTTTTCTTGATGTGATTTTTATTTATTTTGCTTCACATGGAAGAGTTGTGGGCTTGTTGGAGTTTTCGAAAATGTTTTTTTGAAAAAGTTTATTTTGGCTGATTTCCTTTTGTTGATCGAGCTCTGTATTTTCTCATTTACCCATGCTGAAGGACTGCTGCTCTGAAAACTGGATTTTTTCCAGAATTTATGATACTGTGAAACAGAAAGGGACTCAACATGTTAGCATTGATGTCTTCTGATGAGTCAAGCCTTGCTCCATGTGAAATCTTTACTTCAGTTTGAAAATGCTGCAGTAAATAGCACTACTCTTAGTCCATTGTGGTCAACTTTCTCTTTTAGTTTTCAGAGGTTTGTTTTCTTATGTTTCATCTGCTTTCTTATCTCATATAGTTTGTTATCTTTGGTACTGAGGATTATGATCATGGCATATCCAGATATTCATCTAAGTTTTTTTCCAATACATATATGGTACCTGATAGCTTGGTTGGGAGAATTCCAAAGTACTTCATGGATTTCTTCATGAGGAAATATAATTCACGAGCTCCCGTGCCAGAAACAATTCAAACATCTATGCATCATTCTAGTCTGGAAACTCATGCTATATTTGTACATTTATTCTGAGATGTTTTCCCAGCCACCGGGTCTGAAGTTCCTCATTAACCTCTTTGCTGTAGGCTTATGAAAATAAAGTGGGGTTGAAGTTTATGTGAAAACAGGAAAAGTTCTTGCCTAGATTTTTCTGTTTAGTGCAGATTTGTTTTATTTGTTTGTTAATTTCTTTTTTTCTAATATAAATAAAGCTCCCCACAGTTAGATTTAGGTACTATTACAGGAATGGAATGAGACACAGTCAGTCAGTAAATATTTCTTTAATTATTATCTCACCATGTCTTTGACAGTATATTTATCTATAGAGTTTTTTAAAATATAACTAGAAAAAACATAATTTTTGCAGTCAGGAGGTCGTCATATCACAATACACAATAAGAGGTAGCGTGCCTCGTTAGGTGCACCAGCTCTCTGGGGTTTGTTTCCAATAAAGCCTCTGATACTGTGTATTTTCACCCTGAGTTGGGAGTAAGCCTGCAAAATAAACTTTAATCTCTACTTGATAGGAGTAACCAATGTTGCCAGTTCTTTAACTAAAATGTAATCTGGTTTGAATTTAGAAGTAGATCTTACTTTCCTTCCAGCTAGTGACCTCTTAGGCATCTAGCTAGTTGTTATAACCAGAGGTAGGGAGCAGAGGTGCCATTACCATAACCATGTTAGTTTCAAATATTTTATATCTTTTTTTTTACTATCCTATTGTTGATATGAACTAGGGGTTAGTAGCACATGGTTTTGTTCCTCTTGTCTCTAGTGACCAATTTGTATTTCATATATTGATGTACATGGCAAGAATATACTGCTATGTATTGAACAGAGAGTTAAACCAGAGCAAGTGAGTTAGAATGAGGCCTTTGGAATACAGTTATGTTCACCATATGGTAAGAATTATTATTATGCAATTTATAAAGGTATTGTTTTCAGTTAAAACATTTAGAAGGGCCCTCTTAAAACTCTAGATGCTTTTAAACAATTCATCCAGATTCCTAATCCCTGAAAGGCCTTTTGGGCCATTAATCAAGCCATGCTGGCTTTTGCCCTTCACATTTTTCTTCAGACCAATCTGCAGAAACAAGCAAATAAATTACGCATTAAAATTTATGAGTACAAATTTTTCCTTCCCTCTAACTAATGTGTGTGATTTTCCCTGGAGAAATTCTCTCCTGCATAAGAAAATCAGGCTTTTAAGCAAAACATAGCTCCACTGTCAGGAAGAAAAACAAAACCATTGCTGTAACCATGTTATTTTCAAACATTTCAAAATTTTGAATACTATATTGTTCATATGAATGAGGGCTTAGTAACACATATATCCATAGTTAGCTCCTGAATATTGCAGCACTGTAATAACAGTATGAAAAAAAAATTCATAGGTTAAGTAATTTTTCCTACCAGCAAGGAGATTTTGTAAGTTTGTTCTTTAAAGAAGCCTGAAAGGGAATAAAATTCTCAAAGCAGCAAACCTTTCAGTTCTTTTGATCTCCTGGCAACTGAAATCAACTGCAGAGCCTATGGACACTTTGGTTTCCAGTCTAGATTATGAACAACATTTGCAGAGATCATCTGTTTGTAGGGAATAGACAGATAAACCAGATGCATGACTTGAGAAGGCTGTCTCAGTTCAGATGAAAATTTTCATCAGTTTCTGAAGACTCAGCAAAACTCATGGATAAGTTGTTATTTTAGTCAAGAGTAATACTTTGAGGTCAAAATGAACCTTTTGAAAATCACAAAAATGTGGATGCAAGCATTTTAAACTCCTACTTGATAAATCGCAATGTTATTGCCACTGGAGGTTACTGCAGCATACTTATTAACATAATTTTTATATTGGAATGCTTTTCAAAACCAGATTATTTGTACAGAAGAGTAAGGGCTTTATCTTGGCTTCCAAGAATATATCCAGTGCAGTTATCTGCTACACTATAAATACACATTTTTGCAAGAGAGAAGGCATAATTGTCTACTGCCAGTGGAGTTGATTGTTAGAAGATAGTTATTTTCTTGGGTCACATCAAGACGGAGCCTTGATTAGTTCTATATTAAGCCACATTAGTCTATTGCAGCAAACAGTTGAGCCAAGCAGGCCTTAGTTTTAGCATAATGTATGTAAGAATGTTATCTATATATTGCTAATGTGACTTTCCAGCTGTAGTGTGGAAGGACCTGCAAAGGAAGAACCAGCCCATTGTTGCTGAAATTTCATCTGGTACTTACCGAACGTTTTTAACATCTAACTTTGGTTGTAGGCTCCCAGCAGTAAATGGTCTCACAAAACAGAGAGCTGTGGACTGACGGCCTCTTTGCAATCAACCTGTTCAATGTAATTATACCTTACTGTGCTCCAATATGTGCGTTCTTCTAAAAGGCAGAACAGAGGACTACATTACCTGGAAAACAGCTTTACTGAGATCAGCTGGGTATTATACATACAAGAAATAAAATAACATAATTTAAAAATCCTAATTACAGAATAGGTTAGAGTCAGATCTGCAATATACTGGCAAGTAGTTTTATCCTATACAGCACAAAAGCAGGAAAGTTCACTTTTTCTGAGTTACACAAAAATAGCATTAAAATACAGTATTAGAAGTTATTAGAAAGTTTGTACTCTCTCATTTTATCTTGAAGACAGCTTACCTGGGGGACTTGACTTTTCCAAAGAGGGGGTTCGGGGTGGGTGGGGGTAAGGCTGGATTATCAGACGAATTACACAAATGTTTACTTAGCAGCCAGATACCAAAACAGAATTTAGAAGGGAAATGCACCCTGTTTATAATACACAACTCCCATAAATCTTAAAACTACAGAATTCAGCATGCAACTTCCTCTTTGGTCCTGACTGCTCAGCTCCAGATTTTCAATTTCAAGGAAAAATTGACTTTTTGGTGCAAGGCAGAGGTTTCTCATGTTCCATAACATTCAGAAGAGAGCCTGCTGTGCTCCAGAAATTAGTGCTGCCATTTTCACTGGGACCACCAAGCTGTACTCATTCTATGGACATGTTGAAAAAATGTAAAGGACAAAAAAATCTGACTTAGTTCCTAAGCTTTCACCCAGAAAGAAATTTAATGGACCCGAGAGACAATACGGTTTCATACTTTTTGGAGAGAAAATAGTTTTCAGAAACAAGAGGGTTTGCTTTTGAAATAACTCAGAGGCACTTTGGGGCAGGTTGGGAATAAGGTCTTTCACATCAAAACAAAAAAGAGAAAGGTAAGTATAGCTGAAGAGTTAGATAAACCTCTTTGACATAGCTACATTGTCAGTTTGAGTAGAAAGAGACAGAATTGCAGGTTTGAAAAAAACAAAACCATGAATACCTTCATTTTCTTTCAGTCTGTTTAGATCTGCTTTATAGATTGAAGTTCAGTAAAAGCCACTGAGATTTTGGATGGTTAGTCTAAGACCAAATTAATAGCCGAAATTTTGATACTTAACTCACTACAAGTATTGGATACAAACATTATCTTGGACCTAAACTGGTACTACTTGTTCACGTAATTTAGGGGAGGAACTGGGGGGGTTGCTATTTTGTTTTGTTTGCTTGTTTGAAAACTTAAATATGAAAATTGCCAATGACTGTGGGAATGGGTACTCATAATAGCAGCTTTTTGTGTTTCTCTTGACAAGCTTAATCAAAGTATCTGATTATAACCCTTCCCTTAGCACTTCATGTATTGTCTCCTTGGGAGCACAATAGATGTAATTTCACTCTTTTAGACTAAATGATTTTCATGGTAATTTCTTTGCCATTATCCATCCCACACGTGGTGGTTTTGTATATAAATGTGTCTGACCCATGGCTTCTAACTAGTAGCCTGAAAAAAAGTAGCTTTCAAACATAATAAAAAGGTAGAAGTCACAGCAGAGCTAATAGCAGCAAGTACAGATAAAAATACGACTTGGATACAACAGATTGGCTAAATAGAAGCTGAGTTAGAGGAGGATTATGAGAGCATACCTGATTACTCTTCAGTGGCAATAATTCTTGTAAACATGCAAGTTAACTCTTGCTGGATTATTCTGCATATCAAATATTTCATTTGCATAGAAGTCTGATGTATCTCAGATGTCTCGGTGGAAGATAAGAAATGTAATGTGATTCACTTTTGCCTCTACTATTCAAGTATTACAGATTTGGAAGAAAGTAATGAGATAGATGAAGTGTCGAGAGAGCAGACCCTCTCATTGACTGGAGGTCAGTGGAAACCAGTAGTCCAGCTGAAGAAATCTTAGTAGTAAGAATTCTCAGTGTTACTGCTTGAACATATCCAAGAGAATCTCTCTTCTAGTACAAACATTGCCGCCTTCTAAAACACGAAGGCAATGAAACAGAAATGTATAAACAGCAGTACAGCAGTGTATGATGAGATATTACATGGAGGTCACAAAACTTGTTTATCCATTATTCAGGTATGAAAAAGTACAGAGAATTAATCTTGCAAGGACCCTGATTACAGGGGAATTAAAAATTCAGGATTGCCTATACAATGCACAGACCAAGCTCCCCTGTGGAGCAGTTGGCCTGTGCTGCTCCCCAACAGTGCGAAGCATCGTAGCTACTTTGGGGTTCACAGCCAGCACCTGTCTCCCACAGTTAACCAGCTGTATCTGTTCAGTTCTTTCTCTAAGACAGACCCTCACCTGATGGTGAGGCTGGCACAGGGGGACAGATACCCTGTCGAGAAACTGGAGTTCTGAGTTAGCTGTCTCCCTTATCTTGGCTGGAATAGAAACTTGAACCGTTGTCTCCCACCTTGCAGGTGCGTACCATAACCACTGATATATTCGGTTCTGTCCCACTGAAACTGTTCTTATGCAAAACACCAAAATAACTGCTGGTCAGAGAGCACTTGAAAACCATGGAGGGTAAGGACGCATACATGGGCCAGAAGACACAGGGCTTAGCTTCTGCCTCACTTTGGGTTGAAATCCAACGATCTTTTTGCTCTCCTGGGACTTCTTCCCCCTCCACTTACAATGCTGTTGATACTAAATGTTTGAGGCTGTACTGAGCCCAAGTATTTTTTTCCTCTTATAATTGGTCCTTTCAACGAACAGGTAAGTTACCCTTGTCCACTGCACTGGTAAAGTTGCCCTTATTGTGTACCGGGTGGCACATGACTATGAAATACTCAAATTAAGTCAACACTGCATCTAAAATTCCCTCAAGGCCTCAACAATTTGAGAATAAAACCCACTAAAATGTAATGGTCCATGCTCAAATGGCTAGAGTTGGGCATTAAGGGTCTCGAGAGAAAAGCATATTTCTCTAGTCTGTGCTAAAAAATGTCTCTTCATTCTTCCTTGGGTGATGTAGCAGGAGCTCTTCAAGCTGTTTTAAAAGCATCTTATATTTTATTTATCTATCGTTGTCATTGTTATTTTAAATTTCATTTCAGTATGTGTGTTTGACAGTTTCAGAATGATGTTGATGGGACAGGTAAAGGGAAAATTTGAAGTTATTTCGATAAGAAAACAAGTTCATTATATCTAATCATTTAACCCAGGAAGTATTAACATGCTTCCATACACATAACACACTCTTTGAATGTCATTCATGCAACGTTTGGTTCCTTTTAAAAAGCTTTTGTCAGAAAGACCAAGTCAGATTTGAAACTCAGAAAATATACCAGAGTATAATTTCAATTTACTTTGTACTAACCTGATAGCCAAATCCTCCCTTCCTGTAGAGTGACAACTTACTGTATTTTAGCACTCATGATAGCAAGTGTACCACAAACGTATTCATTATTTTTCCCAAATGCATAACATCTCATGAAGGAACCTTTGCTTTAACACAAGCCAAACCTGAATTCCTTGAAAAACAAGATTAAATGATCCAGCCTCTCATGCATCCTGGGTTTCAGGTAAAGTTGCAGATCATCTTGAAGGAAGCATCACATGGTGAGATCACCTTGGACTGCAGCAGGGCTAATGTAACCTGCTTGCTGTGGGTTGTGTCCTACTCCCAGAGGATCCCTTAGCTCCTGACAGAAGACACGTGCTGGGTGGTACGTGCCAGGTGGGTACTTCGTGCCTCTGATATTCCCAATCCTAATTCTCTCACTGCTTTCCCCATGTTTAATGTGAATCTCTTTTTGTGCCTGTTTCAGTGGAACCATTTACTGTCCATTTAGGCTTGCAGGCTGGAGCGTGGGCCATAGCCAATGCTGCTTTTTGTTTATTCCTGGCCCTTCTCTTTCAGAAGACTTTGGGGAGAGCAGTCCTTGAGCCCACTCTCATGGCCTGGGTGAACACATAGGTGAGGCTCAGAAGTTTCATCAGGTGTCCCAAAGCCCCCATAGTTCCCATGTGCCAGATGATGGGCTGTCACACTCTAGTCCATAGATGGGACTGTTGTCATGGAAACAAAACTACATGGAAATACTAAAAATAAAGCTGGCCCAACAAGCTTGATAGTTTCTAGGCAGAAAACCGAAGTGAGGGAGCGTCATGGATATACTTAGATTTTAGACAAGCATTTGATAAGGAGGCGCAGGATAGATTAGGGAGAAAATTAAATCAATTTGGCTTAGACCACAATACAATTAGTCCAACCAAAAGCTGGCTTGTGAGCAACTGACAATGGAAAATTATAAATAATTCATTAGGGAGAGAGAAATTGGCTGGTGATGTCCCACAAGAATTGATATCAGGCTACCTGTTTAAAATTTGGATAAATATATCTACAAAATTCTATCAAGAGTAGTGAGTTATTCAAGGTAAATGTAGAAGGCAGGACAACTTGGACTGCTTCACTAAAGTAGAAAATAACTAGTATGTATCCCTGCACTATTTTCTGTGAGGTGTTTGTGGGTGCTTATGAAAATACATGACTAAATTTTTCAGCCTTCACAACCCAAACACTTTGGGCTTCTACCTGTCTGTGGAAACTTTCAGATAAACCTGATTTTACATGTCTCCTTCTAGCAGAATCACAGTAATAGTCTAAGAACTGGGCCTTAGTTTTACTGGATGGACAACCCAAAATTCCTCCACTTATCATTTTGTCACATTCAGAGCTACATTTCCCAGTATTACCTTTAATATCGACCACACCAAGCAGCAGCATAACAGACGGCCCACTGCTGCAGGTCCCTGGGCTGGTATCCAGCCACACACTGAAGAATCCACAAACCCCTTCTCCATCATCAGGTAGCTCAACATACAGTGGCAACTTTATTCAGCTGTGTTAACATGCATGATTAAATTAGGCTCCTGCTAGTGGTGTCTCTCATAGAAAAAGGTAATTATTTTCTTTTACCTTCTTTATAACAACAATATTTTTGCCATCTAGTCTCCCATGCTGACACCTTGACCGTGGAAAGCACCGTGCTAATAAGGTAAATGGACTACACAGAAACATTTGGGATGTTAGTTACCCAGTCTCTGACTCTGCTATTAATCATTTAAGTCATCCAACTTCTGCGAACTTCAACTTAAAATAAACACCAGCCGCTAAATTCATAAATATACCAGCAGTCGAGACTTGTTTACGTTTGAAAATGTGGTGAAACAGCCAGAGTATCTGTTTCATTGGAAATCTTCAAATAGCCACTATTTTCTGAGACAGCTACTTCACTTAACTTCTGAAGATAGACAACCTCTGATTTTTAACCTCTCATTAAAACTATCTCCCCTGTCAATGAACAGTTTTTCAGATAACTAGTTTTATTTTAGATCTCTTCCTCACAGTCTGCTAATTTATCTATTATTCAAGTAACTGTTTTCTTCTGTCCTTTAATTATTTAAGTTGTTGTTCATCCAGACAAACATGCTTTCCCAGATCTCCAGTAAGATTCTATTATAAGCAGATATTTGTGTCTAATCATATGCATTAGTGAACGTAAAGACTTAATAGTTCTAACATTACAACCCTTCTTGGATGCAAGCCCCATCAATACTATTTATAAAATACTTAGAGCTTTCACTTTATCTTTTATATGCTAATTACCTTTTTTGTTAAGGCACCAATCTGGCTGTGCTAAGTACATATTCTCCCAAAAATTAACCTATGGAACCTCAGGCTGAAGACAATTTATATTAGTGAGTTACCACCTTAATCAGAGTATTATTGTATTATTAGCCTAATACTCAATAATGCATTTCTTGTAGATAATTTAAACATGAGCCAATGTCAACTGATTCCCCTGAGATCAAACAAATTAAGGAACTGAAAGATGTAAATAAAATCTATTTATTTCAAATTAAAGCAGCAGCAGAAAGTTTAAAGAGACTTCAATCTGAGACTATTATGCAATTGTAATGCAGGGAAAATTAGCTTAGGAAAAACTCATCAAGAAGTTGAAGTAACCTGTTTTAAAGCAGTCGGTCCAGAAAGTATTGAGAGCACTATGTCCAAGGCTTCGTCAGCTGCAAAGCATACTTGAGAAACTGTTTTGCTATGGTAAGGAATGAGCATCCTGACTGCAAAACATATGAGGGTGGTTTGGGACTGCAGCTACACAAAGTGTGGTGGCAAAGTCTCTACGGGGGGAGAGGGAGAGGCACTTGAGCAAAGTAGAGGTGTTTATATGCAAAGTTATAATGCAGAACACCCAGTCCAGAAACTCCAACACCCCACCCCCATCCCCAAAGTGGGAGGGCTTCTTACTCCAAAAGGCAGGTTTCAGACACCGTAAATGGCTTTAAAAGGCTGGAGAGCCTCTGTCTCTGTCTTTGCTGCCAGGAGAGGAGTTTGCTCAGGATAATGTCATTCAAATAATAAAGATTTTTTTGTACAGTATTTGTGGTACTGTTTTTCACAGAATAGATGTGTTCACTAATAGAGAGTCTTCATCCTTTCACTTGAAATTATTGACGGGACACTATTCAGAGGCCCTTTCAACTCCCCAAAAATCCCGCTTGTGCCATTGATAAGTGGGTTTGCTGATGTCTCCATGTGGTTTCAGTGGACCATGGCATTAAGCATACTGTTTATTCAGAGACCCTGATTTCAACTTGTTTTGTAGATCCCACACATCTTCATGTCAGTTATACCTTGGCATGAAAGTAAAATTTTAAAAAGATATCAACAGTGGTGTGCATTTGGATACTGAGAGTAAAAAGAAGTGTTAGACGAAAGAATTTATGGATCGTACTTAGAAGCTAGTATTCCACGAAAGGAAAAGAGAAATCTTAGAGACTTCTAGTAACACAGTTAATTTCAGAACTATTTGTTTGGCAAATATTTTCAAATTACAAATGAAGTTATAAATGGAGTTCTGCCTCAATGGCAGAACAAATTAACACAAAATGTTTATGAATCCTGTGATAGTATAAATACGTATAGCCATAGGATGGTACCAAACCTCCTATATAATGATACATACTTATTGATCTTAAGTAATTATTCTTGTGGTAGGATTTCATTTTCTCCTAATCTTTGGAAAGAACAGGCTTTCCTGAGTCTGAGATAAAACAGTGATGATTCTTCCAACCCCCAAAAAATTTAGTAGACATTGTCTGCAATGACAATTTTGTAGCAGCCTCAACTCACATTTTTGAGATTCATATCTTTGTATAAAACATCGCTTGAGGACCTCAGAACATACAATGATTTTTTTAAAAACTCATCAAGATTTAAACTAGGTATAGCTTTTGCTATATTGATGGTACTGGAAAGTTGCTTCAGACTACACTGCTTAACAGGTAAAAGTCCCGACTTTCAGCCTACCTGTATTCCTAGACAGTCTGGATCTGTTATCTGCCTTGTCAGTCAGATTAAGTAGTACTGACAGCACATTTATTTTTTTTCCTCAGCTCTGATATATTTCCAAAACCATGACATTCCCTCTCAGCCTTTGCTTCACTTAGTTAATGATGATGATTCTTTTAGACCTTTTTCTCCCTGGTAGTTGCCTGCATTTTTTCATGGAGACTAGAACACAGGTGATCAAATTTGCATGCAATATTTCTGCAGGGTCCCAGCTGTGCCTTGCGCAAGGTCATTAAAACTATTCTTTCTCTAAAGAAAGTACTCAGCCTATAGCAATCCTACCACTGTGTTTCATTTCTGATGGGTGCGCATAACAACAGGTCATTCTGTGACCAACTAATTTAGCCAAAGTTCTTTTTATTTCAGTGCAAAGAGGCGATAAGCAGCAACAGCCAGAGAACTAGTTTGTATTATCTAAGTACAGCGCACATTCCCATTGCATCAGCTCTGCTCTCAAATTTGCTACTTCAGCACGGAAAAAAAAACCAGTTAAAAACCTGAGGACCACAGTGCTGACTGGAGCCAAACGACACAGAACTCCAAAGCAGACTAATGGAACATGAGAGAGTAAAATAAAGAACGTTACTTATAGCAAAAGCCACAACATGGAAATTACTACGGCGTTTTATCCTCACACATTATTGCACATAATAACATGATGTATCTATAATCCCCAAAAGCATATTAATGTAAATATACAACAAGATATAAAAAAAAAATATTACTCTGCTAAGTATTAGCATTACAAATCCACAGACTTGGATTCAGAAGTGTTCAAACATTTGTCTTAGCAATACAAGTAATTCGGTGTTATATAATAGCTTGCACAAAAAATCTCAGAGGAAAGTGCTATTGTAGTGTAGCAGGATAATCTGTTCCTTTATAAATAGGAAAGCATTTTGAAAATAGCTTCCTTTATATCATGAGCAGTCATGAGTCTAAAAATGGATGCATTTTGGCTTTTTAAGCAAATTATGCCCTCATCTTAGAACACAAAGTGATGTAAGTCAGTCTGTAGTTCTCATGCACTTGTGTGATACTCTGAGGTATGTGTATCCAGCATGGCAGAAACAGGTTTGTTTTAAAAAAAAATTATTGTTTTCATTGATGTTTTCAAAAACTTTGTAAGTTTGTTTCCAATTAGTCCATTTTAGGAGAAAATCTAAAACTCTGGGTCTTAGTGTTGCCTAAAAACTCTCTTATCAGTGTGCATGTTACTAACAGTAACCCAACTAGAGAGTTCACTGTTGAACTAAAGAAGAAAAACAAGTATTTCTATTTTAAGAGACACATGAACCTCATTGGAATTAAAATACACTGGAAATGTAACCCCTGAAGTAGCAGGAGTCTTTTAAATGGTTTTCTGAAGTTTCAATGGAGCTGCATGTGCAAGGAAATGCACTGTTATTGCAATTCTGTCAAACCCCTTTAGCCTAAAATCCAAGTTCCATGTATATTTTTTGCCAAAAGGGTGGCAGATGACAGTCAATGCCTGAAGCAGAGTTTCAGACCTGAAAACCCTCACAAGTCCCCTGTCAGGTAGGCTTACAGCCAACTACATATTATTTGTAGCAGATAAGAACCAACATAAGCCTGAGTTTTGCCCAGGTTGAGGCATACCTATAGTTTCGCTCTGGATTTTTCATACTTCCTATAGCACAAAAAGACCAGTTTACTTAAGTGCCTGGATCAAACTGAAACAAAAAGGTTTAATCATCTTGCAGTGATGAAGATGACAGTGTTATGAGATACTAGTGCTGTGTGTCAAAACAAAACAATCAATCCCTCTTACCCCAGGAGACCCAGATATTAGTGGTGGGATATTCCTTTGAATCAGCAACTGTCATTTCTGTAAAACTTTATTTCAATTTATTAATTACTATGCTGAAAAGAGAGAAACCTGATTCATAATCCATGCTGCCCGTTTCGAGCTGAACAGCTTACTTTTTCCTACTGGAAAATCTTTCCTCATTGCTTGTGACGTCTATGCTCCAGAACAGTAATATATGGGCAACATTTCACCCTAACCAGTTTTATTCCTGATGTATCTGTAATACCATCGAGCTCACACTTCACAGGACTTTTTAACTGCATCCAATGAATAGTTAGGCAATAGTATATTTTACAATTTTCCCTTTTTAGGCTGTTGCCCTAAAGACAGAGATGGAAGACACGAGAGACAGGGAGGATGGAAAAGAAACAAAGCGAGGAGAACCTTCACGGAAACACAATTGCTCATGTGCACTGTATGCAAACTATGGTATAAAGTGAGTGAATCAAATTTTGTCTCGCCATATCGTACTTCATCAAGAAGCATCACACTCTACAAAGTGTGGCCTTGGAGGAAACGGAGTACATGGATCTTTGTAACAGAGCACCTGGGGAAATGCAATAAGAAGCAAAAAGAGAATTCTGCTGAGGATCCAGAGTGGCTCTGGCTCCTGCTGTCGTTTACCTCCAGGAAGAGTATCTCCATGCCCTGCACGATGATTCAGGATGCAGTATTTGCTGTGGTCCCATTTTACAGGTATGGAGACTGAGTTCTGGAAAAAAATGTGAGCAGAAATAATTTGCTCACAACTTGACCCATCCCTCAGAATCTTCCTCATGCCTGACTCTGCTTCTCACTTTCCAAAACCCCTCATTTATTTATTCCAAGAGAAAACTCTGGTATGGTTTTCCATGCATACTCAACTCATCATCTTTAGCCCTCTTTCCTGTGTTTCTCCCCCGTCTCTAGTTACTGACCTCAGTAAATAAACCCTTCTATCTCTCTAACGGTTCCTTCTGTATGTTCTTCAGTGAGTCCCTTTCTTTTTCCATCTCTCTTTGGGGATCTGCTACAGGTCTGTCTTTTCTGTATACATATTTTCTAAGTAAATGTTATCTACAAACATAAATTCTTCTACTTTTGTGCCTCACCTCTACCCTTGTATTATGTCTCTGTGGATGGGATTCATATGTCTGAACGTAGGTATTTATTTCGAAACCCCCCATTGTAGGCTCTCTGTGTATTCTGAAAATCAAGCCAATATTTCAAGAACTGTACAGTGCAATTACACCAACTGCTGAAGAACATCTCTAAAATAAGGCAGCTGAATGATGATCTAACTGTGCTTCTTTCCTTTCACTATAAAGAGCAATATCTACACTGTAGCTATATAAAGTTAGACAGGATAAATCCTACTCTGTTGTCCAAACTCAAATCCTAGTCTCTAACACTTCTTTGTAGACATTTTGGCCCAATATAGCTCATGTAAAACTAATAACCCCCATAGTATTTTTCTGCTTATTTCTTGTGGACAGAACTATCATGAATCTGATCACACTGGACAATAACCTGACCTTCATGTTCTTGAAGTCCTTACACTCATTTTTAAAGCATCTTTCTATCTGACATCTCTTAAATACACCATTTCTGGTTCGTTCATTCAGCTCCAACTGTTATCCAGGCTCTCATCTCATGCATGTGTCATGCTTTCTTGGGCCTGAGTAAATCCCATGTCTCCTCTATACACCCAGAAGACCTTTGCAATGATAATCTTCCAATTCTGTTACTTTATCCATGTCATTAGTCTCCTTCACTGTCTCTCTGAGATTCCTTCCCTCTCTCATATTACAAAAAGGCTTTTGAGGACCTTCCCAGCCAATAAGCTGTTGGTTTTTTTGGTTGTTTTTTTTTCCTGATTTGGCTCTGAAGCCAGCCTCAGGCTTTGTTCAGAGCATGTGGCTAGCTTGTACCTGCCCCTTGGCTAGTTTGGTAATGTCCTGGGACAACTGTCCTCTCTCCTGTTGACAGGCACTTATGTGACTTTTGTTGTTCTGCTGCCTCTTCTGGCACATTAGACTCCTGAGTTCTCAGGGCTTTCTCTACAGATCCTAAACCACCAAGGTCCCAGGACATGTGTTCAAGTAGACCACGTTATCTCCTCCAGCTCAGCAAATATGCCGTATTTCAGAAACTTTTCATATTGGAAAGATCCAACAGACATAAGGATTTTGACCAACAGGTTCATGCAGTATCTACACTATGCCAGAACTGATTTATTTATATTTATTTCTTTCCCCAGCAGAAAATATGTTGTACTTACAGAGCATAAAGACTATCAATTTAAAGCACAGTTATAAAAGTATAGGTGATTTGTCCTAAGGCATTGGGCATTAAAGGAAAGGAGGTTTAAATGTTAATGCAACTGTCAGGCATAGAGGAAAGAAAGGAAACCCCCACATGTTTATTTAAGTATTTTAATTTGGATTTATTTTACATTCTTGATTAACCAAATCCAATAACAACAAGAAGCTGCTGTGAATATTCTCAGGTTAACTTGGAAGTAAGGGGATAATACTGCAGGTGGATATTCTAATTTCCCTTGTGGAAGTAATGGTTTTAGTGCATAGCGCACTGAAGCAAAACACGGTGACAGATGCTCTTGAAGTGTTTCTTAAGTGGACAAATGGCCTTTGTAACACAATAGAGACTCAATGTTATTTATCAGAAACTGTGCAAAAGCTGTCATTCAACTTTACCTTGGGGATCTGGAGTCCCACTTTCCTCTTCTGTTGTAAGGCAGCAATTAGTTCTGAAAAATATAAAGTCAGTCCTCACATAATATCATTAAGGTGCTACATAAGTGTTAACAACAATTGCTGAAAAGGCTAGTAAAATGTGCTAATTAAAGGTGAACTGCCTGACGTAGCCAATGCAGCCATCCATTGCTTAGATAGCACCAGCTATCCAAAGTTTGAACTATTGGTTTAAACAATCAACAAAAATTAGTGGGAGACCAAAAGGAAGATGTATCTGTCATATTGGCACAAGGGAGACAAGGTGCTTCATTCCCTCCTCTGTCTACTTCAAAAGCACTATGCTTTATTAACTGGTGTGTATTTCTCCTCCTGTGCTACTTGGAAAGAACTGATGACTGAGTCGACCATATTCTTTTGGTTCTGCAACATGTCTGTACAGGTACAATGATGCTTTCAACCTCGTTACTTCCACTTCATCGCAAGACTTATTCAAAACAAGATAAATTCAAAAGAAAGCGGCATCCTGTTCACCTCCACAAATGAAACACAGATGATAAAACAAAATGATTATAAGATAAAGGCTGCTACACAGAAGAAATTAAATGAAGTTCTTAAAAGAAATCAGAACATTAAGGCAGAAAAATGTAGAATTAAAATAATCATACATGTGCCTGGGAGAGAAATCACAAAGAGGAAATATCTACTCCTCTTTAAACGTTCAAGCTACTTTAGAAGTAAGAATTATAAAATGCTTTAGCCCCGAGAATAGGGTCACTGAATGCTGTCACAATGGTTTACAGTTGCCCTGGTACACTAGATGCTGTTTTCAAATAAAACTTGTTTGGATTTATCCTCATGGTAATTCTTACCTTTCTGAGCTTTTAAAGCCTAGCTAAATAGTGATAAATGTTTTTGTCACACATACAAGGTCCATGTTCTCAAATTTAGTATCACTCAAAGTGTAATTTGAACATGAGTAATAATGTGAGCGTCAGTGCTTTGAGAGTCCTACAAGAGATGTAAAAAAGTAAATAATGGGCAAGTTCAAAGAGAGCTAGTTAGGAAAGCTAATTTGTTTCTGATATGACTATAATTTTCAAAGAGGGAAGTCTGTTACAGCTATTTGAAATGCAAGACCAGCTTCTGAATCTAGTAGTTTGGAAAGAAAGGCTGAGATTTAATTTAATTCTTGTAAAATAGTGTAATTACTATCCCACAGTTTTTTCTTACTATCCTTGTTGTTTTTCTTGGTGCTTATGTACAAGTAGTGAAATCTAACTAAATTACCTGGATGCCGAGAAACGGTTTGAATCTGGAGAACCACACAGTGCAGCAGTAACTTGAGAACATCTCAATCATGAAGAGAAAACATCACTTACCCTCATGCCACTCAGCTATTGCTGTTTCTTGTCTTGTGTATCAGTTTGCAGCCCTTTGGAAATATTTGAGCTGAGGAGATTCTCAGGATGCAAATTGTGAGCTTGAGCCTTAACTCTTTTTGAATAACATTTTGTTCCTGCAGGTCAGGATCAAGTTCACATTAATTTGAGGGGATTAGGCAGGAGGGGGCTATATACAAAAGCCCCCTGGTGCCAAGATGTGTGCAAGGTGCCTAGGGATTAGACAGGCACCCAGCAGGGAAAGACCTACACACCTATTTGTCTCTCCTGTGGCAAAGACACTTTTTTTATGAGTGCAAAAATTAAGGATGTCTTCAGGAATCAGAAGGACTGAAGAGTTAGATGGTTTCTTGGTGGACCACCCATTAATGCATAGATGCATGAATTGCACCTAAGCTCCTTTTACAGATACATTAGCACTGAAGCAACCAAAAGATGAAACAATGCCTGGATGAAATGCCAACTGTCAAGTCCCCAGTCACAGATCTGCATGCAAAAACAGAGTCTGAAGCTATAGAAGTATATGAAAATATACAGTAGGATGTAGCAGGCAGCAAGTCTCAGTCTGCTGTGCCCCATTCATTCAACTGTTCTTGCTTAATGTAAATGTTTCTCTTTTACAAAAACATAGATAAGCAGCTTCTGAGTGGAGCCCACACTGGCGTCCCTGAGATTGTAGCAGGCTACACGTGAATTCAGTTCTTTAATATTATCATTATGAAGCAGAGTGGCAGAAGGCCAGCAATTGCTAATAGGGGAACAATAGAGCTAATTACAGCTAACTGCGAGCTGAACAGTCACCAGACAACAAAAATTCTCTTTCATTATGGCTGACTCCCATCCTGAATTTCATTTCAATTCAATCTGCTCTGAACAGGAAGAAGTTGGAGGGTAACAAAATCTTTTCCAAGGCAATTCCTGGAGCAGCAGCTTACAGGTTTTCCCAGCTCTGGTCTCGCACGCTGGTACACGGCAGCCAGGATTCAGTGCCCTGCATAAACTGTGCCGATATCCTGGCTCATCACCCAGCACAACTCTCCCCAGCCGTCATGGAGACACATCCATTTCAGATTTTAAAGAATAACAAGTTGCACCTGAATGACCCTTTTCTGAGCTATGTTTGAACATTCTAGGTGCTACCAGACTTAATGAAAAACAGACATTGGCTGCTAGATGGAGGTCTGTAGTATTTTTTTAAGGGAAAGAAATGGCAGGGAAATTTCATATTCCC
Source organism: Falco biarmicus (assembly GCF_023638135.1). NCBI lineage: Eukaryota > Metazoa > Chordata > Aves > Falconiformes > Falconidae > Falco > Falco biarmicus. Next base: position 51,314,973 of record NC_079291.1, on the reverse strand, counting down.
CAAGGTCTCAACTGAAATTGTGGGGCTAGCTAAGGACTGAGCTTACTCTTGATATATGGTAGAGTTTTCTCAAGGTTCATCCTAATAAAACAGATCTGACCTTGCTTCCCACTATTGTAAAATGAGCCTGTCACCTCCCAACTACTTCTGCATTGACATACACATCACAGACACAAAATGTTCTTTCATTATACATACAAAATATTTTTTAATTGTAGCAATGTTGAAATATAGCAAATGTAATTAAACACTAGAAAGAGAACGAGTGGTCTCTCTCTACCACTACACCACTAAGTTTTCTCTAGAAGAATCCAGCAGTTTATCTGTTATTACTGATACCAAAAAAAAATATCAAAAATAGTCTCTTGGAAGTCAATCACACTGTAATTCTCAATGTCATAAAGACAACAAAACTGATAAGCAATAATAGCAATACCTTTTTAGCCCTGAAAGAAACACAGGATCAAAATAACAAAGATCTATCTTGGGCCCGTTGGCACAGAAAGCTCCACCATAAGCCCATCCTTTCCTCCACTCAGAGCAGGGACTACAACAAGCATGTAGAAATGCTGGTTTGGCACCAAACACCCTGGTGCTCCCTCTCATCAGTTTGCAAAGCTCTTTTTCACACATCCTGGTTCCACACTGGAGAGCTGGTCCCATATGTGATAATCTAGAGGATCAGACTTACTCCAGAACAGTTTTAAAATCCACAGTACTCCATAAACGTGTCCTCTATTGCAATGAGCCGTTGAGCCAGGAAGGCATCACTCTGTTTTCATCAGAACACTTTTAAACAGACACCTCTTTGCTTGGCAATCCTCTTGTTGTCTCGAGTCCTCTCTCAAGGCCTCATGAGGGACGTTGGTACCACTTCACATTGAAGTGGAAAACATTGTGAATCCCAGAAGTACAGATTCAACATCTTTTGGTGATCAGATTCTTGTCATACACATAACCATTTTAAACCAGCTAATCCACTGGTTGCAGTGGGACTGTTGGCTATGAGAATGACTATTTAAGACAATTTATATGAAAATAGCATGGGAATGAATACACGTTCACCCTCTGCTATCTTTCAGGCCACTGATCACAGCATATGTAACTGACCTTACAATATTTGACCAAATAATGTGCTTATGGCCAATTAAATTTTGGAACATAAACCAGTGATCTGGGAGCAAACCAAGTGTCCAGGAAGACCTGATTTAGGACATTGACCTTTACAAGCTTAATATGGCAACTTAACTGCTTTTCAAAACCAAATGGAAACCTCATGATTCAAAATTTATCACCATCTACAGATGGGTGACAAGGCCCTGGGGAATAGGACACTGCATAATGCAGTAACAATGGAAACTTAAAGTGTTGCAAATTTTCTGATGAATAACCTGTAAATTAGTACTTTCTTGTGTTGGACATGAGTGTTATAAATCCCTGTGGTATTTTGAGCAGGGTGGGGTTTTTTTTGTTTGGGGTTTGTTGGGTGGTTTGGTTTTTTCGCATTCGGTACCCTCTAAAGCAGGAAAACTGAAGTTTTCTGGAAAGTTTTCATTTACCTTTCCAAGCAGATAGGACTGCAATTCTATAGCACACATTTTAGTTTAAATAATGTACGCAGGACTTCGCTAATGGAAGACTGCTCTCATTATTTTAAATGTTATTCCAGGTGAATTGAATCTTTCAATAGGAAATTTTGCATTTGTTTTCCTCCTTTTGCTGTGCTCCTATGCCAGGAAATGGCCATATGGCCAAGGTAGAAGATAGCATCTGGAGAACAGAGCAAAAAAGGGAAAAAATGCTGCAGGTCAGGTTAAGAGTCTTGTTCTTATGAAAATGGAATCAAAATAGCCCTCCACCACAGAAGAAGTACAATGAAGTATCTTTCCCTACATTTTTAAAGCTACGGTTTTATCTATATAAAGAAGGGGAAAATTACTGAGTTTATTTTTCTTTGTAGGAGAAACTAGATTAAACAATTTCCTAAAAAAACTAGATCTCAAATTTAATCAAGAGTCAAAAGGATTGCCTTCATTGAGCAAAACAAGCTTCCCACCACCACCCTTCCCCCTTTGTTTTGGGCTGGTGAGTGCATATGAGGTATTTAAAGATGGAAAACAGTTAAAACATAGCACTTTCCTCTTGGCCAAAGCCTGTTAGTTCAGGGACAGAGGGCTAACTTTGACCAGTTCACCTCTTAGTAAAATTAAGCCTTATTTCTTGACTATTGTCTCTTGGGCTAGCACTCATATTTCTTACAGACAATAAAAAGTTATGAAGAAATTGATAGAGCAGCTTAGCTGCTTTTGAATAATCCATTGTGTTTCCAGTTCATCTTTAGGAACTTAACTATACTCAAAAATACTTCTTTGCATACTCTGAGATTGAATCCTCTCTACATAGATTAATTGCATAAATAAACTGGAAATGTAGAGCTCAATGCAGCTTAGAGTCCATGGCAAGGGATTTAAAGAATATTTTTGAACCTTTTCTGTTTCCACAGGGCTGATGCTCAGGCTCAGTGATATGAAAGAGAATGTAACGATAATAATAACACTCACGGGTTCTCTTTTAGCTTCCCACAGCCCAGAAAAGGAAAATGAAGTAACCTGAGATGGGTTTATGTATGATTTGCTTGTACTGAGAGATGTGTCATGGAACTTGGCACACTTTCTCAAGTCACAGACTTTGCTACCACAGTTCAATGTGAGCAGTTTAACCCAATGAAGTAAAAACAATAATTTCCTATTGCTTAATCATAAAATGTTCCTAAGTAGACTACAGATAACTCCCCCAAAATACTACAGAGCAGTGGCTGTAATTTGGATTTGTTAAACCCATGCAGTAAGAAGGCACACAATTCAGTGGTTTTCCCAATGAATTGGCATTTCCAAGAACAGCCTCAGATTATGCCCTTCACTTCCATAAACAGAAGAGGACCACTGGCACATAGAAAGTACTCCCTTGGTAGTGTCAACCCTACCTCAGAGCTCTGCTAATCTAGTTTCTAAACTGAAGGAGAAAAACCCACCTGGATTATTATGTAGTTTAGGCTATTTTTGAATTAATCCCTTTGGGACGCTGAAGGAAAATTGCCCTATGCTTTTTGGAAGACAGTATTGTCTCTGAGATCCTTTCCCATTTTAAGAAGTTAATAATCACTAGTGCAATCTCCTCACTGTGATTTAAAGAAAGGTTGGGATTGCAACTACTTGCAAGCCATGGAGAATGGGAAGGATGGGAAAGTTCATCTACGCTTTAATTACAGATAAAAACCTGCTAGCATTTAGAAGACCTTTAACAACGTAGTTAGTACATGAGTATTTCTGGGATATTTTTTTTCTTTCTAACAACTACTAAGTATTCAAAAAGCAGAAAGATCAGTTCAGCCTGCAAGTAAGAGGGCAATGACAGCTCTGTTAATCATCCAGAAGTCATCTGCTTGGGACAGTGTGATAAATAACAGGCAAACTACCCGGCCAGTTCTTGGAAGCAGAGACGCTGATTTGGAACAGTGTGAAAACACAAATACTATCCATGTGCAAACAAATGTGACTTACAGTTTATCATTTATATTTGAGCTGCCCTGAAAATGTCTTTCCTCTTCCTGAATCATTAACTTGTCTGAAAAAAAATAGAATCAGACACATATTAAAGGAGGTCGATAGAAGAAAAACAAATGACAAAAATTAAACAAAACAATAGACTGTTATGTTTCCATGGAAAGGCAGCAAAGGAAAAAAGAATGGCCAAAAAAAGAACAATGAAAGGATTAAACAGAATATAACCAATATTTTAGTAAACAGTGGCATGTTTCTTTTCCCTTTGAAAATGTTTCTCATGTATCAGTAGTTACAGGTCTTATCGTAGTCAAGCTGGGGAGAGCTCACTCTGCTGAGGGCAACTCCTCCCTCCTCGTTACACACTGATAGATTTATTTTGCAAGTTATTTTGAAGATTGCTTTTAATTTCCTAAGGCCTTTTCCATGTGTTCAGAATTATGTTAAGCAAAGCGAAAAAGGTGGTTATTGCCTACTTACACAAGTGATAGGCGATTACTACTGTTATTACACACAGAGCCTGCGTTTGTGGCATATCTGTCCTCACAGCCCCAAAGACATTCAAATCTGAGAGCTCTTCCAAGGAGATCTTTAGTTTACCATTATCTTTAGAGATATGGCTGAGTGAAAATAGATAAGTGGATGCTTGTGTTTATATGAAAGCCTTGACAAACAGAATCTAAGGCAGTTTTCACAAAATATATTACCCCGGTAATTGCAGAAGTGACAAATAGTCTGTAATTGAGAACATCGTATCAGTGGGTAAACACAACAGACAACTGTTGAACACGTGGTGGTGTCAGAAGAATACGAAAGCAGGACCTGACATGACCACATTTACTCTATGGTAAGAGTTTGAGGAACAGGCTTGTGCTACCCACTCTGATTACACATGGAAATCCATTTTTGCAGTGTACTGCTCTGGCTTTCTATGTAACATTAACACAATTTTGAAGACGCAGAGCACAGTTTGCATTTTTTCCACATGCACACAGTTTTGGGGGCTATTTTTATCGCGTATTAAAGCCATAAAATAAACATGATTCTAAATATTTGTAAAATATTTTTCCCATGCTGCATTTATATATATTCTTTTACATTTGATTTCCATTCTGCCGGTTTCCATTCAGAAAAGGAGCTAAAGGGGAGAGAGGATGATAAAAAGCAGATATCATACGACTTGTGGTTTTTCTTGCATTTTACTTTTGTTTTTTGGCTATGCAGAAATAACTCTGGAAATTAGGATATATTTCCTTTAGGAATTTAGATTTTAAAAAAAACCCAAACAATCACAACCCAATGCAAGTTTGTACAAAGGTGATGCCTATTTCTTGTGGGTTGTTTTCAGAAGGATAAAAGAGGTGGGTTTCATCTGCTGTTCTGATAACACAGAGATTTGTCCTGGAAAAGAGAAAATTGGATGCCTCTTAGAAGATCAGGACAAAGGTCATGACCATGGTAGTTCTGTCTAGCATTAGCATAAAAACATGACCACAAAACTCTGATGTAGCATTTTCCAGGTTTGTAACTCCAGTCTGGAGATCAAGGACCAGCCCCTGGCAAATGGTCATAAGCACAGCGAATTCAGAAATGCTTCCACAGTTTACACAGGCTGGCCTTTTGTTTAGAGAGGCTTGAAAAATACACACTTTTTAAGTAAAATGACCTAAACACGTAGGTCTGGAAAGAAAGAGGCTGCATATTACTCCCTGATACATGAAAGCCTTTGTCCAAGACAAAATGAAGCAGCTACTTTTAAACATTTGTTGTCTAAAAGGATGAACGTGCCTCCAATAGATAGCGTTATAAATTAACTTACATTCTTGATGCAATATTTGAATTTATAATAAAAGTTGCTAGACCACAAATCCTTTGCTGGGCACAGTGTCATGCTTAGCAGTTGCTGTATGAGCATAATTATTGTGGTAATTCCATTTAATTGTTCATCTCAGCAGATTAGACTTGGGGTTCTAGGATTTTGCCGCCACAGAAAGCGAGAAAGTCTTTTCTGGTGTAGCACGGGAAGTGATGATTTCTCAGTGCCGTGGGAATCCTCAGGTACACAGATTTTTCTTACATCTGGGGACTGATACTGGTATGTCTGGTTTCTGTTAAATGAGATCACACCCCTTAGCAAACCCGTGATTTTCTGTTTCCCTGTTGCAGCGCTCTGACCGCTGGCCACCGCTTCCCATCAGTCAGGGTCCGGGTCCTGTCACACCGTGCCACCCGCCCGCGCCATGGGGAATGAGCTTGTCCTCTGGCACCTGCTCTGGCTTGTGCTGAAGATTCTCTCATGTTAGAAGAAAGAAGTTAAAAAAACCTTTGGTGTTAAACTGATCTTGAAACACTACTAGGCACCTCTATTTCAGACTTTTAAAACTTGTGTTAGCTGTGAGAGCGGTGGCAGACAGCACCAATACCGATGACCAGTTGCAGTCTTGCTCTGTCCTTAAAGGCATTAAGCTCTTTTTGTAAATTATTTCCAACAGGGTTAGAATTTTACCTAATTTCCTATAGCCAAGATTCTCTAATAAGTATTTTGCTGAATATCTATCAGTGTATGGATGTATGACTTACATACATACAAAGGATTTTATGTTGCTTACCAATTAATCATGTGGAAAATTGCTTTAAATTCACCGCTAGTAGTACCTATGCACCTTTTGATACTTATTTGGCCAGAGACCCATACATACTGCTGTACCACAACCACAGCAGGGTGCCAGAGTCACTATTAGAGAGCGTTTACTTAGCAGGAGACAAGGGAGTGGAAGAAAGAGAAGGGCTGTTTCTGAGAAATGCTGCCACGAAATCTCTGCAGTCACAAGCTGTGCATGCAGCACCTTGCAAAAAGCATTCAGCCTCCCAGATTCATGGTAAGGAAGCTATAAATTGCTCAGTAATTCAACTTTGTGAAGGTAGGTTTGTACAGCGCAGCTGCCCAATGCCACCTAATCATGACAATTTTAACTTCTGCTTTTTGAATAAAAATACTTTAACAAGAGCCTCCAAAAACCCCATAACTTCCTTTTTTATCTTTTCCACTGTTTTCCTTATATTCACAAAAAACCAAAAAGCAGTCCCACAGACTAGCAAAAAACATGCATTATAAAATACCTGATAAATGGAACTTTACTATTTTGCAGTTTTTACCAAGATTCAAACCTGTGTGAAACAAATGTAGAAGTCAGCTGTCCCACTGGGAAGCCCTCCTAGGAGAAAGCAGAATTCAAAGGCATTTGCTGTGAAGTACCACAGCTGCCAGCAGCATCTCCGAGCACACAGGACTGCCCTCCCTCAGTGATAAACTGGTCTCAGGGTATAACATAACTGGGGATTTCACAACATTTTAGAAGCACAAAGTTTCTGATTTTAATCTAGGCAGATAGCACTTCACATGATTACAGTTCTGATGGAGAGGACAAGGATTAACATTTTTGTAACAGTTTTCATGATTTATATTATCTTACTTTTTTGACTCTCTGATCCTAAAAGGCATCTACAGAGCTGTATTAGCCCTGATGTTTCCTCTCCCAGGAGCACATATGAGCCCTGATCCCTCCCATCCCCACACCATGAACTGCTGGATGGCCCTCTGGGAAGAAGAGAAGCACATCAGGACTGCTGCACCAAGGCAGAAAGAAGCAGGGGTAACTGAAGACAGCCCCAAGATGCTGCAGCACAAACAAATAGGTTACAACAAGGCTTTACCATTGGTCAAACCCTACCATCTGTGCTGCTTCTCCTTCCTCCAGAGACCAGACCACATTTCCCCTCCCCCATCCAAGCCCCTCTCCCATACTCCTGAGGGCTATTTAACCACTTAGCAGGAACGAGCTACAGCTGCACATCGTCCATGTCAATCAACCCACTGCCTCTGAGGCAAGGCCACAGCTGCATGTTATCGATGCTGATCAACCCACTGCCTTCATCCCTCTAAGCTGAGGCATATAGCAGGGCACTCGTCCACGGACTCAGGATGACCTGTGTTCAGGTAACTGCATTTTTCACTGCTGAGCCCTTACAGGAGCACAGCCTGGTACATGATGCAGCTCTTCAGAGCTAGCTCAGACAGTATGCATTGTCCTTCATTCACACCGTCACACCAGCACTGGGGTGCTTCTCACCAAAGCCTCTCACGCAGAGCTGCCACCAAGGGCTGCCCAGTAGCGATGGAGCCTGTCTTGGCCACGCAGCTGGAACCTGGCATGCTCCTCTCTGTTTGGCACCATTTTCTCCTACGAGTTAAACCCCTGCAACCCTCAGTGGTGGCACGAGCTGGTAGGCACTTACAGCGTCCCTTGGTGCAACACAGCCTTGAGACCTCGTCTCGGTTTAACCATGAGCACGGCCATCGAGCTGAAAGCAGGGCTGTGAGATGAACCCATGCAAGGTAAGAAAAGCAAGAACAGAGAGGTGTAATTGCTGGGACATGAGTAGCAGCTCAGTGAGCCAAGAGAATAAATACGAGTATAGCAAGGTATAAAACCCCGGGGGGGGTGGGGGGGTGGGGGCGGAAAGCAGGGTATAGGAAGGTGGCAGCTCCACAGCACAAGGACCAGCAGCAACCAACCCTTCCCACAGGGCTGACGTCAGCACTTCCAGTGAAGGCTTGCAGGGTTTCTCACTGGAGATGGTGAGATTTATTAATGTTTAGCCCAGTAGGTTGTAAGTCCTGGCTTTTTGTTGCGTGCATTAGCCAACAGATAATTGCCCTGTCCTCTCAAGTGGGTATATCCCACCTAGAGTCTCTGTCTATGGCAGTAGATGTTGAAGCAAATGTGACCCACTGAGAGAGGTTTGTCACACCGCTGCCTGGGGCTGGGACAGGCTGGGGACTATAGGGACTCCAGTTCTCCCAGCTGAAGATGAGCCTAGGACACCAGGTGCCAGTCACAGCTTTCTTCTCTGCTCAGTGACATGGGCTTGCTGCTAGCTTGAGGTGCTTTCCGTAGCTGGCCCTGAAGCAAGCCTGCCTTCTGCCACATGTTGTAGTGCTGGCAATTCAGTCCCTATCATGGATCCAAGCCACTGCAAATAGATAGGGCCATAAAGAAGAGGCAGAAGAGCGCAGACCTAGCAGCGACATCGCCTCCTGGCTTGTGCCTAGCTGTGTCCATAGCCCTCCTGGGCCAGGTGTTGGGAAGGACTCCGATAACGAATATTTCTGGGAGGTTAAAGCATTGCAAGTGTCACCTTCCCTGTGCCGGCCCAGCCAGTCAGGCTGGGGGTCAGCACCAGAAAATTCACTGCAACGGGGCTGCTACACACTGTGCCTGTTGGAACCCTGAGCCAGCTTAGCCACTTTCATAGCTGACACAGCAGGAGATGATGATCAAGGTACTGCAGAGATCAGAAATACCGTGTTGACCATGAAGACTTGTCTATTTCTGCTGTTTCTCTGCTTAGACAAGAAACTAAGTCTATTTGCTTACTCCCCTACTCTCACAAACTGGACAGATAATCCTGGTTCCAGCACTGCAGACCCTGACCAGATCTGCCTTCCCACGGGACACCTTGCACCAACGGGGGCTCCTTCAGTCTGCTCACAGCTCTTCAAAGAGAAAACAAATGGACTAAAGGTTTAAGCTGCAACCTTGAGAAAGAAGATTGCTTAGTTATTTGCTTTCTACAAAGATTTTTTCATTGGACTTTAAATTAAATTTTACTGTAAATGATTTTCAAGAATATAAGTCCATAAACTCCAGTGCTATACCCTAGGATGTACATGCCCCAGAGGCTGGTACCTGCCAGAAGGCTCAGAGAAACTCTAGTACAGCTAACCACCAGATAACTTTCTCCCCGGTAATTTTTCTTCTGTTGTCTCTTTTCCAAGGAATTAAAAGCTTACTGTTGAACCAGAACGGAGCAAAACTGAGACCGGCCTCTAAGGATGATACAACTGCAAGAAACCAAGTGGCGTATGTGGTGATGTTAGCCTCTCTCAGCAGAGCTGGGGTAATTGCACATGGTCCTTGTTTTTTCATAATATGAACTAAAATATTCTTGCTTAAACCATTGCAGAAGGCTACGGTGCGTCAGTGAAGATGGTCGGTAAAATTCTTTTATTTCCCACTGCACCTGGCTTAGTTTCCACACAGTCAGTCTTCAGGGCTGGGTTGCAGGGCAGCTGCTTCCAGCTGACAGTGGCAACTTCCGAACTCGTGATGCTGACAAGATTCTGAAACACAGGCTGGCAAAGAGCCTACCCTCAGAGCCTACCCTCTTTTGAAACCTCCAGCCCTTTGCCTCAAAGGAATGGCTCTGGTTTTGAACACAGACTCTTCCATCCATTTCAAGGCAGCGTGTGAGGCAGTCACACTGGTAGAGAGGAATACTGTCTGTCTTTCTTCTCAACTTCCATCAGTGCTGATTTTGAAATTGCCATAGGAGTCATATAGAGCCATACTGCTGAGGTTCATGTTCTCTTAGCCTAGTCCAGAGCCGAGTAAGCTGGCCTTATTGTGATTCCCACATGGCCTGTGCAAGGGTTTGGATACTTTATCTTAAATTTTAAACTAATTAACTTTAGCCATACTTGACCTGAGATGCTTGTGTGTCATCTGAATAAAATAGCTTATTATTTCCAATTTCCCATGGGACACCTGCTTCAAGAGCTCCTGTCCCTGGATGATCTGTGCTTCAAGTACAGGGATAGCTAATTAAATAAATCCTGACATTAGAAGTTTTATTCTGGAGAATCTGATTTACTGCAAAGCACCAGTAAGGGCTAGGAAAATGCTTTTTCTTCAACCTTTGTGATCTTTCTAAAGTCATGAAGTCATCTTTAGAGAAGAGAGGACAGTAGGGAAGGGGATGAGAAGGAACTGCTTAGTGCCCTTATGGGGTGAGGTCCCTTCGCTTACTTAGGCTCCTCCATCTCCTGAGATCTGAGCTTTTTCTTTTGGAATCCGTGTATGCTTCAGATGTTCCTTTCCAAATTCAGGATAGAAGTTATCTACCCTGTGGATGCATACATCTCAGGTACCAGACTGTAAATAAAAAGGCACGCTCTTTGCACACAGTAAGGACATGGGTATGCCTCCATTGACCCATTTAGCTCAGCACCTTGGTGCCAGTACCTGTTGACAGCAGATACCAAGTAAACATTATAGGAATGGGGCAAGCATAAATCGCCTGCTCCTGTGATGTGCTCTCTTGCCTTCCAGCACTCCACAGTTTTGGAAGGTACTGACCCAGAGATATTTTCCATGTGATCACCAGGCATTACCAGATTGTCTCATTGATTCTTTTCTCCCTAGGGATCCAATCCTGTAAGAAAGTCTTAAAAAAAACCCTCAGACACCTACACGGTACATTTTGAATCTGTCACCTCATAGTACAAGAATAAGGGGGCGTTAATGAAACTAAGAATGGTATGAAAATAATTCCTATTAATCTACACGATCTTTCTGATTTTGTAGATGTTTTTTAGAAATGCTTTTCCAGACTGACAAGCCCCAGTTTATTTACTTACTCCTTGTACTGAGGCCATTCCACACCTCTGAACACCCATCACATTTCTAAGTCCTTTTCAGACTGGGACTGTCCACATGCCTGAGACAACAGCTCAAATGACAACACCACCTCAACAGCTGTAACTCTCAGGAGTGACCCTGAAGAAGAGAAAACATGACAACATCTCTTTCTTGATTTGTAGTTTTTCTGAAAGCTATCAGGTGAGTCTTCAAAGCCCACTCATTATAAGACTAGCGTTTGTAAGGGCACTCAAAGGTACACATCATTAGATCAGCCATTAGCATTGCTTCCCAGCCTCACCTACTGATAGCAGCATAACCACAGCCCTGGGGGAGCTGTGGCTCCTCTGGTGGATTCATCTCACCAGCTGTGGACACCTGCTTTACATCTGTTTCTGATTTGGCCACCAGATAACTCTGTATAGGTAACAGAAAGAAACAGGCACTACCAGGAAGCATTTAATCCAACTTAAATAAGATCCCTTTACTGGAACAACTTAAAATATGCCACCTTCTCTCCACTGACTATCTACTGAATCTAAATGAGTAACTCAGATTTTTAATCTAAGTTTGGTAAGATTAACCTTAGTTCTTGTGTCCTTAAACACCTGTGAAAATTTCTAGTTGTCATTTTTATGTGTTTAATGGCCCTTTGCTCACTCCTGCCTCTTGTTTTCCACACATTCATTCATTGGTTGGATGAAAACCAATGTTAAGTTCTTCAGATGAAACAAGAGAACCTTCCCTTTTATATGTAGTATTACACTATATATATTAACATCTACGTATGCATACCATACATAATATATGTGCTATACAATATTACAATATAGCAATATTGTGTATAGTATTATACATTTGTCTTTCTCAGGACTAGTGATGAACTTTCCTCCCTGTTGTCTGTAAGATTAAAGAAACTTGGCTCAAAAGGACTCCTGATGATGGAGGGAGGAATAGGGGTCTACTCTATTCACTGCTCCAGCTTGCATTCATCCAAGGGAAAAATGAACCAATATTTCTGGATTTTTGCCCTACTATAACCTGGAGATCAATACTCAAATGAGCCATCTGCAGCACTCATGAATGACAAGTGAATTCCCAAAGAATAAAAGGAAAAGGGCTTATTCACTACAGATTTTTCAATCACATCCATTTCACTTACAGATTTAAATCATAACCTGGAATTTAACCAATGTTTCTATTAACTTAGCACTTCATATTATATCAATAAAGCAATTATTTTAACTAATAAAGATAATGGAGTATGAGAAAATAAAGAACAACCAGAAGAAGAAAGCCATCTATATAGATGCTAAATTAAAGTTGCAGAGAATATGTTTGTGTGGTTGTGAAAAAGTGGAGTATGAGTCACTGCAGAAGCAGTTCAATGTTACCTAGAGATGAGTCTTAATGGGTTACATGCTCTTAATTCCTTCCTCTTATTGTTTCTTTGTCCTGAAACAAACCCAACAGTATGTCTTCAGATCATCAGGTTAATGAAAGATGTGTGTATGTGAAGGTCAAGTAAGGCCTCTGGTCAAAGAACTTTCAAAACAAAAGCCTGAAGCAATTTCAATTTTTCTTGTGCTTCTGATTTCCTAATGCAGCCAGTAAAGAGGCAATTTGACAAACACAAAGTGCTCAGGGCTCTTTGTCCACAGTTGTCAACTGTTTTTTACTCAGTAAAAGCCCAGTGGAAAGAACGGGCTTTAAACAGACATTTTGTTAACAGAGAACCTGGATTTAATACATGTGCATCTGTACCCAGTGGTGCTTTTTGCACTGTTCTTTGTAAACTGTAAAACCCACTGATGAGGCATGTGCAATCTGTATGTGGGAGCTCATCTGCCTTCCCCTACTGCTCATGCTTGTAAAGCAACTTCTCTTTAGCAATCAGTAGGGGAACACAATGTAAAAAGGTTATTAAGAACAAACAAGCAGATTATTTTAAGTGTTTTCCTTGCACTTTTCCTAAAAAAAATCATATTTCTGATGCACACATTAATCTTTATGCAACTCTTTTCAAGTTTTATTTAAAAGCTTAAATAGGATTATGTACCACCATGCAAGGGAAAAGCCCTCAACCTAGAGCTCCATGAACAACATTTAAATCACTGGGTTTACGTAACTTTCAGTAGGAAGGAAATAACTCAGTGTTTTGTTTCCTGTTTCTTTTTTTCTAAAATCTTTGCTCTCTGGTTCCATTCGTGCAGAAAATAAAGATACATAAGAGCTAGTCTATCAAGTAAGACTAGTGGTTCATTAAACATACTTTCCTCTCTTCCAATTGTTGAAAATGCTAAATGCTGGCATGAAACTCCATGACAGATAATTATGGATTTTTTAATTTGTGTGGGTATGTGTACTAACCAACTGCCAGGGAAATACTGACTTACTTTCATACTTCAGTGGCATCTATGAAAATGTTCAGGGACTTCCCAGGAGCCCAAGGCAACATGGAAACTGTAGAGTCTGCAGAGGCTGAAGACAAACTGCAGGAAATGGATGGGCCTTGGGACTCACAGGAAAAAGATAGTCAGGTACCTTCTCATCATTACAGTTATTGATCTTTGAAATAAAAATTAACACGTAAAAAGTGACTGGACTTTTAAGAAAAAGTACACTGGTGAGTCCAGCTGTCGGTCAGATTTGCAAAACCCCTTAAATTATTAAATGCATATTCTTAGGGATACAGTTTGACTTTGCTGCTTCTTGGATTGTTAATGATTAATTTTTTTTGTTTTCCAGAGGAAATTAATTTTGCAAGAGCAAATTGCTGAAACTTGCTTTCAGACCTTCTAGCTCTAGTATGTGAAGGGAGAGACAGGATGGTATCAGGTCGCATCAATAGATGATAAAACCATTATATTTTAAAAATGTTGGTGAAAATCAAGGAGTGGAAGTACAAGGGAGTCCATTTTGTGAAAAGAGAGAAGAAAACTGACTTGATCTCTAGGTTTTCTCCTTGCAGACACTTATTTAAGATTTTTGCCAGCCAGAACCATTCAGAAGATTAAGATTCTCTCTGAATATCAGATCTTTCATATATTGTAGCTCATTAAACCTGCCTAAAAAGTGTGCACCAGGATTTATTCCCATAGAATAGTGTCCTAATTTTTAGGCTTCTTCTCCTATGATGTCTTTTTCTCTCCTTTCTTCCCGCATGATTCTGATCATATAGTACAATCTCCTGGCAGCTCCTCACCATTGCATGTCTTCTGTATGTTTAATGAGCATCCTCCTTTTCTATCCTTCCATTGTTAATGAAAACAGGCTCTGAAGCATCCCCCTTGATTATCACTGCAGAGTACGTATTTCCAGCCTGTTTTACACCTCAGCCTGTTGTAATTCCATTTAGAAATAAATTTTCAAAACCTGCTTGTGAGAATGCTCTATAAAGCAACGTGAAAAGCCTTATTACAGACACCTCACAGGGTATCTTCCGCTCCTCTTTCTTTCACACAGCTGCAGAAGGAAATTTGAAAGGTCTGACAATATTTGTTCTTTCCAAGCCAGTGCTGGCTGTCACCCCGCTCTGTCTTCACCACCCACCATTCTTCCTTTTGCTCTGGCTCCTATGCAGTTGCTCCCACCTCTACAGCTTTTCTGCCAGCACGCTAAGGTCTCTTCCACTGACAAAATTTTCTGCTGTCTGTGGGATGCAGTTATTATTCCCTTGATTTGCCATCTTCAAACTTTGATTTGCATTTCTTTTTCACCCTCTTTTTTCCAAATGCTTTGATGTTTCTCTGTCTGTGGAGAAAACTCACAAAAAGGCTTTCATTCTTCTTTGTCTCATATATTCCACCTTTCTGGATTCTTCCTCAATTTTCTTCTCACTGCTGTGTCTATGTGTTCCCCTCTTCCTCTAGTTCTTCAGATCACTCTCTAACTTCCTCTTCTTTCTCCTCTTCCAAGAAGCTGCACAGCTATTTCTATCATCTTTAAAATCTATCCTTTACTTGCCATTTTTGCTAATTTGAAACAACAAACAGAAAACCCTTTTCACCTCACCTGCATCACATTATCCTGCACCACTAACAGATAGAAACCTTTTAAATACCTTTGTAACTTCTGAAAATGAAGAGGAAAGGTTAAGGCACTTTTACTGATCTCATTTAGGACCCCTGAGCAGTATGGAATGTAGGATTTGTTTCTCATGGTTCTTTTTTAAAGCATGTGTAACAATATTCCTATTTGCTAGTTTGACATATCACAACAACAGTTATAACTCTTTACAAATTGACAGCAATCCCAATGCTTCTGCCCTCCAAACAAGGCCATTCTGAGTTTCCAACTCTTATAAAGTAATTGCGTTTTATACTGCATTTACAATGGAAATGAATGAATTCAGTCTAAAGAAATAGGACTTTTCAAAGGAAATCAGACCAAGGGAAAGTAGCTCTGCCATCTGAGAATTCACACAAAGCAAGCAGCTGATCTTGCTTACATACACTGGGAATTTCTTTTATAAAGGAAGATCTAATTACAACTGGCACTGTGAAACCAAATAATTCTGCTTTGCTGAAAAGTGACATAATTCTTCTGACACTGCTAGCATGGGGTACAACGTGCAGCAGTCCCTATCCTCTCACCTCCAATTAAAAATAAATAAAATATAATAGTATTTTGTTTAATTTTTAATGTCAGAACTTCAGCATTTTCCATTGCAGCGCTGTGTCAGGGAAAAGGTTTAGAGAAAGAGCAGGCCAGGAAAACTAATGAAACCAAAGGGCTTGTTTAATTCCCTACACAGTGGTAATAAACTCAGAACAACGGTATTTATGCTGCAAAGGTATCGTTTGAAGAATTTGCAAAAGGTATTTTTAAAATGTGACAGATGACCTCAAGAGGTAAATCCACTTGAACAAATCATACTCTTTTTAAATAAATGTCATTCTCCCTACTCACAGCAACATCCTCCATTCACTTATCAGCATTTTCTCTAACAATTCAAAAAGCTCTTAATGCTGCCTGCATCAGTAATGTGCCTCATTGCTGGGGGTGTAGGAGATAGCTGTATGCTCTGAAAAAAAGGTTTCTGGCAGGTGAGAAATACAGTTGGACTCTTTGGATTATTTGGGTGGGAAACAGGTGAGGGCTGTCTGCCTGGCCCCAGTCTTGGGACAGGAAAACCCATCAATACCGAAGAAACATGAGGGGAGCAAAATCTACCCCTGCATTCATGAAGGATGAGAAAGGTTCTAGGTAATTTAATCTAGGATCATTTTCTAAATCTCATCAACTATATATTAGAGCCTGATAACCCTATTTAAGATGCATTTTTTATCCCAGTGAGTTGTGACCTTTCTATCACTTGCTAGTCTAGACCATCTCTTTCTCAGGTCAACTCTTTTCACAGCCCTGCCATCTTTTATTTAAAACAGACTATTTCACCAACGTTTACACTGTAATTATGAACTCAAATGTTTCCAACACTACACAGGGTCTTTAAACTCATTCAGGTGTTTTCACACTTCACAAGAACTGCCTTGTTCCTTACAATATTTCTAATGTTGACCTCATTTGTGTTTGGTTTGTTGGTGAGGTTTTTTTTTTCATTTATCTTACTGCTATAGACTCTGAGAGTTTTTACCCCGTTAATTTACACCACCACCACAAAGACCCCTTTCTAGCATGAAGGTAAACCTCTTGGTGTTTCTGAGTCCTCTCTTTACACTTGGGTTCTTCTACCTGCGCTCGGGTTCTTCACCAAACACTGACTTCCATTCCGCATCGATTATTGTGTCTCAGTTTAAAGCAGCGTGAACAGCAGAGTCAGCCTATCTCTGCAACCAGACTGCTTCTGAGCTGACTGAAAAGCAATCAGGAGCACATTGTCTGAAAAAGTCCAGACTTTAAAGTATCTTCTTGGTCTATTACAGTCAGACCATCAAACAGCTGTGCCGCATTAACACAAGTGAATTGCAAAAGTTTATATTCTTTCAGGCTGATGACAACAAAAATTCAGTTTCTTCCCCGTCTGCCAGATTTATCAGTCATGAATGACAAAGTGAAGGGGGAAAAAAAGAAGAAAAAAAAAAGACTGAAAAACAGAGAGAAGCCGCTTCTCTCCGTGTTTACCACCGGGCCAAATTCTCTCACAGCAAGGCTCACCCCCTATATGAGAGACATTCGTTCCTGGCAATGCAGACGCTACCTTGGGACAGGGCACGTCAAGGAAGGAGCTGCTGTTACTTTCAAGCCTTACACACAATTTAAATTTGAACACCACACTTAAGTCTCTCAGGCAGGTCTATAAAAAGGATCAGTCCACTTGCTGAAATGGAAAACATTTATATGTCTGTTCAGATGCCACATCCCCAAAGAAGCAGTGTGTTCCTTAAGTTTCCTAGTTCTAAATAAGGAAAATTTGGAATGAAATTTCCTAGTTTCCAAAAGCTCCATAGCCTCAAAGCCCACGTGTGCTTTGGCCATGCCCAGAACAATACGTCTTAATAGTTCTGAGCAACCAGGCATTTAGCTGATCCCAAAATTTTGCAAATATCCACAAACACTTCTGAGGTCTGATTTGGAAGTCCTGCTCTGTAAACCCTGGCCTGGCTGGATTCGTGCAGCACTTGGCTGTACGCAAGTGAGGGCCATGCTGTGGGATGGGAGGTGAAGGAGAACTTCTCTGCCAGGACATCTCAACCCACCTCTTCTAATTGATAGGCCTAATTCACCATGTCGGAAGATAGACTGGGTTTGTGACCTGGCCTGTGGAAGAAGTGCTTTGTTGCGTGGGAAAATTAAATGTGCATCATGCATATGATGAAAGAAAGGGGAAAGAGGGAAGAGGAAAATGATTTTTCACCTTTACGGTTCATCTGGGACCAAGAGTGCTATTCAGTCCCTGCTCCAAGGAACATGTACACATTCTGTTTCAAGATACTGATGTTCTAGTTTGTAATGAAATATGGTTTTAAACCCAACAAGCGTTGGACTGCACAGTGAATATGCACTTAAAATTACTGCATTTGGGGTGTGATAATTTTTTAAAAAGATAACATCTGTTTGAAAGCTGAACAAGAATTGAGCTCATGCATTTGCGAGAACTTACTAAATAACGTAAGACAGATTTTCTTTCATACAGAACTTTTTTTTTTTTTCTTGAAAAGGAGAACTACAAGTACTACACAAAATGAAATCTAAGGCTGTTAACACTTCCACTATACGAATAGTGTTTACTAGTAATTATTTGCTTGTAATAGTGCTGGTGTGTCCCCGCTGAAATAATAACCATGCAACTTTTAAATCATATATGTCACTGTCCCTTGTCTCTGCAGCCTTCTTTAGCCTTACACCTTCCTGCATTAGCAGAGCTAGGGTCTTCGCACTCAGCTGGCCACATCAGGATTTCAGCCTCCTCACTATGTTATTTTTAAAACTCAGAGGTGTTTGCTTCACACCTGTATCTCAGTTGAGTTTTGCAGGTTTGAGTTTAAGAAGGGGAAAGAGCGACAGTTTCTGCATCCTTATTGCAGCTGGTATGTAAGAATCAAAGTTTCTTTCTCCCTCTTTAGCCCTGATATTTGAGGCTTACAAGTGTTCCAAGGTAAACGATGTGCAATAAGTAGCTCATGATCCATAGTAGACATAGTAATTTGGATCTGTCCATCAGACACGGTGTGTGCCCACATTGCCTTCCATACAGGGAGAAAGACAGACACCTTTGAAGCCTCCAGAAGGACATCCTACTTGCCTAACTCAAATACTTATATTTAGCCCTAATTACATGTACAGAAATACATATATATGTAGTTACACATGCAAACATACAAAAAAGCCTTTCAGTCACGGTAAGGAATTAGCTTATTCTTGTAAATCTCAAAATCACAATAAAACCGAACCTGCCCCAGGAGGAGACTCTGTTGGGTGGGGGCTGGAGGAGACCCAGGCTGATGGCTGCAGCAGTGTGCTCTCAAGGCAGGCTGCACTGCCTGGCCAGGGGTCTCCTGCCGCTCCCCATAGACAATATGCACACAAGCAAGTGAGGCACATGGGGTCTCCTTCTGGAGGGGTTAGAGGCATCTTCCTCTCTCTGTTGAAAGCACAGGGAATTTGCACATTTCATTTACGTCCACTAGAAAACTCAGTGGGGGAGATAATTCGTTACTCAAGCTTGTAGATGGATCTCTTGGTAGATGAAGGTTATTGGCAGTAGAAAAAGATGCATTTTGCCACAAAATGAGGAAATAGAATAACCATTGTTTTATACTAGCAAGACTGGACTTCAGTAACTCCAAGCCTATTTATTTGACTTACTCATGCTGTCTTTCCTTCTTCTCTTTCTTTTTTAACCTTATTTCTTTAGTATTTCCACCCAGAATATTTTTCATACATTCACCTGTCTGCCTGTGGATGCTGTCCTTTTCTCTTACGTCAGTTTGAACCAAGGTATCAGTACTCCACTATTTTTTAGGTTTCTTCCTCAGTAGTCACAGGCATCTCTGGCAATGATGTGCTCAGCAGCAAGGTATGCAATGACTCCTCATCATGAGAAGCTGGGGGTGGGATAGGGATTGCAGTCTAAAAACCTGCTGGGAATTTAGCTTAGGAGCACAAGCTCTGCTGAGACCCACAGCTTCAGTGCTGGTGAGAGATCTGGGGAGCAGGAGTGATTTGAAGGCAGGCAATGAGATGGCTTTGAGTACATTGATGATCAGCATTAGTGGAATGAACACCCTTTGAGGGCCCAGGTCAAGCAGAAAAGGACGGGATGAGAAGACGTGGCAAAGGAAGGAAAGCAAAAGAAAAAAATTATGCAGTCAGGCCCACGTAATAAAGTTTCTGGTAATCTCCACCCCTGAACATGCGTCAGCACCAGAAAAATTCATCACAATCATGTAGTAGCACAATGATTCTTCATATTGTATAATAAATGCTGTCAGCTGCACAAAGTGACCACATTTGCAACTCTCGGGGAGAACTGGACTATTTTCTCATCACTAAACAAAGATATACATTGGATAAGAACGAATATGGAACTTGGAAGTATTTATTTAAATTTGTTAAGTGTTATTTTATGGACTTGAAGGGATTTCCTATATAAAAATACTAATCACTGGGGAAAACATTTTTTTTTTCCTGGTAAGTACTCTACACTGCTAAAAGTTTCTGCTAGCAACATGCACAAGCAAATCCAACAGTGACTGTTTTCTTTCTCTCTCAAAGGCAAATCTCTCCTGCCTTTTTCCTTTGTCAACATGACTAGCAAGAGCAAGCCAAAAGATTGAGTTTCCTGAATAATGCTGGTCTTCATTAGGTAGTTCATTAATCACTGAGGACCACAGGCATTACAGTTTCTGTTAGGCAAGTGTCATGTTAGGGTATATGCTAATTCTGGGGCAAAATCTTTAGGACACCTAAGTGTACATGGAAGTAGAGTCAGGCATGCAAAAGCAATATCCAGCATTATTCAGGCTGTGCAGAGGAACAAAAAGTTGGCTTACTGTGAACCTGTCAATACTCTGAATGTCTGAAATGGTCAAATCGTCAACTCAGGTGCAGAAGAAAGCAAATAAATCCCCCTCCTCTAAACTACATGCCCTCTGCCTCTGTTATTTAAGCCCTTTCTAGCCAAAGGAACTAAGCTATCCATTTTAGAATGTGTTAGGCTTTGCCTTGTTAGCTTTGTCATAATTCTCTTCAATGGCAGTTTGCCATTATTCGAGTTCTGAAGCATCCTGAAGCACATCACAAATCATGATACAAACTGTTAACGGGGGTTACTCGATTAAGCACACAGAGGCATCTGTCCCTAAGGCTGTTCACTGTTTCTTTTTTGTTATGTCTATTTTGACCTCACAGTTGTGCTTTTTTAGTTATTATTCTGAGCCTCAATATGAAAATACTTTAGGTATGATGAAGAAAATTCAGTCTCTAAACATTAGATTAATATGTACCACTGTAATACTATATCTTGAAACACGCATTTGGAATAAAATGTACTTACCTGCTAATATAAACACCAGAAATTAGTTCTCCAAATGTATCTGTAGATATAATTCCCTGGATAGACATAAAGGAGTAGAAATGTCAAGAAATCTCTACCCACATGTTCTCTTTAAACCTGTGGGGTTGTCCCATTCCATTGACTGCAGACATTTTCTTATTTTTCTTTCACCCATCCCTGCAATAATTCAGTACTTGAGAGCCAAGGGGATAACTTAACCTGTTTTTCTTTTTAATAATAAAAATACAACTTACTTGCTACATCTGTGTCATAGAGCAGGTATGCTCTGTTTAGAAGCCTTACCTCTACAGGTTTATTAGTAGCAACTTCTAAGGTCAAGACAACTCAGGAGTTCTGTAGTTCCTCCTGCCCATGCTATGTTTCTACTAGTTTTCACTACTTATTACTCATTCAAAAGTCACAATTTTCAATACCAGAACTACTTACCTCTCATCACCCTTTCCAAAACAATAAACAATTCAGAATTCCTGAATTCCTAGTGCCTTGCTCTTACTCTTTCAAACAAGTTACACTTACTCCCTTAGCAAATGTGCTGCTTTTGCCAAGTAACCACTCCATTTGGATGCAGGATACAATTATTTTCCAGGCAGTTACATAAATGACTGAAAACAGTATCATGAGTCTCACCAAGCTGAACCTATAAACTTATTTCCTAAAAAACCAAAATGATCGAATTATAAATGGAACATTATATTATATGATATGTATCAAATTATAAGTGTGTTATAAATGGAGATAACTTTTGAATCTTTCTAGGCTGTGAGTGCAAAAAAAAGCTAGCCTGGCACTGGTTTGATGTTATATGGCACCTGTTAACAAAGCATCAAAACTCAGTCAGTCACTGGAAAAAAAAGGAAATGCATTTTACCTTTGTCTAGATAACTGCATTTATAACAAAGGTGTCTATCTATCTATCTAAAACATATTGAGGTGTATGTCCCAAGCAAAGAATTTTCACATTGGTTTGAAAACGTGTCTCCTCGCAGGGCACTCTGGATCACAGGTGTCCTGATAAGAATGTCTGCAATCATGATTTATTGGAGTCTGAGTCATTACAGGTCTATTATTCAGAAGTAAAAAAATAAAATAAATAATCTGCATTGCGGAACTGATTCAGGACCCACGGTATGGGAGGCATGAACTTCAGTGAGCAGAAGGTAAACATGCACTGTGCAATATGAAAGTACTCAGAGGCAATTGAGAAAAGTCTTGAATTGTGTGGAAACCTGTGTGGAAGGGAGAAATAATTTCATCTGCAGCACTCAGCTTAGCATTTTCTACCAGTTGATTTAATTTGCAGTTGCTCTAAATCCCTTTCTTTGCCCCATTTAATACTTCAGGCATAGCAATTTAGGTGTCCATCAAAGCATTGTGCATTCTTGATGCCAGACAGATCACATTTAGGAGTTGGACCACTTACTATTTAATTGGATTTTTGATTCTTTTCCCAAGAGAAAATGTTGTTTTGCTACAGAATGATGTGATCAGGAGTCCCATAATTAGTCCTCCCACAGTCATCAGTTTCTCTAATACAAAAACGTGACCAGCAGACTGTCCGCCTGAGCTTTTATCATCCATTTTGATTCTGTGACCCTACTGTTGTCTCTATGAGGACTGCATACCAGGCTCTATAACTCCCCTTGGCCGCATGCCAGATCAAGAAAAGGGGTGGTTACAATGTTTTGTATAGCTCCATGACCTCTCTGAGGCTAACAGAAAATTGCCAGTGCAGCTGTCAGCTGGGCGGTTTGTGTTTGGCTAAAAGCAAATGTCAATAATAATCAGCATCTGTTGTGGGTCCTACACTACTGGGCATGTCTTCAAGTGTGCAGCACAGCTCCAAGTGAAGTCACTTATTTAGCTGCCTAAATCTGGATCCAAAGTGCCCATTTTTTTGTTGTTGCTGTGGTTTTGCTGTTCGTATGCATGAGCAGTGATGCTTCTCCCTGCCTGTTCCAACCGCCTTGGACTAGGGATGACTAACATGTGGCTAAGAGGAAAAGTTTCTCTTAAAATGATTAAGTTTTAATCCACATTAATTCCTGTGCTACATAATTCTGAACTCTAAGGTGCTCACTCTGCTGCTTATCCTTCAGTTTAAAATCTCATAGAATTTCTTGCAGTTTCAGACTAGAAGAAACTATGGTATCAGTTGGTCTGACTTCTTGTATAGTGCCTTTTGTTAAAGACTTGACCTATTGAGGAATGAAATCAACTGTAGGTAAAGGGCATGGCACAGAAATTACAGAAGACACCCAAATGCCTACAGTGACAGAGAACCAACTAGGGCATATCTGCTTAAATTACCTTGTAGACAGTCCACACCTCTTGGGTAAGACAGGAAAAAAACCCATGGTTACTTCCAGATCAAGAAACTGCACTCAAGGTCAATCTGGAAGTAACCAGCTTGTGTGTCCCAGAGAGTCTCCCACCATGCAGGTACATCCCAGGTGACTCCCACTGCCCTCCAAGCAATAATTCACCATCCCCAGCATTCACAGTCCCAGAAAAGGTTTTATATAGATTCCTGGATCACCACAGTTTGAAAAATATACCAAGAACAGAGCTCACCTTCAGTTACAGTGATCTATTGTTAAAGTAAGGAACAATTTCTGGAGAAATTCCCTCAGTTCCTGTGAACTGCCATTCACCCATGGAAGTCCAGGTAAATGCAGGATAGATCTCTTTATTCTCGTTTCTGGTACCAAGGATGACAATATTACACCTGGGGATGAATGGGAGTAGGTTACTCTTCATATTCAGAGTGCTCCCAGTGCTTTAGCAGTATGCTGTGCTTGCTCACTCTTCATTGCCAGGAATTATGGTTATGTAGCAAGTTGCCTAGACAAGGGTTCCTGTGATGTTTTTAGCCAGTTTTTCTTTCTTTTACCTCTCCTTTGAGGCCAGAGATTCAGAATATTTAACCTCAGGGTAGACTTTCTCACCGTATCTTTCTCATTTAGACAAGAACATTTCCCTTTGTTTCTTTTGTCCTGCCTGTTGAACAGTTACTGCTGACAGGGTATGTAGCCAGGAAAAGGAGGAGGCTCTGGGAACCTTCTGAAGACCCGCTCAGGGCAGAGACGTTTGGCTCATGACAGATATCACTGAAATTTGCGGAAAACTGAGCACCTCATTCCTCCAGCCTCCTTTGAAAAACCAGTCTACAACTTTTCTAAACAGCAAACTGTGCCGAGTTCAATCTTTCTGCTGTTGTAGACTTACTCTACAGTGTGAGATACAGATTGCAGACTCACTGCCAGCCTACATGAAGACTATGGAGGGTAGAGAACATGAAAAATCATTTGATATTTAAGCATGACCTGTATTTCTCAAGATAGTTTAAGAATCAGCATCCTGCCAATATTTTATTTATCCTTAGACCTAAAATTTCCTTCCATTTCAGCTTTTTTCTTTTTTTTTTTTTTTTTTTTTTAAATATTACAGTGTAGTTTTAAAATGGCCAGTTTGGCTGATCATCAAAAAATAAACATCTCAGGATTCATTTGTTGCCTGAGCCTTCAAAATCAGCATAATAGATTCTAAAGGAAAGTAAAAGAAATGTCTGTAGCTGACTCTCCATCAGTGTGCACATACCAACCTTTAATACCAAAGGAATTTGTTATGATCTCTGTTATTCCTGAGACTGCATAAATTAAAATAATATGACAGCTAAAATAAAGTGTTACCAAATCTTAATCTCTAAAAGTGGTATGAAATATTTTCCAGTAAATAAAAGCAGAAAGAACTAATGATCTAGAGCTTTTAGCATTTTTATGTGAAAGACTAAAATAAACGCAGATTCTAAGTTTTGATCAATAATAAAAACGTGTGTTCTAGAAAATAGTCAGCCTAACAAATGCATACATTAGTCTCCAGCAGAAAAAGTGGATCTTTGTTAGTCAAATATTTTGGTGGGGGAGATTCACTGCAGTTTTGGGAGCGCTGTGTTAACTTCAAAAGAAATGGAACTATTTCTGGCTGTTATTACATGAAATCATTCATAAAGCTAGACCTCTTTGGAAAGAATGCTAAAAATTTCAGATGTCATAGGCCAGTATTGACATGGGCTTTGAAAAAGGATCACATTCAGTGTAAAGTATAGAGTCAAGAGATTTCTTTCCAGGTGTAGGCATTAAGCAATTAATATTTTTTTACTTCTCATTAAATAATGCAATTTTGGAAGAATAAGCAAATTCACCTTTTCAACAGTCAGAAAGAGGACGAGGATTTGGTTCATGATGAGGCTTTTGTGCCTTCTTTGAGAATCCTCCTTTAGCTGTGCAGGAGATAGGAACAGAGAATAGAAGATGCTTAAACCTTGGATGCTTGCAACCAAGAAAAAAGTCACAATTTTCTCATCTTTTCACTTCGTATTGCAAATAAAAGTACCACTGTTACAGTTTTTTCCTAGGATATGTGCTGATCGTCCCTAACATCCATGTTAGCATAGTTAACTCATAAGTGATTAGGAAGGGGAGACAGTGAGGCCATCTTCTCCAGAAAAACCACTGCATCCACCAGGGAGGTGCACCACAGTCCCAGAGGAAGCCCTCTAAAAGGGACTGTGCTGCTTTACACAGAGGAGGGTGTTTACACAGTCAGGCTTTACAGCCTTCAGGACATCTTCCATTGAATGTGATGGGTACTGTCAAAAATGCTTTGGCAATCTCTGGGCCAAAGTGTTCCTGAGCAGCACCAGTGTTGTACTGAATCTTCTAATGTCAGAAAAAAATCCCCAACCCTATGCCCAGTTACCGTTTTCCTAGTCTAAATTCAGGACACAGCTGAAATCTGTAGCTGTGTACATCACACAGTGCACATGGTGGGAGCCTCTCAACCCTGAGAGCCAGCTGCAAGGGTGGCATGGGATTGTGCATTTGCCTTTGCTGGACCAATCTGGATCTCACAGACACCATTTAGGCATGGGTGAAGTGGCATCCCCTGTTCCCTCCCCCACCCACCCAAAGCCTCCGTACCTGAACAACCCCAGGGCAGTGGGTAGCTCCTGGCTGGAAACATGGGGAAATTAGGGCATGGGGGAGTCCAGGAAATCCAGGTGACATCTCATGGTCTAACAAGATGGCAAAGTCGCCATGATACTGTGCCTAAACCTCATATTTAAAATTTAAACTTTTATGTAAATTAAGTATAAATTTAAAATTATATATAAAAGCTGTACATGAATGTTACACTTCTACTGTATTATCATCAGGTGTTAAGGCATGTTAACATTGGCTCCATCCCTAGATACTGATAGTGAATGTCCACACTCATCTGACCAGTAGACATTTTGTCATGGGATCTGAGATGCTCCAGGGCACCCAAGTCATCTGTGTGGGGCTGGAAGGACCAGTGGCCTACCCATGCCCTTCTGGAGCCAAGGGGGCCCGTAGTCATGGGGCATCTCAGACATTGCTACACACCTATATGTAGGCAGCCGAACTGAACACTGACTGCCACTGCTTTAGATATAATCAAAAACTAAAATAGGTTTTATTTTTAAAAATGTAGTTGCAAAATATTTTTTTCTAAGTCATGCACTTAAGAGTCTTGGAGGCTTTGTCTGATGTCAACTGAACATCTTAGTGAAACTAATTCCTTCTCTTGTCCCCTGCAGTCACTTGCTGATCTTTGCTGCCTTGCCAGATTTTGTACTTTTTGTCATTTGTTCTTGGCTCAGCAGATGAAGATTAGTTTAGAAACAAATGAAAGAGGAGTGAAATGCAGATGCTAAATAAAGTAATGCATGTTAATGGATATCCTACAATTTCTTCCACTTTAGCCAGAATTGTCTCTAACGGTGAATGAAAGGAAGAGGATGGGAAGCAGATGTTTCTACTGTCTGTAGCAATTGATTGTAAATTGGCCTGACACTTCCCCCAAAGAGTTTGTCAAGAACATTTGATTCAGTGAATCTGTCCCAAATCTAGAGTTAAAGCACCAGCATCTCTGCCAAAGTGATCAACTACTTCAGCCTGATGCAGGGAAAAAACAACAACCAACCAATCACAGAAAATATTTCAGCTTCATATAAACACATTTCTTTTGCCACAGGCAAAGCATTAAAATACTAAAGTAATCCTGTAAGGTAGCTACACCTCATATTGATAGCCCTGGGAGTTAGCTATAGACCTCTGTGAATCAAATTTAAGCTTCAAGCAGAGGTGAAAAGAAAACAAAAATTTGGTTCACTCTAGACCATGTTCTGTTGTAAAATAAAACCATACTATTTCAGAGGAGCTGTCACCTTGGTTCAGATACAGCAGAAGACAGGAATAACAGATACCTCAAAGTCAGTTGTGGGGCATGTGCTGAGCTAAATGGAAGAGGAAAATGAAGAGAAAAAAACCCAAACTAACTGTTCTCAGTAAAATTTTTACTGAAGTTTAGATGTAAAACTGTATTTTAGTCACCAGAACTGGGTTTAACTGAAGGTGCAGAAGTCCTATAATGAGATAAAAGTAGGCTCTAATGTTAGATCTGAAACACAAATCCAGGCATAAAATAGAAGAAAATTATTTTAATGCAAACAATTATTTTAATGCATAGCAGTGAAGATGAATAGAAACACTATAGCTGGTCAGAAAAGCAAATTGGAACAACAGTCACACTTTCCATACAGAGAACAGAAATAAATACACTCAAAAGAAAACTAAGAACCATATGTCCTCATTTTGAAGGATGAGGAAAAAGTAAAAAAAAAACTGAAGGAAGGATAATAGAGAAAACAGCATGGAAATAAAAATATTAAAGAAACGGGTTATAAATGCTGTTGCCAGCATGTTGCATAATGATCACTTTTGTGGACAAACAGAACTGGAAATGTTGCCCTCTTGCTTTCCAAGAAACTTCCAGCAAGTCAGGAATGTGACATGATTAAAAAGGAGTTTTCTCCCTCTGAAGCCGTGAGTGTTGGGCACTTTATGTACTCTTTGGGAAGTACACATGCTGTGCTAGCTTTTCAACACGCCTCATGTTCTGTCCATTTACTGTCAGCCCTGGGGAATTGAGCAATACACTTTAAAGATGATGGAACTTGAGAGTTCATCAATTGCAGATTTCTAGAAAGATAAATAATATCTCAAACAGAGTGTGGAATTATATATATTTTTCCTAGGAAATCTGGGAAATTTCAGCCACATTGTATTTTCCTGGATTTTCCTGATCGCCTTTTCTTTCTGAGATAAGAGGGAAAAGGCAGGCTCCATGGTGGAAGGAGGGGTTGATCTACTAAATAAATATTTAGTAGTACAAATTGGTGTTTTTCATCCCCTGAGGTACAATGACTGAGGGAGCTATAATAAAATCTAAAGAAGATTAAGGTCTGCTAATAAAAGCTTGCAGCCATTCCGGTCCCAGCCAAAGGGAAAAGAAGAGATTATCACTGCTGGTGCAGGTGCAAGCATATGTTCTCCCTTCTACTGCCCCTTCTCACCTCCTTGCGAAGGAACTTCTGGCTGGAAAACATAACTCCCTGGCAGGCATGAACATTACAACCAGTAATTAGGGGCTGTTCCTGGACAGTAATTTCATGCGGTAGGCTGTAGTAGCCCTGCCCCTACCTGTAGTAGCTTTATAGTCAAAGAAGTGCCCTCTGCATCCACACTCCTCCGCAGCCCAGCTGTGTGCTCCTCTGTGCATCCCAGCTCACATCCATCTTCATGTCTGGACCAGGAGAGTCTGTGCTGGTATCAACATACCCCAAAATGGTGGTTGTAATGATGGCAAAACAGTCCTGTGGTGGGCTGAAATCTGAAGAAGAGAGTGAAGTCCTGTGGTGGTGGGAAAGAGGCAGTTAAAGGAAGACAGATGAACCAGAGGAGCCAATATGGATGCAACACATCTTAGGATGTTTTTCTTGCCTGGGTGGGAAGAAGGATGCTTTCTCATTATGAAAAATTTCCATTTTCATGGCTGACTTGCCATCCCATAGTGGACTTCCAGTAAATATTAAACAGGACAGGTAGTGGGTTGATTGACATGGATGATATGTAGCTGTGACCTTGCTTTGACGATGTGCAGCTGTAGCTCATCCCGCAAAGTGGTTAAATAGCTCTGAGGAGTGTGGGAAGGGAGGAGGAGTCTGGAGAGGAAAATTTGGATGAAGCAGAGACAAGGAGCAGTGTGGGCTGGCCTCTGGAGGATGGAGAAATAGCACGGACAGTGGAGTTTGGCTGGTGGTAATTTTTTTTGCCGTTTGGTAGTTTATGTGTGTTGTGATATTTCCTGACTGCTGGAACTTAAATTGCAACAAATGGTGCCCCATGTGAGGCAAGCTGATGAGGATGCAACAACAGGTCATTGAGGTTATTTCCATATTAGTCAGCTAACCATCCACAGTGGTAAATAATATGGACTACTGCTGGCTGTGAAGCTGTATGGGATCTGTGCAATTGTCCCCTGCCACCCACCGGAGTAGGCAACTGCATCCAGCCCCTTTTCCAGCAAGATGCCCCAGCCTGTACTATGTCCTGCATGGTGCCTGGGCATCTCATGGTGGAAAACTAATGGGAGTGAGCTGCAGCTATGCCAGGCCAATCTTTACGCTTAATGGCTGGGACAATTGTAGTACTGGGGTCCTATCCCCTGAACCTGCTTAGTTTGAGTGAGACAAAGCTAATAAGGCTAAGAGGTAGCCATTAAAAATTCTTAACATGTTTTTGGATCACCTTAGGCAAGGTGTGGGCACAGGAAAGAGTAGGCAATGGTATGAGTTAGCAGTATGGACCAGTATGTGCCAACTGCAGTCAAGGCCTAATGATGTATTAATACACATATAGTAAGTGTGCAAGTTTGTTTTTTCCTAGGCTTGGAAGACTAATGGCCCAGGGATTCCTGCTGACAGGACTATGTTGGTTCTGCAAACTTTGAAGAAGTCTCATTAATATTTTTCATAGCTGAAGGGAAACGCTTCAGATAGCGTTCCTCTTGCACAAGGAAAGTAAACATTTAAAACTCAGTCTGAGGGATGGGATGGAAACAAACATGCAAATTTTAAGTCTTCTACAAAACAGTAATTTCACAAAGGGAAGAGTTTCTGGCCAAGCTACTAAACAGCAAGATACTATGCTTTGAGAAAAAGGCCAAGCTGCATCAAGAATACTCTATGAAGTTTTATTTTACAAGAAGTGCCAGTGAGATTTTGTGAATTAATCTAAGATCATGTCTACATTAAGGTTTTAGTCAGGAGGGTGTTTTGTTTCCATTTCCCATGATTTGATTCACTTCATGGGAAGGTCTCGGAGAGCATAAAGAGTTTGCTTTGGAAGTCCAGGCACATTCCTCATGGGCTCCAAAAACAAGGGGCAGTTTAGTCCTGGGGGCCCACCTACAGCTAACAGAGTAAAACCCACTGAAGTACGTATGGTGTAGGCACTAAGACCAAATGTTATATGTATCTGCCCTACTTGATGGTGTAGGCATACCCTATAGTGCTTTCTGTCTATAGCCTAGCTATTAGTGTCTTTTTAACATTTTGAATAATAGTAGATTAAAGAGGCAGAACAGAATCTTAACATGCTATTTTGAAATTTTGGAAAGAAGAAAGCCACAAGCATTGTACTATAACACATCTAAAGAAAATTCAATCCTTTCATATTCATAGTGGGGTTTGTATTGTTTATACTTTTTTTTAGCCTGAAGTAATGGATTTGGCATTGCATCCAACCAGCAAGCTGCCAAAAATTTAGCCCTAGCATTCCACTTAACTGAGCCATATTTGGCTTAGTCAGATACCCTGTTTGTATATGTACAGTGCTATTTATGTACAGTGCTTCTGTATCTGTAAGACATATAGATTACCCTCATGATGTAATATTTAATTTCTGCAGAAATACATGATGCAGAAGTTTGTGAAGTTGTGCAAAAAGCATAGAGCTTCAGGTATTCACCATTCTAATTTCTCCATTACTCAAACATTTCCACTGAATAGTAGTAAAAATGCTTAAAACCCACCAAATGGATAGTAAGGGAATTGTCAATGGTCATGCACATCTGAAATGACAAATCTTGGAGTTTAGATTTTTATGGCATTTTGAAGTCCCCAGAGGAAGTCACAGCAGGCGCCCCATAGGTAACCTTCATTTCAGTGGCTGCACTTGTTGGTTTTGTACTGACCCAAAGAATCTGCTGCCAACAACTGACAG
The DNA here is from genome assembly GCF_023638135.1 of Falco biarmicus. NCBI lineage: Eukaryota > Metazoa > Chordata > Aves > Falconiformes > Falconidae > Falco > Falco biarmicus. The sequence continues at coordinate 51,283,805 of NC_079291.1, read as the reverse complement.
TTTCCTAAGTTAGTTGTAAACTGAATGAAGAAAAATAATTTCTTTAAATATCAAGGAGTTTCAGCTGTAGAAGCAAGGACAGTCACAGTGGTTAAATAGTCTCTTGTGACTTTCTAAATAAAGGCAAATGCATCACTGAGTTTTATTTCTGTACAAACAGGATACCACCTGTGCATGGCACAAGTGAATCTGGTAGTCAAACACTAAATGCTCACAGAATACATCTATCTGTGAAGAGAGGTGTTATGTCCTATCCACAGGCTCTATAAAATAAGAACTGTATATGGAGTCTATTATACTGCCTCACGTCACAGTGGAAGCATATACTCTTTTATAAGGGCATGATAACACTTGAGATGATAATGATGCACAGTTATTAACATGACATGGATGTACAGTATTATTCTTTATTTCTAAGCAGGAAAAAAAAGTAAAAATAACTGAGATAGACCTTAAATCCTTTACTCCCTTCACAGATCATCTAATCCTTTGAGTATTTCCCCATCTATGCACATACAGTATTCACAGTCTGGACCCAGGTTACGTGAGCTTATGTCTGAGAAGATGGAATAGTCAAAAGATAAAATCTGATCCAATTGAAAGGCTCTATGTGAAAGGGCAGATGAAAGTGCAGGAGGTGCAGAGAAATGAAAACAAAGCAGAACAATTTGGTTGGAAATGAATTGGTGATGAGCAGTGTACAATGGTTGAGGTGTTGAAATAAGCTACCACACAGCATCTACAAGAAAGATATCCTGTGTGCAGGAGGTCAGAAGAAATCAGATGAGCATACTGAGACTGGGGTCTACTTTCCACCTAATCTGTATGCTTATTTCCTAGTAACAAATGAACCTTTCAAGAAAGAAAGAATATACCCTGGGTTACACTTTTCCAAACAAAGGAGACAGCTGAATAGAAAGCTGGAGGACAGAGTGAATCAGTTATGGCGGGGAAAGAAAAAGGAAAATAAAACTAGAGTAGGCAATGTGATAAATGCAGTGCAAAGGCAGCCTGACTAGAAAAGTCCAAATGATGCCAGATGACTTATTGAACTAATGTGAATGTAAATAAAAACCAAAGTCACTCTTCAAAATATAAATACAACAGATATGTACATTAATGTTCCCCAGCTGTTGTGCCATAAATAGCATAGAAAAGGTAGCTGGGGGTCAGAAACCAGTGGGAGACATCCAAGGGAAGGATTGAGGCTGAGAAAAGGCCAGACTCTGCAAACTACAAAGAGATGAATTTGAATAAACACAGGAGCACAATACTGGCATCAGGAATGAGCTGTTCACAGGAGGGCAGATGACGGTTCCCCAGCACCCCTTTGTCACCATGTCCCTTGGAAAGCCTCTTCTTACACCAGCACAACAGGTACAGCTCTATACTCTGCAGCTGTTTCAGATTTGGCAGTATCCTCTCAGACAGATGTTTTATCCATAATTCCAGTTTTAGTATTCCCAAAGTGAAGTAAACAAGATTTTGCTAGCTGTTTTCCTACATCCCAGATCCTTTCATGAGATCTTATGGCTTGATCATTTCACAGCTGCTTTAGGGGTCCTGTAGATTATTACACAAATACTTATTTTTTAGGAGAAACAAGTGCATTAGACCCAGGTCTCAAAAGCTTTGTTTCTTCCAGCTTCCTCCTGTGCAGATTTGACAGGCTGAAACAAATGAGAAAGATGAAGATGACACCACATATAATGCAGAGTGTCATTAAAAAGTCAGAGCATCACCTGTAGTGCTGCAACATCCCAACAGCCAGCAGAGCACAAGGAAATGATGCAACTAGCAAATACCATATGGAGGACATCTCCAGCCCTAATAGCTAAAAGCAATTTATGGTGGTCATTTGGGAAGCAGTCTTCAGCACAAGCCAGTTCAGCCCAAGTGAGGCTCAGACGCCTGCCTTCCTCTGTATGAAGATCCATTTGGATTGGCAGTGATGTGACTCCACTGGTCCACTTCCTTGCAGAAGAGCAGGGCTTGAAAATTTTCAAAATCACTGTGCAGCTTAGGAGCTCAAGTTTTGTCTTCAAGACAAGGTTTGAAAACAAGGTCCAAGTTCTTCCATCATTTAGGCAGCCTGAAAAGTGTTGAGGGGTACTCAGAATTTTGGATGTGAGGAGCTGGGCACTTTTTCATCACTGAAGACAACCAAACACAAGCTCTGAGAAAGCAGGTCCCATTAAAGCAACATGAGATTGCTCAGACCCTGAAGAATCTCACGTTACTGATGGCCTTTTGAAAAATTGTGGCCAAACTGCTGTCTATTTTCTGGCTCATACATCACATAAATCTGGATCTCAAAAAGATACCACACAGAAAGTGTCAGTCTGGACTGACTCCAAGGGCTACATTTAGGCATTTCTTTTCATTTAAATCACATGAAAACAAAGTGATCTCAAGTTGCTATGAATAAAGACAATCCATAGTATGCAGTAATGGATATATGGAAGGAATGTCAGCTGGTTTTCTTTCTTAGGTAGAAACACTTAAGTATTTAAAAATAGATAATACAATCAAGTAGCTTTTATTGGCTGTTAAAGGCTATGTAAGAATAGTTCTATCTTACTATAATATCAATATTGTTTCAGGGAAGCCAGATTTGATTCTGCTCTGTGAGTAATGGTGTCAGGTACACGTTAGTGTAATCCTGAGGTGGTAAAAATGAGAAGAAGCCACACGGCGATTTTAGGGGGCTTTACAGTGGTTGCTTTCAGAGGAATAATTTTCAATTTGAAATGTCAACAAACTTCACATGGAATGATCTAAAGAAACCCCTCCCAGCCCTTTTTGTTTTAACAACTCTACATTGATTAAATTCATCCTGTAAAGGTATCATGTTATACTCTGTAGACTCCTCTAAATTAATTCCTTGCAAAGTAGCTTCAGGCATCCAACGTTTATACCAGTAGAATAACTAGCATATTCCAGGCCAGGATGCCTACTTCACCAAGAAACTAGTGAAAACAGTTTAGCAGTGGTATCAACAATTATCTTCTTGGGAACCAGCAGTGCCAGACACTCAGATTTATGTAACTTCACTGACCTGGATTTTGAAGATTTCAGTTTAACAAGAAACTTTATATGAAAATACTGGTGTACTATATGTCTTTAAAATGGCACTAAAATTATCACCTTTCTTTATTAAATAGATTACATCCATGTTGTTTTCAAAAGTGACATTCCTGAGATCTCCCTTTCGTGGCGTGGTGATATGGCAGGAAGAGTAGATCATGGCACTGACTTCACTCCTGCCAAATAGGCTTGCTGAGGGGGCAATGGATTTCCCACAGGAAGCCCTTGCGAAGAGTTCTCCACCCAAATAGCTTGGGCTGAAAGTCACGTTGTTTTGATTCCCAGTTAGTTGAGAAGGACTGGAAACAGAACTCATGCTGCTGAATTCAGCATGGAGAGAAAGACCATTAGTCAGTCAGCTGTGAAATGTAAATAATTTTTGCCTTTCAGAATATCCTCCCTGATTCTGTCAAAATCCATCATGCACAACTGCTTATTCAAGCAAAAGTTAACACAAAGTAACACTACAAAATTGGCCAAACTTACAGCCTAGCAGTGAACATCTTCATTTCAGTCATTCTTCTCAGTACACTTATGCAAAAAGTACTGTTTTAACCATATCAGTCTGTCCTGAGCAATTTTCAACTAAGAAAAGCTAAATCTTTTAAAAATTAGAGGTCCAACTTCTGGTCTCCCAGAGGACAGAGAACTGAGCTGAGGGCAGCTTCACTGGCCTCATGAACCAATTTACTTAATTCTTAATTGCAACCAAGACTAACATTTGGCCCACAACAAGCAAAAAATCGGCAAAGGCCAAACCATATTTTTGTACAAGCACAGGCATTTTGTTGGGTGTAAAACACACTCACTAGCAGGCACACTCCTTTGAACAGTCTCCTGATCTGCTTCCCAGGAGGGCAATGACCCTTCTGGGAGTCTCCCCTCTGCCATTGCAGGCATGGGAAAGGGAGAAGAAGAATCTGCTTCAAAAATCAGCTGTTGTCTGGGTCTTAAGTTCTTATTTCCCCCTTTGGATTCCCAGGTTGGTTATGTGGGAAGCTGAATTTGATTGTATTTCAAAGATATGAAGTGGTATGATAATGCACACTCGGATGCTTTCAAAGGTCTGGTCCAACTGAAGCAAGAAGGTCAGGCATGTAGTCTTTAAACACTTTAGTCTGCTGAGTTAAGCACATATCCAGAAGTATGTACCAAAACCAACACTGAACATCTGGCTTTCCCATCACTGCCAGACTCCACCAGGAAGAGCATGACCGTGAGTTGTTCTTCAAGATCTTTGTAGATGGAAACTAATTTTCACAGAACATTTGTATAAAACGTATTGATTCTGAGCAAAAACTAGATTTCTTGAAGCCAAATTTGGATTATTTTTTTTTTAAATAAAATAGTAGCATTAGCTGAAAGTTAGAAGGGCTATAAAATCAAATTAAATGTAGAGGCTGTGTCACTTCACTAACAGGAGAAAATGAATGCATAGAAACGTTGAGAAACAGCTAAATATGTTAAATAATTCTTAAATTCTTAAATAAAAAGACAGAAAACAACTTGATCTGCATATCTATTGAGATATTAAAGTTGATAAAAATAATGCTTGCTTTTAACAGGCAGATAAATTGCACTCAGGCATAATTGCAATATTATGTCCATAAAGACAGTCTTCTAGATGTCAGGACTCAGCCTGATTTTAACCTTTTGCTTACCACTTTTATCTTTCTCTCACATACTGGGTTGTACCCTAGAACATCTTCTCCAGTTACTGAGACGTTCTGACAGGGGATCTTTACAGAAGCTGTCAAACTTAATGTTTTGGTCAGCGATAGTGAATGCTTTCTTTAATCTTGTGCCATCAGAAAGAAAGCAGCTACCACGTCCCATGTTAGCAGCAAAGAAATGGCTGTTCAAAGTAAATGTGATTGCTGTCATCAAATTTCAGAAAACCACTTCTATCCTGATTTTTATATATATATAATTTTCCTCAATGTCCATAATATATGACCTGCCAATAATTCAGAATGTCATTTTTAATTAAGAATACTGTAGTACTGATGAGCATCGGAAGAAGTATGGTGATTTTTTTAAACAAAGAAACAAGCAATTCACACCATATTTCCTTTTAGGGATTGACTCATCAATTCATTGGTTAATTTTAGAGACAAATCTTCCCTACCCAGTCTTGTATGTCTCTTAGCATGAAAGTAAAATCAGACTTTGAACCCAAATCATATTCTTTCTTCTGCTCAGTCATCTCACAACTCAAAGATGTCTAGCCACCTTGGCAATTGCCTAAAGCTTCTTAGAATCATAGAATCACAGATTCATTTAGGTTGCTCTGTGAACTAAAGTAACCTTCCAGCATCCAACTTCCCTTTATTTTGTGTTCATAAACTTTTTCAGACTATATGTTACAATTCTATTTTAATAAGAGCTCTTACATTACAAATGCCAACAGTTTTGTCACTAAGATAATTAAATGCTCAGGTAATGCTGGAGTTTGGCACAGAACATCTCTTGCTGCATAAAATTAAAGCAATTCAATCCTGCTGACAGACTTCCAAAAATAATCTGCCAAAAGGTCCAACTGTGTCAAGTTTGCCAGTGGTGCTACAGGTAGCTACTATTTGAAAGAACACATACCATGCAACTAAAGACAGGCATTTTCCCCCCAGAGGTGATTAGATTTGTTCTGGGAATCAGATTCTTTAAACAGAAAAATCCAGTTGGATACTCCTTTTCAGCTAGTGCTGAACAACCAGATTACAAAATAACTCTTGTTCCTGACTCCACTGAGGCAAATTCTACTTAGCCACGGATGAGGTGGTGGTGTGCAGGCAAAGTTGGTAAATTAGTATTTATTATGGATTTTTTAGAATGAAGAAATAGTATTTCTACCCATACTGTAGTTAGCAGCTCCAGTGAGCTTGTGAGAGATCACTTTAGATAGCGGCTGCATGGTAATTCATCTCAGTTGTTTCTGAAAATCATGTTTTTTCTTCCAATTCAGTAGCCTTTGTTAAAGACTGCAATGGAAATCGAAGCCACAGCACCAGCAATACTATCCTGTGATACACAACAGCCAGAGGCCAGACTGTGAGTTTCTAACAAAGGTGACCAACCAGTTATTCACAAAAACAGTTGTGCAGGGTTTAGTGGGGCCATTTGCATGAGGTTTTGCTCATTAATCTCACCCTAGAATATCTCAGGAGGGCAGGAGAAGGAATGGCAGCACTGGGTTACACGTGTTTTTAAGTCTTGTCATAGTGTAGCGAAGTCATCATGGTAGGAGGTCTGATATAGAGTAGCTTGGAGGCATTAAGAAAAAAAAAAGTACTTTCTGGATATCTTTGTCTTTAGCTCCTATTCAACATGACACATGGATCTTTCAGAACAAGTCCTGATGTTGCACACCACTGGGTGTACTCACCTCAGTTTCTTTTCAGGATAAGACAGATGTATTTCTTAATTTCTAACTTTCATGCCAACATATGCTACACCTAGTCTTCTTTATCTCCTTTTCCCCTTATTCACATGCCACTTTGCCCTCTGCTTCTAAACAGCCACCTTTTGGTACACATGCGTCATCCTGCATCCAGGATGATGCAAGGGCTGCTCACCTTCAGCTACAGTCTGGGCAGTGCAAGAAGGATGGACTCAGTGCTCCAGCAGTGTCCTCCAACTCCCTCAATCTCTGCACTGGGTCAGGGAGTCAGGAAGAAATCACCGTATTACATTGTAACACATGAGTTCCTAGTACCAAAGCATGTAAATTTGCTTTTTAACCCTGAAAAATACATAAGAAAGCAACAGATGAGCATACAAACACGTGAAAACACTTGGTGCAGAAAGTAAGAGGGAGAGAAAGATGCATCTCTTGCATAAAGCTGCTAGTCTCCGGCAAAAGTGGCTTAGCAATGTATCCTCTATGCTTATGAACAGTGGAACGTAGAAAAACAAAGTAAAAGCAAACTCTTTGGTGGGTTACTTTGAATACTGCAGCCTGCATCTAGGTTCAGCGTAGGAAGTGTTTGAGGGCATCCCCTTGCTTTCCCGATTCCCTGGTCTGGATATTACTGGAGCCAGCCAGGAGTCCTGGTTTTCTGCCCATGGAAACCAGGGGACAAGGAGAGGCATGGGGCTGGGGCACGACGCTGTGCCTCCATGTGTCCTCCAGGCTGGAGGCTCAGACACTACTGCATCCAAAAGTGTGGCACAGTCATCTCATGCTAGTATCTCTTCCAGAAAGCACTGCAGAAAACACAGGCTGCTGCTCATCACACCATATTCTTTTTCCTTCTTTTGCATAAGTAAGCATTTGTGGCGATCCAACCACTATTACTTACTCCGCAGTGTAGGTACCATAGTATCTAAAATACAGGGATGAGTTCTTGTCCTTTCTTGTTGCAGCTGCCTTGCAGTAATATGCTCTGAAATAGTAGCATGCTCTACAAAGCAAGGGTGTCGTAACCTGTGCATCTTACTTTTAATTAAAACTTAATTTTAAAAATTACAATTTTTTCCTTAGCTTAGATATACAATTGCAATCAGAAATCAGCTACTCTGAAAGTACCACTTTTATGTAATTTGCAGTTAAAAGGCCATCTACTTGTGCACCCATGTCAAACCAAGGAGCTTCAAATTCGTCATAATGATGTTCAGCATTTTCTGTTTTGCTTTGGTTTGTTTTTTTCCCAAGTGTTGTGCAACCACTCACTAATTAATCCTCATAACAATGAGAAACAGAAACGTTAAATTTATTTGTGATTGTACAATGAATCAGACCACAGAGCTGTGAGTAGGATTTCTGGGGAAGTGATTCTTAGCCTTGTGCTTAATTCATAGTTTCTATTAACTTTCCACATATAATTCACTTGCTAATTGTGCTCCCAGTTCTTTTTCTTCCCCCCCCTCCCCCCCCCCCCCCAATTACTATTAACTGATTTAGTGTCTGCAATGTAGTCAACAGTTTCCAAACATATAACCAAGAAAGATTATTTTTACAAGGCTGCCTGTAAAAATACATTGCATGTCTGAGATCACATTGAATTAGTGAGGCTGGGAGATTTTAAACATTGGCATGTGCAATGTATTTGGTTTAACTATGTAGATTCGGAATAACAAAGTTCACTTTTTTCCTCTTGCTTGTGGCTATAACTTGTTGCTCCTTCCAGTTACTGAGTGCAGCCTGCTCCGTTAGTAAAACTGGAGTTTCACTGACCATGGAAGTCCTTAAAATTATGGTCTTTTCCCTTTCAGAGTCTGATCCTAGTCTCCTTTAATGATGGATTTTAACCTGTTAACAGTAAAGATAAAACAAACTTCTGGTAATGAAAGTAAGAAGGGATTTAAGTCAACTATATTGGTATCCTTGTTATTCTCTGATTCCTAGGAACAGTAAGGCCCATCCAAAACTAAAACCAAAATTTTTTTCCTCATACTTATAAGATGACTATATTTATAAATGCATACTATATAGATATACACACACACTATGCACATATGCATTTATACTATATATTTATATTTAAACACTTCTAGATGTTTGCATATTTTAATAGACAAATATAGAAAGTACTTTACAAAAGATCAGAAATTAACTTACTGATTCTCTTAAGTCCAGCTGTCAGGTTATGTCTGCAACTGGCTGTTCTCTTCTGCCATCATGCGGATATTACTGAAGTGCAGAAATACAGTAGCTGTTGGGAGAGGATGCCCCTCAGCCTCCGAGTACCTTGGGCAAACTGCTGTGGCTGCCTTTTCACTTCAAAACTGTCCAGCAAGATGCATAATGCCCTCCATACCTTCAGCAGTTTTACCATCTAGAAGTCTACAAACTAAAAAAAACAAAAAACAAAAAACAAAAAAAACCACCACAACCCTAAAAAAAAAAAAATCTAAAAAATAAAATAAAATAAAATAAAATAAAATTTTCATTCACTTTCCTGCAAAGCTGTTTTATTGGAATGAAACACCATTTGGGATAATTGTGATATTCCGGGTGTTTATCCTAAGGAAGCCAGGAGCTGAACCCCTCTGGACTGTTTTCTGCTTGTTCTCAGGGACCATCCACTTCTCCAGTGCTGCTCCTGTTTCACACACCACCAGAGACTATGGAGCTGTTATATGGATATATTCTAAATACACTTCTTTCAGTTTAGTGTATTCAATCCTATCTCCCTGTGATTATGCTGCAACAAAATATATCAGTTGTAAGATGTATACAATACAGCTACTTCAAATAGAGTTGAACAAAGAATTATCCATCTAGCTCCTGACTCAAGGGTGTTCTGCAAGTTCTTGCTCCTCTTAGTAAAGGCCTAAAAGTGATAATAAAATTCTATTAATATTTCCATTACTACAAAATCATTTAAAAGTCACCATCTCTCCAGAATTCCCATCTAATGGCATTCAGGTTGCTATAGTTCCCCCCATAATTAGCAGGAAACGAAACTGATGCATCTTTTGGATAATGCTGAAGGAGTGTTAATGCAGTACATGGTAGCTTTTAAATACTGCATTTGAAGAGTCAGTGTCTGGGGATTTCACCCTCGCATAAACACCGATAGATACTCTGAGTAAGTGAATATTTTGTCTTTCTATTGAAAATAACAAAAGAGGGAAAATTAAACTCATGTCTTTTCATTAAACAAAGGATAAAGTAATGCCTTAGAAATGCGCTACAGACGTGTGGGGTTTTTTCCCCTGGGTGTATCCTAAGTTTGTAAATAGTTTGTATTATTTTTTTTAACACCAGTTAATCTATAAATATCTTTTTGACCTCTGGATAACAGCAGGCTTCATACATCTGCATGTCAAACACTGCAAGTTTTACTTTGATTCACCCACTTTAAGATAAGTCATCATGTGCGCCAGACAGCTGTTTTTTCTCATAGCTTCCCACGTAACCAAAACTTCTGCATAGTTACAAAGCAAAAAATGACACAAAATCACAGAGATATATGTACGTTACTCAGGACTAAATGGATTCTGCTTACTTGCTTCAGCCAAGTGTAAACCATGAAAAAGTACACTAACTTCACTTCTAAAAGCAAATGTCTTGTCAGAGTGTTTCACTCCAGTAGTAAACACTCCATCTTCAGAGTTTTCCTCCTTCACCAAGTATCTGAATCAAATAGTAAAAACTGTACAACTTTTGTTCAGGGTGGTAAATACAATTTGAAGTAATAGCTCTCTCCATTACAAAGACTGCTTTTCATAATCTAGATTGCTCAATATAATAAGTGCATATTTTAATGCTAAAAAATTTGCAGCAAAATTCTCACAGAATATAGCAGAGCCCTCTGTATCTATTCTTACATACCTGCAAGCACTTTGTAAACATTAACTTTGATTTTATAAACATGTTAGCATTTGAACAGCCCATAAAATTACACAGGTGTATAATCACCATCTTATATCTATTAAGGACAAGAAGACTCTTGGAAGCTTATGCATTTCCAATTTGGGAACTGCAGTGCCTAAAAATTCAGTGGTTGGGGTCAGAGGATAATTTAAGAGAGCCAAAGGCTGCTCTGTACACTCAATGGGAAGAGTCAAGTCCTTCCAAAGGCCAGTGTTCAATGACTGAAAAGAATTAGGTCCCTCTAAGGGGTGTCCAACAGAAATTGCTTACAGCTAGAAAATAGGAAATGGAAGGAAAACAAGATAAGGAGTGCAAAGATTGTGTTAATTGGAGAAGTGTAGCTAGGAAATAATTTGGCCTCTGCATGGTCTAGAGGGTTGTAACAGAAGTAGGGATTACTTTGGAGAAAGCAAGAATGGTTCGTTAGAATGTAATAGCTCAATTTAGGTGATCATGAAGTTTCAGGAAGACTTTATTAGAGCACACTATTTTGAAAAGCTATTATCAAAGACCTAAATGATATTAGAAATACAGCAAAATGTAATTGGAAGCCAGAAGCAAAACTATTCCATGTGTACCGTGTACATACAAATAAGTACGTAAAACAGTTTGGATTAAAAATAGGTTTGGTTTTTTTTAGAGCTTTCACCAAACTGGTAGATATTACACCTCTTCATCATCTTGTTATGCCAAATAGGTGGAATGTTTAAGAGGGAATGCTTAAACTGTTGCCAGGGTTTACTTAGCAAAAAATGCTTTGCCTGTTTTAGCATAAATAATGCTCACTCTACCACGTTTTCTAAGCAAGGTTGTGACTTCCTTTCATCTCCGGTGAGAGACAAACCAAGAAATATTAATAAGGGTTAATTAGTCCACGTGTAATCTCAGAAGACTCTAAAGCTCCACAGGAAGCCAGAAGCAGCCTCACTGGAGAGAGAACACTTGGGCCCTGTTTGCTGCCAGCATCTTAGCTCATGCATTTTACATGCAATCAGCATTATATAAAAAGTACGGTGACTAAGAAACACGAAAACAATTATTGCAAGAAGGAACATAGGGCCAAACCTTCCATCAAAAGGAGGCTAGAGACAGTTCATTCATTTTTGTCCTTTTACTTCACATTCCTTGTGTTTGAAGTTACACCATGGCTCAATTTTTAGCTGCCCTGTGAAGCCTCTTCCACAATTTGGTGGTTTGGGTAGGCTCCTGCAATCCCCGCTGCATGGAGAAAGACTGGCGTTTTGGCTTGCTTGGCTCATCTGTGGCACTGCAAACCCACAAGGTCATTATGAAAAGGCAGGCAGAGGTGCCTCCTCTGCACCTCCTGCGGAGAGAAATCAGCAGCAGCTTCCGTGTGTTGCATTGGATTCAGGCACCCTACAGTGTGTTACGATGCTATGCGTAAGACTTGGAGACCTGGTCTTTGATGGAAAAATGTAGGCACCTCCCAACTGGAATTGCAGCAGGGTTTTAGCTCTGAGCAAGTCACTTATTTACCCAGAGGACTATTTCTGCAATTACTGACACGTCTGACTCTGCAATCCAAAATGTGAGAACCCAAGACATTTGAGGGTCTCTGAAACATAGGTTACTTGAATGTTTTGTGGATTTCAGACAAGAACTGCTGTGGGCAGACTCTTTTGTTCCCACCTTCAGTGATTTGTCCTTGTCTGTAGGATTTAACGTTGAGTTTGGATGGCTCCTGAATGTCATTATCTTCCTTTGCTTACTTACGTCTTCAATTTTCTTACTCAAGTTTAGTTTTCCATGATGTCAACAGATTGCAGGGAAGCTGCTCTGCTGATCTCCTCATTCCAGGACTGAATAAATAAGTCAAACTTGCTAATGTTACATTATTATTATTATTACTATTTCTCACGTTCCCAGAGCTATGGAGACTTCTGACAACTCATGCAGAGCACAAGGCTGTTAGTAATCTTTCAATACAATACACTAATGAGAAAATTTCTCATCAGATCTCTACAAGTGTATTTTGTTCTTTATAATGTAATGTTGACATATTTGTGGGCTGCTGTTCTGGGCCTGGATGTCAAAGCATATTGGACTTGTACATACAAGTATTCATTAATTTGGTTGGTAAAAATAAGTTAACACTTACCTTCTGTGGTTCCAGTTGTTGATTAGGAATTTTCCATTCCACTGACAGTGTATTTACAAGAAAACATCTGGAAGAATATTGGCATAGATCAGCTGAGGTCATCTCCCTTATCTGAAATCACCAGGTATCTCAAAATCCAGCAAAATTCTGAAGTGTATTTGAAAACAGACCGAGTTCAACTACAGGTTCCTATCCTAACTCTTCTTTAATTTATTAAATACCTGGAAAAGCAATGACTTCAGTCATCTCACTAAATATACAGATTAAAAAAAGGATTTAGTCTGAGTTTAAACTGGCAACTATGGATGTTTCAGCCCTCAGCCATAAACTTCATTTCAGAGTTTCCCTGTCTTTTCACCTTGGGCAGTAACCCTGAAGGGACTGGGCATGCAGTGCTTACCTTAAGTGTATTTATAACATACATACAACCCTTCACAAATACAATGAGGACATAGCATGTTGTCAGACAGGTACATGGTAACCAAAGCCGGGATCTACTCCAGCTGACAGTAATGAACTCTGACGGTGAAGCAGTAGTTATTTCTGTCCTAAATGACAAACTGCCATGTCCTGTTATCTACAAGCTTTAAGGCCTGACACACTCTATTTCATCTAATGAAAACAGTTTAAAATGAAAAGACAAGTTAACATATGCCAGTGGGAATGGATATGGAGCTGTATTTCCCCAGGTAGCCAAGAACTAAATACCGGTGATTTTTCTAACCATGGCAGTGTTAGTTGGTTCATTTTATTTCATATATGTGTTTAAACTTCAAACTTCAAACAAGTACTTGAATTAGCATCCCAGCATCACCTCAGCTGGACACTTTTCCCAGAAGAAGATAGAAAAAGGCTGAAGTTATCATAAGTAACTACAGCTGTTTGTATATTATATATATATAGTTGCTCTATATTATATATTGTATAACTTTACATAGTTATAACAAGTAGTTATGAGCAGACATTTTACCAAAAAAGTGACAATCACCATTTTTCAAATGGAAGAGACAGTGAAAACTAACACCTTGTTGCTTCTTTCTCCGTTAGGGATGGGTGGTTGTAAAGTAGTGCAGACTAGCAACATCCCTGCAGATGCACCTCACAGTACACGACCGTTACCTTTTCCTAAAGGTAATTCCATTTAATATTTAGCTCTGAATCTGCCTTTTGCCTCTTGTCTAATATTTTTCATTTTCAGTGCTGTAAGGCAGTGACTGCATTTCTGCTTTGGATTTATGCAGTGCTTGAGTCATGACTGGGATTCTTACAGCAGTTATCACTACCACCATTGCATACCCAGACATTCAACGTGCCCTTTCCAGGGGCTCCTCTGTCAGATTAATATTTCCAAAATTCAGCACAAAGGCAAGAGTTTGGCCCAGAGACTTAATTTCAACACAGTATTATCATAAACCATGGCAGTACAGCAAGTCCTAGGAAGACTATGTGCCCTGGTTCATCTTAAAAGACTCACACTTTTAATGGAATTTTATCTTCCCAGACATTCTGAAATTCATTAAAATGAAAAATAGCTCTTTTCCATTCCTGGGAGTCATGTATTCATTTATACTTTAAATAAGGATAGATATTGTAGTAACTGTAGTTGTCAAAAAGGATGACACATTGGAAAGGATTAGGAATCACAGGCTGCGTTCCTGACAGGCAGCTGAAGAGCTGCAGGGAATTAACAATGCTGGGGACATCACATTCTTTTATATCATACTAGCAGGGACCAAGGACCCTGAAGCGTGATTTAATGACAGAATTAAAACTTTACAAAGCTTCACAATTTCCTTTTCAAAATTGCCTAAGTATTTGACCAAGAGGAGAATATGACTCGGTTACACAGAGGTGAACTAAGTATTGCCACACTTGCCAAAACCAAAAAAGTTTGCCCACATACTGCAAATGAGTGAAGTGTCAGGCACTAGATGGGCAGTCTTCAGACAGATGATTAAAATTAAATGTACACATGTAAGAAGGTATTAAATCCTGTTGGTTGAGTTGCAGGCAGAAATAAAAAACATTTGGTTCAGCTCTTTGTGAAATAGTCCACCTTTTTTAGACACCCACAATGAGATTGAAAAAAAAAATAAAAATTATTCAGAAATCAAGAAAAAAATGCTGTCATACACTGTAGCAAAAAATTAATCACATAATTCTCACTGAACATCCATCTCAGTAACAATTCAGTTGATTTCATTAAAACTTTTAGTAACATGAAAACAACCCAGCTGAGAACCTAAATGCAGCAATGCAGCATGGCAAATCACCATGTAAATCATACAGTAAACAGCTTGAATACAATAAAAAATTCCTCTACACCTTCTCTTCTGGATCTATCTGTATCAGAAAGGGAAAAATTGGAGTCCACAAAAATGTAGGTCCTGCAAATGGGATGAACAAGATGGTCCAGGAATACTGGGTGGCCAAAATATAAGTCCTTGCATCAGGATATAAGTCTTCAAGCTGTTTTGTTGGGTTTTTTTCCTTTATCTGTAATAGAAGGGGCAAGTTCTGTCTATCCAGGTCACAGTTTTCAGAAACTCTTCAAATGTTTTTGAAAAGGAGACTATTACTTCAGCTTTGCCTTTCACAAGCTCTACACACAACCACACTTAACCATGAGGTTTCCTTACTGGGACACTGATGTATCTTTCTATCTTCCTATGTCCTATGTGCTCTTTGAATCCTTTAAAAAGATATTGAATCTTCAGGTTTGCGTTATTAAGAAAAAAGTGTTTTGTTTCATTTTGCAGATACCAGTGTTTTTGCCTCTGTTTATGTCTGTCTGTTTATGAATATAGTATTTTTGTTTCTATCTATAGATATTCTGGCTTAGAACAAATTTGGCAGCAATGCTACGGAGACGGTGTTAAGGTATTAGCATGCTGAAGTATAATCTACATCCTTCACACATGTCACAACATCTGAATTTGTAGCTCTGAGATTCTGGTGGTTTGAGTTTATTCTCAGTGTCTGGATTTGTACACACTTTGCTGGAGGGACACAATAATACAGCAGTTCTGAATCTGAAAATAGCTTTACTAGGTTTTCTTCTTGCATTTTACATTTAAAGTAACTAAGATTCTCTGTTGTGTAACTTTCATATTTATGTTTGCTAGCTGAGTATTAACAATAATTCAGCACCCTAAAATTGCAATACATGTGCAGTAATAATAATAAAAAAATGAGCACAGCTGATAACCTCACTATTTATCTGAAAGATGAGCCTAGATCACAACATCTATATCCAGATCTCAATTTCCCTGTTTTTCTAGTGGTGCAGGTGTACCGCTAGCTTTGAACTTACATCCCATTTAAATAGCCTTTTCATTTGTGTGCATACTTCTTGTTTAACAAGACAGTATAGACATCTAGATTTCAAGAGCCTTATTTTTTTTTTAGGGATTCATTAAAGAAGAATAAAGAATACATTTTTATCAGATACAATGAGGCTGAGCTGAGGAGCAGGTGTTTGGAATGTACACAGAGCAATTCCCTTGCTGTCAGTGTGTTTAAAGCTCACGGTTCCCACCCTGGCGAAGGCGGACAGTGCTGTGCTCTTCGGCTTCCAAACTCGGGTTGCTGATGTGATGGGAAACAGCGAATGTTCTGCTTACAAATTTGGACTCTTCATCCCAAGGGGTCCTGATAGATCCCAGGCTCTGGGACAAATCCAGGCGTTTTTTTCGTGCTCTATGTATTTCAGAACAATAATTTAAGACATATGCGTTGACCCGCTGAAAGCCCAGAAGAAAGCTGTTTCTTTCTTGTGCAACTTAAGCAGCCCTTTCAGTCTCCATCCACATTAGTTGCAGGGCTCATGGGGAACCAGGAGGGAATAAATGAAGGATCAGAACATATATGTTATTATTTTCTGTATATTGCTCTCACTGGTTTGTTTATAAGGCTTCTGCCTTCCCAGATTATATGTAAATATAGATATAGGTATAATAATTGCTTAAAAATATATGATAGATTGTCTAGAGTCTAGTAGACTAACAGAGTTGAAATCAGAGTTCCTCCAGTCTCTCTGAACTGCCTGGCAGTGAGCAATGGAATGAGAAACTATCCTCAGTGACATTACTAGTGGCATTAATACATATAGGAGTAATGACTACAACACTCTTGCTTTTAGACCCTTTTTCTTTCTTATTTCAAATATGTAAACAAACAAACAAAATTAATCCAAGTTTCCCAGATATATTCCTCATGGTTTGATAAGAGCATGGAAGAGGAACATAGGATACAGCAGAGCCATTGTCAGAGAAGCCTGCAATAAGAAGCAGACACCAGAGTTTGCAGAAACTGCAGAAGGCAAGGTATCTTGAGACAGCACATATATGAGACTTCTAGTAAGGTAAATGGTGCATGGCCGGGAGCAAAGTGGGAGAGGAGCTGCTACAGGAGCATGCCTTATTCTGCCAGTGAGACAGTTTGAAATAGACAGCAATTATCTTCCAAAGAAGCAGTATGGATGGGAAAAGTCCAGAATTACTAGGATCACTTTTTTTCTCATGAAATTTCATGATAATGAGGGCAATCAGGACAGGAAATGCCACAAAAATAGCTGTTGCTATGTACTCCATAAAATGGTGCTTTTTGCACTGACCCAAGCCAGGAATTAAAGAATCATGAAGGGAAAAAAAAGGAAAAAAAAATTAGCAAAATTTCTTCCAGCAAAACCAAAACCTGAAGATATGAGCTAATGACCTTATACTACCAAAGCTGTGTTTTAACCGACATTAGTTCTTTGTCACATGTTGGTTTTATTCTGACTTCTAGAACAGATGGAATAAATCACCCAAGCAGCAACTGCTTAAAACACAAATAAAATCTGATTAGTTGACCTGATGTATTATAGTGTGGCCAGCAGGACAAGGGCAGTGATCGTCCCCCTGCACTCAGCACTGGTGAGGCCGCACCTTGAACCCTGTGTTCAGTTCTGGGCCCCTCACTGCAAGAGGGACGCAGAGGTGCTGGAGCGTGTCCAGAGACGGGCAGCGGAACTGGTGAAGGGTCTGGGGCACAAGTCTGATGAGAAGCAGCGGAGGGAACTGGGGTGGTTTGGTCTGGAGAAAAGGAGACACAGGTGACACCTTATCACTCCCTACAGCTACCTGAAAGGAGGGTGTAGCGAGGTGGGGGGTCAGTCTCTTCTTCCAAGTAACAAGTGACAGGACAATATGAAACAGCCTCAAGTTGCACCAGGGGAGCTTTAGATTGGGTATTAGGAAATATTTCTTCACTGCAAGGGTGGTCAAGCATTGAAACAGGCTGCCCAAGGAGATGGTAGAATCAGCATCCCTGGAAGTACTTAAAAACTGGGTAGCTGTGGTGCTTAGTGACATGGTTCAGTGATGGACCTGGCAGGCCGGGGTTAATGATTGGACCTGGTGATCTCAAAAGTCTTTTCCAACCTAAATGATTCTGTGATGTCATGATTACGAGAAAGTATTTTGGATCCTGAAAAAAGTGGCAGTCATGATCACTTGAATTCACAAACTCTCAGCTCCTTCCAAGGTGCAAGCTTATATAGCCCCAGAATAAGTTCCAGAAGAAGAACATTCCTAAGAGATTTTAGCAGAATATTTATGAAATAGATTACTGGAAAAATTATTGTTGTTCATTTTATGTAAAGGAAGTTCATAGGTGTAAACTTGTCTAATTTCTTATATATATTACATGAAAGATAAGTGATTTTTTTAGAGACGGATTGTGCAAACACTCTAATATTTTTCATATCCATTTAGAAAAATAACTCTGATATGACAGTGCCATTAACTTCACTGTTCTCCAGAATGGCTTTATATACACTGCAATAAAAATTAAAATTTATAGTATACATAATGATTGCAGTAAGGTTATGAATTTTACATTTTCAAACATTCACTAATTCCAACAGTATTCATACATACTTATGGTGGACCTTATGGTGGAGTGTTTCTACCAAGTGAACTTGGGTTTAAATAGAAGCAAATGACAGCAAAACATTTTATAGAACACTGAGGATTTGTCATGCCAGGCATCAAGACAAAACCAGGGCTGTTTCTCAAAACTACGGGTTTATTCTCCCATGAGTTGAACCTTGATGGAAATCTTTACAAGAGTTATTATCTGTTATTGCCACTTGTCCTTCCTAAAAATATCTGGTACTTCTTGTATGCACATAGAGGACCAAAACCCTTACGAATTTGTTCTGATTGTAAAAAGCACAAAATTGGGGTTTTGGCACAATGTCAGTGGTAAGGAGGATGTTCAGGACAAGCAGAGCCAACATTGACAGTATAAGGAAAAACTAAATTCAATCAAACAACGTTCCAGTCCTGACAATGACAACATTGCAGGCTGTTTACAGCTCACGTTAGAATTTCAAAACTCAGAGAGAGAAAGGAGCAATTCAAATGTCGAGCTCTTTTAGAACTGTGATACATATTTGGAGTTTAAAAGCTGCAGATTTTTATCCAGATTCTGTTCTCACTGAAAGATGTGGGCTGTGAGCCCATCATTTACAGGCATTTCTACCATCCTCTTACCCAAACCTTAACAACATGAAATAGAATCACAAAACCTTTGTGAGGCACATAACATTTAATGTGATCAGCGTAGGGAGCTAACCGAGGGTCAGCCCATCCGTGACGGTGGTAGCACCTCTGGGATAATGTATTTAAGAAGGGGGAAGAAAACCTGGGCAACCGCAACTGCAGCTGGAGAAGGGAGTGAGAGTATGTCAGAGGAACAGCCCTGCAGCCCCCCAGGTGGGTGCAGGAGGAGGCGGGGGGGCTCCGGGCCCCGGAGCAGAGGTTCCCCAGCAGCCTGTGGTGAAGCACATGGTGAGGCAGCTGTGCCCTCAGCCCAGGGAGCCCATGGACATGACCAGGTGAAGGTTGCCACTTGCAGTCACTTGAGGCAATCTCCAGAGATGATAGGTTGAGGCCTCTTCTTGTAGCCGGCCTCAGGTGTTCCCCCTGTTCACCTCACAGTACAGGAGATACAGGTGTAATTTCCCCAAGGCAGCTGCTCAGGGGTGGGCAGGTGGGGAGGAGAGCCCAGAGTGATTAGACCAGTCCTGACAACACATATGGTGCTGGAAACACCACAGTGCACATGAGCAATAGCATGTGATGACATTAATCATTGCTTTTAGAAGTCTCCAACGGTGTGTCTGAGGTAGAAGGAGGTTCTCAAGCCTGTCACTATACGTCAGAGATTGCAGATACACACCAGTAAAGCCCTGTGTAGCATGGGGGCTTTCACACAGCACTTTTCACTTGCTCCTGCCTGCTCCATCTGCCTCTTTTATGACTTATCTGCAGCCACAGGCATCCTGTGTCATGGCCATCCCTACCCTGGTATGAAGATACTTCTCTGTAGCTAACAGACCGTTACCTCCAGAGAGCTTCCTAAAGGTCTGACTTCAAGAAACGAGGGACGATGTGCCAGGCGGGTTCCCTGTTACAAAGCTCTGAATTCTGAATTTCATAAAGGCTCCGTGTACATGCGTTACAGTATCCCTCAGTCTCCTGGGATGATCAGCAAACTCTGTACCCATGCGGGATATGTTGTGAGGATGGAGCAGATCTCTGCACACCTGCCCTGCCCTACCACTAATGCCACATAAGTAGAGGGGTCTGCAGAGGTGTCTGACCATACACCACACTCAGCTGCCAGCATAACCCCCTCAGGCAGATCGTAATGAGACTGTTTGCCTGGGTGTGTAGGTAAGTGTGGCAGGTTTTGGTGACAATGAAAGCACTCAGTAAACAAATGCAATATATGTTCTTACAGTGCCATCTTGTGACACCCAAAAGTAAAATCTGTGCACTCAGAATTGACAGATTTTTTATAACTATTTTTACATGGAACTTGTAAGCAATTTGCAATTTCCAATAACATACTACTGAAAACGGATGCATGCAATCAGTCTTCTAATTAGCTACAGGTCATGCATTACTTTTAGTTTATTCATCTGAAATTTTGAAAATCCATGCACCATAATTTTGAACATTTTTTCAAACAAATTCAATGGCAATAACAAAGTCATAGAGTCTCCACAAGCATCTGTATCCCATTTTGGACAAGGATCAAGTCTGGGAACAATGGATACATTTTGAAAAAGCCGTGTCAATTAAAAAAGCCGTTTAACTTTTTTTTGTTTGTTTTGCCTTTGAGGGTGGAAAGCTGGCAGAGTTTGACGACTTTGAATGCCCTTCATTTGCTGAAAAGGATCTTTCAGAATGCAGTGTTTCTCAGAAAGAATCAGTCCACTACATTCAACCAATCTCTTGGAAGTTTATCTGGACCTTTCTAGTGGCCAGTGCTTTACTTCCAGCTCTCAGATACTAGTCCCACAGTCTGTGTTGTTCTGATGGCACATTCCTGGTATAATAAAAATATGAAGAACTCCTACTTCGAGAAGGTGGGGCCACGAGTCTTAGTCTGACCGTATTGAAAAGTAACACTAAAACCTTAAACCGGCGTTGGCTGGAAGCCAAAAGAGGGGCTGTAACCTGGGGCTACTGTTCTTACTTGACCTAAGCCAAGCGATGGGAGACGCTCTGTACCAGCTTCTCAAAATGGTTCAAACACGAGTAGCCTGTTTCAATTTTTTTCATCAAAACATCAGCAAGGCTGAGATTTGAGACACTTTAGGTTAAAAATTAGAGTCTGTAGAATAGCAATGATAAAAGGCAGTTCATGAGATTACTGAAGTGAAAAAGATACGGTTTCATGGAGCAGATGCTGACTTCCAAACTATTTTGTCATATAGGACTCTGTGCTTCTATTCTGAATTAGACAAATGACCTGCAAAGGTAAACAGATACACTCAAGAAACCAGTTCCGCTCATCAGGGATCAATGCACCTGGATTCTCTGAGTTTTCAGAGATCTCCAGCTGGTAGCTTTCTACAGCTGCTCCTGCTTCCTCCAAAGATCTTCTTTTTGTCCATTGCCAAAAAGACCTAGAGGTGATACACAGTGAGAAAGACAGTGATGCAAAAGTGTGCTGCCTCTGCCCCACAAACGCAAGTGGAGGGAGTGCAGACTGCTAAATGGAATTGCGGAGGGACGCAGAGGGGAACTACGGAGCTCAAACACCCTTGTGAAAGGCGCTGATGTAAAGCCCAGACTGGTGAGGGCTGAATGTCTACCACTTGTTCACAGTCCCATTTGGAAGCCCAGTCTGGATAATTTAATCTAGAGATCTTGCTCCCTTTCTATTTTTCAACTAGAAAATTGTTTCGTCTGTATTGTAATGATTTGAGACATCTTTATTTTGAGACCTAACACTGTGGAAAATATAAATTTAAAGGAAGAAACAAAAGATTTACTTATCTCTGCATTTACATATCTCCGGTAATATAAATTTCAATATCCCTGGTTAACTTTTTTGTGTTACTGATGTTTACTTGTATAATACATCACAAGTGTGATTTCTTAGCTGTTTTCTTCTATGCTTGGGTTTGACATATAGTTCCAACATTAAGTAAACAAGCAAGCCCACATCTATGCTTTAAAATTTTCAGCACACTTTATTGATATAAATAACTTGTAAAGTCATCTATATTTTTACTGACAACATCCACCTTTCCCTGATATGTGACTCGTCATAAAATTTAATATCTGCTACAGCAGAATTTTGTATTTGTCTCTTCCCACGCTTCTGGACATTTAGAAAATTTTTGGTTACTTGATGTCATTTCACTGCAAAATAGGGAATACGTTGTCACGTACAAAGTCCTAAACTTTCAATAGAGAATACTTCTGAATAAGAAAATTTTATTCAGCCTTGATGTATGGCATTCACCTCATCTAACTTCGGACATCAACAGCATAGATATTTACAGCTAAAGAAGTCAGTCCAGTGTCTCTTTATAGGGAGTTAAAATATGTTTTGGGATGATGTTCTTCTGATCTTCTTTAGCCATCTACCTGGAGAAGCTGAATTTATTACCTAGGTTGTACTGACAAAAGCAACTGCTCCTCCACTGACTAGGGTAACTAGCTCAAATGTAAACCCATCTTTGGTTAGATTAATGCCAACCCTGCTGTAAAAAGACAATTACAATGCATTAATAACTATCAATTTAAAGAACTGTTCTCAGACTTTTTAGTCAATGTTGTATTATGGTAACATCATTCCATTTTCTCAGGGTTTGTTGCAGGGTTTATATTATCTGCATTGATTGGAGTCTGATATACAGCACAGCCACCCTCTCAAAGCCTTCCCTAAAGCTTAATTCTGTAATCTACAAAGGTTAACAACAGTCACTGCACAGTCTATAACATTTGCCTGCATCTCAGCTAACTTAGAAAGTTGTTTGCATGGTATGATACTGGCTTCAGTAGAGCAGGTGGAAAATCTACCAAAGATTTCTGTTTCTTAGTGAAGAACTCTGTCTCCTACGGTGGGAGGGGAAGGGGTAAGGGAATCTTTTCCTCATTCTTTGGAGAGAAAGATTCAAGCAGATAAATGATGGAAAAATGGTCGAATCTCCTTTTGATCTACTATGAGATCTTGAGCATACTACAAATATTGTTAGATAGAATTTGGCAGGGTTTTCAACCGTATTCACTGGTTCACAGAGAAGTATCTAGAAATTCCTACAGAAAAGTTCCGCCATAATAACCAGAATATCAGACTCCAGCTGTGGAATACAGTGGATTTATAGGAATACAATACTTAGAATTTACTGAATGATAAAAAAAAAAAAAAAAAAATAAAACACTTGAAAAATTTCAACCCCAGAAACAGTTTGTTTTGTTTTGTTTTTCTGGAAACTTACTTCACTTTAAAAAAATACACCAACCTTCATCTACCATTGTAATTAAGCTAAAACTGTTGCAATATTATGATCCTTATCTAAAAAATTATCAAAATCATCCTCACAATTTGTACAGCCCAATGGTAGTTGTATTGTCTTTACACAGACATCCAGTGCTGAAATTCAGTTTACTAACAACACCTACCTTTATTGATTTTCTTTATGGTACTTTTTGATCAACACTCTGAAAGTTAAGCAAACTTAATGAATTTAGTTTAACTTCTCACTTGCAACCAAAATACTGACCATATTCTAGAGAGTGAGAAACTGAAGTACTAGTGTCTCATCTTTACAAGAAAAAAACTTGAGTCTTCATACTGAGTTAGGAAGTTAAATAATGCAAGGTAACACTGAAGTCCATGCAGTTTGCAACCTTGACATGAGTTGGCAGGTCAAAATAAGCTCATAGTAACAGTTTTTACTTCATCTACTAACCGATGTGAAAACTAAAAATAGAGTTTAGCTTTCAATAGAATTTAATTGTATCTGAGTTGATTCAATTAAGTATGGCTGAAATCAATTTTTCCCAGAAAAAAATGCAGCCAGAGTTGTTTAAAAAATGACATTTGTGATGTGTTTATTATCTACAATTCAAGTTCAAATCACCTGATACAATAGTGCTCATAAAAAGATTAGCTGAAAACCTAAGACACAATTAGGAAGATTCCGTCCAATTTCCTGAAATCCAGTTTTTCCCCTAACCTGTGTGAAGCTGGCACAGTACTGCACCTGCTGAAAGTTTTCAGCTGAGTGCTATTTTTAAAAAAAAATCAATAACTGAACTGCTGATTATGAGAAAAACGTGGTCTCCTCTAATCTTTGAGCAGCCTATTTTCCTTCCAGCGCACATGCCATTATCTCAGTAGTGCTAATGGGATTTGGAACCATGTGTCTAGAGACCATGTCTGTCTCTGGGACCTCTCTGAGAGATATTGAGCATTTGCAATTCTCATTGACCTTAAACGGGGCAAGTTTGGGGTTTTAAACACAGCAATTTTTTTAGGTTACATATAGCAGTGTGTTGTGGCAGAAAATCTGGACTGTGAAAAAGAAAGTGGAAACTTTTTTTAAAAGATATCTGAGTTAGATCTTTTGAACCTTTATGCAAGCATGGTCTGTACGTATACAAGTAAGTCACACTGACATAAAGATTGCACTATCAGGCAGTGTTAGAGAGAAAAAAACCAAAAATAAATTACAGTAAAGAAGAAATAATCACAACCCTCTGAAAAATCATCAGTAACATGTTTAATGATTTTTTAAAAAATATTTATTTCTTCACATTTTTGTTTGATCCATCTTTATTTGCATCCCATCCAGTAAGGTCTCCCTCCCACTCCCCACCGCCTGGAATATGAATCTAATTCTTTATGTACTTTCTCTTCAACTTACTTTTCAACTCTGTCCCCAAAGCTCCTGAGATTTCAGTGATTAATTGAACAGAAACTGGAATACTTCCAAGCCTACCTTGCCCTCATTGGTTTGACGATGTTCCTGTGCTCTGGTCATTAGTACAGCTTGACCCTGCAGAACTAACTCAGCCATGAAGCAAGTTAATCAGTAAAAGAATAGAGTTCTTGAACAGAGAAGTTTTATCCTGAGTTCACCAAAGCAATTACGTGTTCATTAATTCTCTGCCAGACACAAAGTAAGACAAATATAGGAAGTATGATCTTCGGAGAAATCATTTTCTGGAGAGAAGGTCAAAACCTAAACTGATGTAAATTGTCAGAGCTTACTTTACTTACATTGAGCTGTTGTGATTTATAGCTTCTGAGGATCTGGCCCTATTATAAGAGGATTCACTATTTTAATTTTACTCTTAATCCTAATAACCAATAGCAAATCCATGCCAGCTGAGCCTTTCTTCAGATCATTAATGAGTTTCCTCTGAAAAAGTGCTTCATAGGACTTAAATTATAAATAACAAATCTGGTGTATCTCAGTTTTCTAGATATATATAGATGCATCTCGTATTAGACAACATGTAAATACATGTCTAGATCCTGAGGTTTTTATGTTGAGTTCCTTACAAATGTATACATTAACTTACTAAAAAGAGATAGCATTAAAATCCCTAGTAATATGCAGACTAAGATTTGAAAGAAAGCTTTGGACTGTATATTTTCTTATATTTGAAAAATAGCTCCTATGAGCATAACTCAACTATGTTGTTCCTGTTTCTGTAAGATATTTATCATTGATTTAAATGGGAACCAAAGCAGGTTTTAAGCCATGTGACCTCTTCATTATTTAGAACGCATTTTTTAAAAAATGGACACTGACTGGGGTTTCCCAGTTTTCAGATGCCCCTTTTGTAACCCTTTGAAGGGGTTTAACATTCAGCAGACTACAAAGTTCAGCCAATAAAAATCTCAAGGCACTATTATCTCCTGTCACTTTGGAAAGAAGAGACCATCTAATCTACCAGCAGAACGCTGACTGTACACATCTTATTAATCCTATGGCTAAGAGTCTAAATAGGAATTGATCTTTATCAGCTATTTTTTTGAAATTAAAGCATTTCATATGCTGACCACACCAAAGGTGCTGCTCAGTGTGGTTGTCCAGGCATTGCACTTTCTCAAGAAGAAAAATGTCAAGTCTTTGTGCTCTGTTTCCATCAACGCCCCATTTCACTGTCCTCAGTTGTGCTTTCAGTTCTATAAACATACTTATGTGAGAGAGAGATGAGAAAAGCATTTCACGCTGGACTCAGCTGAAATGCACAGGTGTAGCTGAAAGCATACTGCTTCATGCCGAACCTTCATATCAGATGTGCTCAAGGGTTTACTGTTAATATGAGCTTCTCAGAAGTGTAACACTGAAATGTCTTCACTGAAAAATTGATTATAATTCCTCTAAGCTAAGCCAAGTCAGACACTATATATCTCATCTATAATCATCCTATAAAATATCTTATTATCTTTCAATATTTTTTGCATTCCAGATAGTCAAACGTGAACAAAATAGTGGTGATAGATGTGTCTTCTCAGAAGCTGTTATTATTTCCAAGCTCACCAAAGTGCCCACAAAGAGGTACTTCTCAGATTCTTATCTCTTCAGGACAACGGCATTCATATTGTTTGCAGACACAACAGAGTGAACAGCTGAAGGTGACACAGAAGGGTGTAATATATGCCTGTAGGCAATCACAATTAACTATTACTAACAGTCCTAACAATATGCCTGTTGCGATTCCTTGGATTGCATGTGACCAGCTGGGTTATCTGGTTATCTCCCGGTGATATTCAACATGTAATATTTATCAGTTACTATGCTTCATCCTTCATTTGTGATTAACCTCTTGCAACAGTGTTTGTTAAGGAAAACAGTGTGTTCTGAATTTTAAAGAATGTTTTTAAAAAATCAAGTGCCCAGATGCCCTAGTGCTTATCTAGGTACCACAGTTCTTTGTGCAGACATGAAACTGCATCTCCCAGACAGGTGCATGACTGATCTACAAATCCACGTTACACGCTGAAACAAAGTGCCAGCAGAGAGGAAGTTCACCAGTAGACACAAGCAGTTCTACATATGGCTTTTTGTAGAAGTGTGGGTCTGGATCATCTAATAAAGGGTTCTGCAGACTCTCCTCTATCCATCATACTACATATTTTCACAAAACTTGTAATAATTTTTTCTCTCTCTTCCTCTCTCTCACACAAACAAAATACGACGGCGTGTTTCCTTCATAAAGAAGGATAAAAAGAAAAGTTGGGATTCAATTTTTTAAAGGAACATAAGAGTAAAAGGCGTGAGGAAGTACCCAAAGAGGGTTTGGGAAGAAAGACATTGTAGAATAAAATAATGAAATTATAATAATAGTTTACATATAACCCAAACAAAATCCAAAACTAAAGTTGCACGCTGAATTAATATTTCTACATACATACTGCATCTCTTCTCCCTGCCTTTTCTGTCACTGTCCCTAAAGAAAACAGAGTAAGATCTTCAGGGAGGAAAAGCATTTTTCTATTTATCCTTGCAGAATTTAGCACAATGTGGGCCTAATCCCTTTATGGCTTTTGAGAGTTAAAATAACACATAACTCCTAGCTGTCACAGTAGTAAAGTGAACTGAAGCCAAAGAAAAGCCAAGAATATCTACAGGGACCACTGCAAATAGGAATCAACAAGTTTCTTGGAGTTCTACCTGCTAATACGTGCCAAAAGTTCATGTTCCTGCTTGTTTATAGTTTGCTTAATGCAAAATTACTTCCATTGGGTTTTTCCCCCATAATATTCTAAAATGACATATCCCTTTCATGCACAGACTAGCCTGCTTTTGTGATAACAAACTGCCATGGTAAAGAAATGAAAGGCCAGGAAGACTGTCTTCCAACTGCAATGTTTGTCTAAGGAAAGGTAGTAGATTACTGAAATTCATTGTTACTCCTCTATAACCCTGTTACATTATCAAAACAACTATTTTAGCTACTTGCCTATAAAGAGTAGGTTAAAATATTTTTTATGTTCCTTTTGCCCCTTGACCATGCCATAAGCAGTCTTTCACAATATTTTTTCAGAAGAAAATATGCATGTTTCTTCCAAAAAATATGTCAAGTTTTTCCCTTTAACAGATGGTGAAAGTAGTTCTTACCATATTTCCTCATCCTCTTAGATTTCTAGCAAAACATTTTGGCAAATCAAGAGGTATAAATAAAGATTCAGATGTTTATTGAACAGCACATAATTTAAATAAATCATATTTATGAATGTCTGGTGGAGCAGAATTGATTGCCAACTTATACCCTTTGGGCTTCAGTTTGTTAACTGACGTTTATCTCGGACTGGAAAACAGAGTGTGTGAATCATTTATCCATTTCTGTACTCTCTCCTTATTTTTTTAAATGTTCCAAATCACTATTTAAAGTAAAAAGCTCCATTACTTTGTAATGTCCTAGCATGTCCAATAAGTTTGGCATCTGGGAATCCAAAATAATTACAGAATAGTAATTCACAAATAAATTAACCAAGTAAACCCTAACTATTCACCCCATTCCCTCTCCAAATAATCAGATACAAAGAAATTCTTACATTGCAACATTGGACTTTCAAAAATTTGGCATCCCACCCTGTCAGAAGCAGGCTGCAGAAGTACAGACCCTCTACTGAACAAGCTCTGAATTCTTGAGGGGTGCAACACTGGCAACATGCTGGACCACCAAACCAAACAGGCATGATTGCTGTGAAAGAACACAAGATGAGCAGTGAGTGATCTTTCAGATGGCCAGACCCGGGGCAATTCAAACTCTGCAAACCATGCTGGCAAATCCAGTAGCTGTTTTCATGTTGTCACCATCACTGCTATTTTTTTCAGACTGACCCTGATGACTTTACTCCCATCCGTACTGTCAGCAACCGATGTAATACAGCATTTGGAGTGTCTGGAAGAAACAGAGAAAAAAACATTTTCAACACATCGGGACTGCCACTGACGTGGCACTTATCCTTGTAGGATAAGCAATCTATAGACCTGAGAAGGAACTGCAAATACACCTCAGTTTTCTCATGTTCTCTCAAAGAGCAGAAAAAGAATCCAAGACTGTATAACTATCCCCACAAAATATCAGAAATAAATCTTAAAACCACATAGTGAATGGATTTTTATACCTTATTTTTATAACTGCGTTTGTAATGGAACTTAGTAGGAAAACCTAGCAGTCTTCTAAGATGCCTATGCAAATAAGGTACAGCTAGGTATTTTAGCATTGAATGATATGTTCATAGATGGCAAACTCATACCTCCTGATGTACAGGTGTTAGTATCCATAGCAAGACTTGATTTCCTTCTCATTTACATTTTGATATACGTACTGAAGTGGATGGAGTACACATGCAGCAATGTCTCAGCCTATTTAAAAATTTATGTGCTGTTTCTGCCTCTGGTATGTGCCAAGTCTGAAGTCCTTCTCTCTTACAAAGCTTTCATAACAGCAGTTAGGTATGTCTCCTTTCTCACCTCCTCCTAACATTCTCCTTCATCAACTCCTGCAATCTCTTATTACATTATCATTTTTATATGAACACTGTTACTAAAGGCTTCACTCTTCCCACAACAGAATTTCATCTTTTTTCACCTGCTTTGTTTCTGGAATACTTTTTAAAAAATATCTTAGATAAGACCATTTAAAAGAAGATCCACCTCAAAATTAATGTATTGCCATTGGTTGAAGTTGTTTTAAAACTAGATGAGAAGCAATTTTCTCCAATATTTGAATCTCCAACCAGCAAAATTAAATCACATTGTTCGCAGCTTCGCATTGCCAAGCTAAATAGGAGCTGAAAAATAAAATGGTGACTATGCCCTGGGTAGTAACAAATAGAAGCAACTACTAAAAGACATCTTTTTGAAAGTATTTTTAAAGAGTTTAGAACATCATGAGAATCTGATTACCTTGGTTAGCAAACTAGTCCTAGAGTGACCATCTGCACAGATGAAGAGGTCAACACTGATCTTTGTCAAAGAGATCGGAGGAGCACAAGCGCCTGGTGCTTATGGTAAATACTTCATCTAGCAAAGATGCTATTGACGCCCCTTCTCAACAGATTTGAGTTACATGATGAATTGTAATAACATAATCTCAGGTACTGGTTTTGGCTGGGATGAAGTTAATTTTCTTCATAGCAGCCCATAGGATGCTCTTCAGATTTGTGGCCAAAACAGTGTTAACACAGGGATGCTTTAGCAATCACTGAGCAGTGTTTACACAGCAGCACAGCCTTCTCTGCTCCTCATGCTGCCCCACCAGCAAGGAGGCTGGGGGTGCACAAGGAGCTGGGAGGGGTCACAGCCAGGACAGCTGACCCCACCTGATCAAAGGGATATCCCACACCATACGGCATCGTGCTCAGCAATGACAGCTGGGAGAGGAAGGAGGAAAGGGGACACTTGGAGTTATGGCATTTGTCATCCCAAGTCCCTGTTACATGTGACAGAGCCCGGCTTTCCTGGAGATGGCTGAACATCTGCCTGACAATGGGAAGTGGTGAATGAATTTCTTACTTTGCTTTATTTGAGTGTGCAACTTTGGCTTTACCTATTAAGTCATCTTTATCTTAACCCACGAGTTTTCTCACTTTCACTCATCTGATTCTCCCCTCCTTTCCAGTGGGGTAGTGAGCAAGGGAGCGGCTGTGTGGGGCTGAGCTGCCTGATGGTGTTAACCCACAACATCTCAAAATGACAAAATCACTCATTATGATAGAAAAGCATGCCGCCATTCACAGACAGTATAATCAGGTCAGCTTTCTATTTTCAGTGCCTCATCAGTACATAGCATACAGTTCTTTCAAATGAAGACCTGGCTATAGCTATTCATACTTAGGAGCTGGCCCACGAGAATGATACCTTAGACAGTGCACACCAGAAGCACCAGTGCTTTAAGGCCCATAGCTATGGCAGTGAGCTTGAGCTGCCCTTTTTCTCTAAGATGCTCCTTCTTATTTTGCTGTTAGCTGTTCTTGTTTGAAAGTCTCGTGATCTTCCCATCAAACTCAAGCAAAGGGGTTAAGAGAATCATATTTCTGTGCAATGAAGTAGAAAGCGATGGTTTGAAAGCAATCACCAGTTTACTGTGGCAGTACGTACTCTACATTTGCCTGCCAGGCATCTATTTTACATTTTGCACAAATATACAGGGCTGAGTGTTTTGTGCAAAGGCTTAACACCGCCCCCCCCAACCCCCCCCCAAAAAAAACCAAACCAAAAACAAAAAACAAAACCACAAACTGATAGCTTACAAAATATTTTGAAGGAAATATCTTAGAAAATAGAATACTGACCCAGGTGCACACATATGTTTCTAGTATTGGAAATTATAGATTCAGTCAAGGCCACACCAGCATAATGCTGATCCCCTCCTGAGCAATGCACACTCAGATATAAAGGTTTGTGCCTCCACTGCCTGCCTTCCTCCTTTGAAGTTCACGTAAGTTAAGTCCTTCTCTGCGATGGAAGATTCAATCAGTGAAGTTAAGGGAGCAATATGAAAAGCAGTAAGGAAAAGAGATAAAATGAGAAAAAAAATAAGCAAGACAACAAGGTTGGTGAAAAAAAAATTACTCTCCCGTCCTCTCTTTTCTCTGGTGCGTCTCTGTTGACTCTGCAGTTGCTGACCTCTCCAGCGGAGCAGGGTCTCAGGTGCTTCCTCGCTTTCCGGACTGTCACCAATGCTACTCCATGACAGACAGAAAATGAATATGACTATCCCCAAGTACATGGGCATATGCTTGTTTCTGCTTTAAGAATCAGTCTCCTGTCAGGTACAGCATGAGTTGTGTAAGTGATGTGTAAGTGTGATCTGTTACCTCTTCTCTGTTGTGTAAGGCAGAGGACTCTCTCCACACAGTTTCACTGGAATCCAGATTAGGCTGTTACTGTATCATAGAGTTTTATTTCTTCTCACATTCATTTAAGCATTTACAAAAACTTCCCATGGTAAGAAGCAGGCCCCGGCTCATCTACAACTCAGAACTTCAGCAGGCTTTGAAACTCAGTGGAACATGACAGATTTATTGAGTTTACTAGAAAGACAGAATGGAGTTTCCTGTTCTGCCTGGCTAAATCACTGTTGTAAAGTATCAAAAGTGGGCTCCTATTTCTCTTTTGTATGCATGCCTGTAAAAACAACCTCAAAACCTATGAGATTACTTTGCTAGATTTCAATGTAAACAGAAGAACTGGACAACACTAAAGGCCTCACTCAAGCTAAATGTTCTTGACTTCTAAGGGGCTTTAAATTCCCTCTGAACTCAGAGGTGTAGAGTGTGGTTTAACAGAGGGTCCAACAGCACAGATGCAATGGAAATATGAAAGCATAAGGAATCATTCCTGATCATGTTTTTTTGGCTCTCAGAGTTACACTTACAAATTTTGGCATTGCAGGGACTCTTACTATATTTTACAAAGAACATTCAAAAGTCTAAGTATTTACAAATGGTTCTCAGCGGGTAACAGAAAGTATTTTAAAATGGCATCATAACTGGAATTTTCTCAGTGTCTCTTTGCCTGTGTATCATGTTTAAAGATTTAACATTTTTTTGTGGCCAAAAAAAAATGCTATGTGATTTTTTTAAATGTATACTGTTATACCTCTGATCAGATACCTAACTACTACACTCTTCATGGCCTTAATAAAAGAGAGTTGGATGCACTATTACTTGATCTGTTCAGAACAAGGTGCTGGGGATCAGAACACTTTTCTTCCCATTTCCCCTTCCCTGAATTCCAGTGATGTTAACTTACAACTTGTTGTGCCTTCTAAATAGTAGCACAAGGAATACGTAGACTGTCTGAAAATAAGCATTATTTACCAATAATAAACTGCAGAATAGGAAGAGATCAGCAATAACTCTGTGCAACAGAAATAATCAGTATGATGTGTCTTCTGCTGTTGAATTAGAAGATTCACACATATGCTCCTGTAAACCACAGGCATACTGAGCAAGTCTTTTGGAGTTCAGACAGCTTCTATGGTTCTAGTAAGACAAACGGCAGTGGAGTTCCACTATCCCCTCTCTACTTCATAGTACCACAGGAGGAATATTATTTAATAATGCCAAGATTTTTCATTATAAGCCTCAATTTAAAAAATAAGTAATTTGTTGGATGAAATCTGTCATAGCTGCTTCCTTTCCAGGGCAGGTCTAAGGAAAAGTTTAATCAATTCTGTTTAGCCATTTCAATATCCAAGAGAGACAAAAATGAATATGTGACAGCTGTTGCTATTACTACAGGCCCTACTTTTTCAGCTTCTAACTTTTGTTGTTTTCTTGTGAAAACTAGGACATAAGAAGCTTAAGGTTGTCTTAACTTTTCTGACTTACAAAACTGATTTTTATACATTTATGTTCAACATTTCTAATGTTGTTAGTTATGATAGCATGTACATGTATGTTTAAATAAATTATTCAGTTATTATTGTGCTTGCTAACTCAAACATGTCTTGACAAGTTGAAAAAGCTGTTTAAGAAGTTCCTAAATGCTTGAAAATCATGGGCCTTCAATACACAGCACCTATGTGTTTCTATTTTTTGAATATATGTTGAGAACTAAATAGTAAACAATCAAATTAATGTCTTTCACATACAAATAGGCACTAGACATAATGTACCTAAATCTAGTAATTGTAAACTGTATTTCCATAAATGCACATTCAAATCCATCTCTCATTGCTTGCTAGGCTTGTTGCTTTGCAAACAGTTTGCTCACGTTAATAGTAACAAAATTATTTGTCTAGGGCAACGGTTATGGGAATTTTGTTTTGATTTCAGGGTTGTCTGAAGATGATTTTTTTTTAAGCATACTGGATTCACATATTTTTCTATAAATTGCAGTATGCAGGTAGTATAAATGAAGAAGCGATGTCTGTATGATAAAATAAGCAGTTCTATGGCCTAAGCATAGGCACTGGCACTAGGTCACCAATTTTGTTAAATGGTTGACATCGTTTCTGGAGAAGAAAAAAAAAAGGTTAAGCACGACTTAAGGGGCAGTACAAGCCACACATTATTCCCAATAGGCTGTTAAATGAGAACATTGTATTTCAGAGGTAACAGAATTAAGCCACCTGAATGTAAGCCATGTTGTATAGGCTAGTGTCAGGGCTAGACAACAGGCAGGAACATGTTTTATTTACTAATCAGTGTTGCTGCTTATGATCAAAATAGTAATCCAAGCTTCTATTGAAAAATTTTACAGAGGGCATTTTATTCTGGCATTTTATTCTTTACTACCTCTTTTTGAAGCCTCAGCTATGACAAATTCATTTAACTTCTCAACGGTGTCCACATACATGATTTTAATCTTAAGTCATTGGCATAACAACCTTCCTGTAGACTTCCTGGTGTAGAAATAGAGCAAAGGCTTTTTATTTTTAATTTGGTCTTCAACTCTTTATTCCTCCTCTAATCCATTCTACTTTACCTTACTTATTGCAACAATATCCTCCTTTCATTAACTACACAAGTTCAGGTTCAACTAATTACCTGGCATGACCATCAGCTCCTTTCAGAGTTACTAAACTACCGAGTCATGTCATATGTTCTCTAGCCTTATACCTCTGGTCTATATTCTTCATTTCTGGAAGGAAGAATGATTTTTATTCTGTTTAAGAGAAGGGCTCACCTTTGAGAATGGTTGGAAACATCTCTTTGTAACACTTTTGGCAGCTCATGAGCTTCCCAATTTTTAAAGTCTTCTTTTATATATTTTTCAGTATCATATTTGATCGGGTATTCCCATAAAGATACTGTAATTAAATTGCTGTCACATATAATGAGTTCAGATTTGACTTTTACACTTCCAGGAACAGTAAGCTAGAACTCAAGTGCAGATTTTTGTAGGTCTGTATTGTGCCATGTAAACTTAGTAACTGAGACAAAAAACATCGAGACTCCAATACTCCAAAGGTATGTCTCCTTATCACACTTTGTTCTCATGAAGGCATTCAAACGAACTGCCGCCATTACTTTGTGGCAAGTTAATTGCTTACAAAATAGCTCATACTTGCCCACGTTCCCTGAGCCTGGGAGTTCTGCAGGACTGAGTGAAAATTCTTGCAAATAGCACAATTTAACAATTCAATTAATGTTCCACAAGGGGATTGTAGATTATATTTTTTTCCTTATGGACATCATGTTATAAAACACTGTGCATAAATCTGTTTTGGTTTATCTTTTTTACCATCAGGGGGATTTGAGTTCATTTACTGTGGTAATGAAAAGGTAAGAGAAGTACACTGCTAGCATTATTGTCACCTGTCATCTAGGTGGCCATACTAACCAGTAAAACACAAATGTGGATACAAATTTGGGACACTTGACTCCAGAAGTCACATACGTTAAGGTGGAGAGAAGCCAATCTGCTACCACAAATATACTTTGAGTTTATTCTCCAGTCACTAAATTCCTGGGGGAGGAAAGATTTTACTTTTATAATCCTCGCTTCAACATGATATTCTTACTCATTGGACAGTACTTCCAACCTGACAGAAAGGGTTAATTTGTCTCTTCATGTATGCTTACATGTATATAAAATATTTTGAAACGGTTCAGTCTGTCTTCTGGCTGTTCGCAACAAAAAAATATTTTTGTCTTGGTCTTAAAGGGGTTTGGGGTTGGGGTTTTTTGCCTCTTCTAATTTTTTGAACATCTGTTGGAATAATCTTGAGTCCTATGATTTCCAGAAGACACATACTATCTTTTTTATTGCTCATATGTACAGTGTGCACTACCACCTTATATGCTCACAGTTCAGTACTAGGAGGCAAATACAACTTCATAAGTAAATTCTCATGTTCTCAGGAAACTAATTGATACAATGTTTTGTATAAAACCTCTGCAAAGTTTTCTTATGGACAAAATGAGTCCAGGAAAATAATTCAACCACAGGCTTTTCTGTGAGTCAATTTTTCCTGTTTTCATATAATCAAGTTAAGAGTTTGATTCTAAAATGAAGCATATTAAATAAGAGAATTGGAAGGAACTCTGCCCCCTTTTCAAATCAAGAATCCATTTGGCAATTCATATCACTTTTCCAATAATAATATAATAAATGATTACAATGCTTTGCTGCTTGATGTTTATTACAGGATCCCCTTTGAAAATTTTTGTAAACTTCTTGCAATTTCCTGAGTTTTTATTGGCAGAACTGTGTTACTGTGTTGGTCTCTACCAGGTGTACACCTACCATTTTGCAACTTTTCTGAATAGCATTGGAAAAATAGTGTTAAATGTAAGCGTAGTGTGATTGTATAACATCAGTTCTATTGATTCATTTTCTAAATACAATTCTTTCTATTTCTGATATTTTGCAATTTTTCTACTTACTTCACCCACAGATTTCAGAATTAACACTCTGCTTTATTTTTGTTTAAAAAGTCACACAGAAACTGCTTAGACTTTAAAAAGGTACCAACACTTCATGTTTACCTTGATCTTACATAATGCAGAATACTTCTACTAGTCCAAAACCAGCGTCGCTGCATCTTTTTGAGGAGTTGAGCTAAAGCATAAAATGTCTTAAGTTCTGTGCAACTGCATCTCACAGAATGGAGACAGGAAGGAATCAGAAGAATAAATATTTGGCATTCCAATGATTTGGAAATCCTGCTAGGTCCAGAATAAAGAAAGTTACCTATGTTCTGAACCCAGGGTTACCAAAGTCAATGGGAATCTTTCCAGAGACTTCAGTGACCTTCATAGGCTCTGCCCAGCCTCTGCTCCTCTATTTGCAGTTTTGCATACAACAGGCTTCAGAGCTCAAATAAAGGAAACAGGAGCATTTTATTCACATGACGCTTAATAGTTTTAACAACAGTTTTTACACTGCAAGCATGAAAGAGTGCTTGCAGTATTGTTGGCTGCATCCTACTCCCTTCAAATGTCTGTATTTGCTGAGGGACATACTAAATGGCTGACATGGTCCAAGGAAACTTAAATATATGGACCTGCTTTTGAGTCACAAACAGTCTTTAGAGAAGAAATTTGCATAATCCCCAACTAAAGGCAGTGCTTTTTTTTTTTAAAAAAAAAAAAAAGAGAGAGAGAGAGAGAAAAGAAACACAACATTTATTTAACTGGCACTTGAGCAGGACTCCCTAGATCTCTAGAGACTTATGGGAGAGTTAAAATGTGACTCACTCTGTCCCAACACTTTGGTGCTGTGTTAAACCATTCAAAGGCAACACTATTTCCAAAGTGAATGCAATAAAGTTGTCATCTAAAAGGGAAAATGTTCACATAAATAACTGAGATGAAAAGTAGCATGACCTACAGATAAGAACTGAAATATGGGTATGATAAATCTTCCTTTCTATGTTAACAAATGAACAAAATTAGCACCAGTTCAGCATGAAGAAGAGGCTATAAACCATGCAAATACTAGAAATAAAATATGTGGATTTATTTCTCAGTGTAAAAAATTTAGTAAGTGCAGGTATCAAACACAAAACATATTATCAAGATTGCCCTAAGTGATGCGTGGATACAGTTCAGCATGTTATAATGTGATTTTTTTCTTTTTGTGTTCAGGACTGAGGAAATTCGGTGGAACTTTTTCAGTTCAGCAGTTTGGGATGTTCAAAGTTACTGTTTCAATGGTAACCGTATTTTAGTTATTCTGCTAATAGCTATCCATGACTTTTGAATAGTATGCCTGCTAAATTTAGGAAATATGTCAAAACCCCAAATTATTCTTATTAAAGTTAATAGGGTGTTTATAATTTTTTTTTAATGAGAAATCTTTTAAGTGATTGCATTGCCATCCACTGAACATAATGCAGCTATTAGATAAGATAGACATATAAATAATATCTATTGCTTGTGAATTATACATAATACATATCCTACATGACATATACATGACAATATACAATCTATTTGTCCC
This sequence comes from Falco biarmicus, assembly GCF_023638135.1. NCBI lineage: Eukaryota > Metazoa > Chordata > Aves > Falconiformes > Falconidae > Falco > Falco biarmicus. Next base: position 51,246,062 of record NC_079291.1, on the reverse strand, counting down.
AGCACTCTTTTCAAATCCCATCATTTCAAATAGTGCCAGTGCATAAGTTCCACTTTGCTTAGCTTCTCATGGCATTCTCTTCCAATGTTGTCAGTGTAAGAAGGTTGTTAGTGGTAGGACAATTACACTTGAATATTACAATTAGTTTTGAGCAGATGATTCCTTACAGAATGCAACGAAAATTAAATTGGTGATGCTGGATCAAAACTAATTTATCTTACCCAACATGTTATCTTCAGCTCTGGATAATAGAAGATGCTTTAAATAAGGGGTCAGAACCACAGAATGGCAGATGTGGGGTTTATTTTTTTCCTAGATTAGCTTTCATCTTGGCCATAATAGTTCAAAACTGACACAAATGTTGCTGTTGTTTACACCTATCCTGTACAGCCAATTGGTGACATCTCTAGGAGGTTTATTCAAGCTGCAGATGACATCAGAAGACAACAAAGCTGCAAGCACATCAAAATGGCTTCATGCCAGCCCAGCTTCAGTCTGGTGGGGATTCATAGCTCTGGCAATGTGTTAGATTTGAGAGCAACTCTGTTCCAGAAACAATTTTGTGTAACATCACAACTGGCATAATAATCTGTGTAAGACTGGATCTAATGCCATGCAAAACACTGTGTTCCTGGAAACTGGAGCCTGGGAAAAAGCTGTGCAGAGCCACAGCTGGGTAGCTCTGCATATAACCAACTCAGGTCCACCAAGGCTTAGTAGCTTCAGGTAAGTACTAGGGATAACGCATTAACTCTTTCAGAAACATTTGGATGTCTCTGCTCTACACATGACAGAAGTCTGTTTACTGGAAAGACTTGTTAATCCCAGACAAGTGCCACATGAATGCACGGAACAAGCCTGGGTCCAGCATTACATCAGAGCTAACGAGCAAACTTTGACCACAGGAGGCTTTGAAGCACAGGGCAGAGACAGAGTATTTCTGCAATAATTAGCTCAGAGCCAGTGCTGGACCAAAGCTGGTCAAGCCTGGCTTGTCACGAACCGACTCAGAGCAAAAGCACTTGGACATCTCTGCATGCTCCTAGTGCATGCTGTGATACCTCCGTTACCCATATATTTCCACTGTCCTGGGATGATGGGCTCCACTTACTTTAAATATAGGGGTTTTTTTCTTATTATTGGCTATATGGCGTTTAATATGATGTACTATTTAATTAGTATTTCCCTGCAATTATGACATTCATAATGTCTCTGTAGAAGGATGAAGCTGGGTTAATTAGCATTGATAATATACAACTGTGGGCTGGCTTCAGGGGTGTCAGGTTGGCCAATGTAGATAAGGTGCCGGTGTGGCTGGTTCTGTTAAGTGGTTGAGAGCCAATGAAGAGAGAGCAGCTGAGGAAGAAAGAGCATGAGCAAGAAGCAAGAGAAGAAAGAGCATGCCCTGGATGAGGTGAGACGAGGAGAAGACAGCAGAGGGACTGACATGAAGAGTGTGCTGGTACGTGATAGTAAAAGACCTTGTTGCAGCTTATTAGTTTGGAGAGTGCTGCGACAATGTCTCCTTAAGTAAAAACTCTAGTTTTATAATTATTTTAATAACAAAAAGGTACTACTTGTTTTCTCATAATCCTGGTAAACTATGTATCTCCAGTCACTGCATCGTCATAAAATAACAACAGATCCTATGTCAGTCTAAATGCAAATTTAAGGTTTGTGGATTTATTGTGCATAGATTTAAATTATTTTAGGTATTACATCAAGACTGGACAAACCTGCGTGAGGCAAATTCGGTGTATACTTGAAAGCAGATGTTAAAACTTTTTTTCATGTTACAGCATCTCCTCTTGTATTGAAAATATAGTAGCCAATGACACAACACAAAGTCTGAAACCGGTACAAGCTCATTCTGTTGTTTTGAATTAGATAAAAAAATATGGAGCTCAGTTTCCTTTGACAGACTCTGTGCTGAATCAGGCATACAGTTTTCATGAAGCATAATGCTGGCGTAAACACATGTCATATGTCACAAACATATGTCAGTTTACTCACAGGTAAACTTTTTAGGATAAACCTCTATTCCCAGTTGTGCATGAAAATGTAAAGAGAGAACACAGTGAGAAAAAGATGTGTTTTGTATCTTAGCCTACATTTATATTTGACAGGCTTTTCTGGTTTCATTACTGCCAGTTATTACACCCACATGTGAGTACTGGCCATAGAGGGTCAGACCAAAGACCCACCTCCTCACAATGTACTGTTTTCAAGGAACATCTTTAGAAATTCTGCCTGTACTTTTCCTTCTACCTTTTTATTTACACCCTTACTTTCTCAAGCCCCACCACGTCACAGAACTCCTCATCAAGCTCCTCAGAGCATCAGAGCATTGTGGCTAACCAGCACTGGACGGCCAGTCTGCATGGCCAGGGCCATAGTGGGAAGGAAGCAAACCTGACTGCTGCAGGGTCTGCTTCAGTCCTCATCAGATCAAGCCTGCAAGGACAGCACCTCTGGGTGGCATGAACTTGTTCCTTAGCTTCATAGAGCAGCAAACATTACTGGGAGTTCTCTGCTCTGTGTCCCCCTCTTAAGTTTGGTATTTTCTGTTCAGTGCCTGAGGGGGGAAAAAAGGAACGGCATAAGTTTCTCCCTAAGACTCTCCCCTCCTCCAACTGTTTTCAGCTCCGTGGATTTCCTGAGCCTGTTGCTATTAAGGCTTTGTTCCCTTCCCCCCAGCTTCCTAAATTAAATGCATTGCTGAGATTTTTACTGCAAAGAAAACTATGTTGATAAAATTTGCTTCTGATGAAAAATTTACACTAATTTTCTGCATTAATACTTCTATGATCACAACACAGCAGACCTGCCTCTCAGGAAACGCATCCAAATTATTTTTGTTTCAGTGAGGCTGGGAGCAGAGCACACAGTAAAGTGGGTTGGCACTAACAACAAGAGACAGCTATGTTACAAAGCCAGATAAAGACTTGAGCACTTAGTGGGTGGGTTTGGTTCAGCCAGGAAGACGGTAGAAAGTCCTGGAGAAGAAGGCTGGGCTGTGCATTCATTAGCCTAACACAAGTCCCACCATGGAGAGGACACAATGCTCCTAGCTCTGCTAAGGGCAGCATTCAACTGATACTTTCACAGTCCTGAGTCTGGTCCCTACAACCTGCCAGCAATGATGTACTTCTTCATCTGCACGTTTGACGGTTGTACCACTGAACCAAGAGAATGAAAAGATCATGGCAAGAATAGAAGGGCATATCCGCACAGGACTGTGCTATTCAGCATTGGAATTAAAATTATCTTTTGTAAAGGAGGAGGGGAAGAGTATCATTTAAATGTGAAATGGAGGTGTATTTACCAGCCTGCATGTTAACAGGCAGGCAGTCTTCTCACACACACAAAAAAAAAAAAGTATAGTGGACATAGTACTCTCCATACCTTGGGAAACGCGGTAACAGTGAGGCACTTGGGGTATTTGTGTCCCAGCCTCCGACTGCTTTCAGCTCGGGGATTCCCTGAGTCATGGTTTGTGTGTCTCCAACCTGCAAGGGGATTTCCTTCCTGTGAACCCACCTGATAGCCCCTTTAATTCATGGCAGTAGATTATGTTCTTAGTTTGGATGCCACTTATTCTGGCAGAACTGTGCTTCTGCTTGTGCAGCTTCTTCTCCTGCCCTCCCAGCCCCTTTCCCAGGCAATCAAACGGCACCGACAAACCTACTGCTTACACGCCCGTGCAGCAACGCTGGCAAAAGCATATAGCACACACGCAGCCTGATGTATTCCTAGGGCAAGTACTTTCTGCTCCAAAGGAAGTAACTTTATCACGTTTTCTTACTAATGCTGCATTAGTGGTGCGGTTTCTTTCCCCACAACCACGTAAGGAAGCAGATGGCCGGACCCCTCGCCATTACCCCCACCCCCCGAGCTACCGGCTGCAGCTCTACAGGCGTCTTTGCCAAGCAAACTCGTTGTTCCCCCCCCCCGGCAGCGCTACTCCAGGCCGAGGTGCCCGTCCTACGCCAGGCACCCGGCTCCCCGCCCGACCTTCCCGGGACCTTCCCGGCCGGGCAGGGGAGGAATGCCGGAGTGCACCCCCCGCACCGCCCCCAGCCCTCGCCCGGGGAAGGGACGGCCCTGAGCCCGCTTTTTGTTTTAACAAACATTTCCCCCTGCCTATAAGGAAACCCGCGGCTGCCCAGGGCCGGGGGAGGGTGGGATTTCCTTCCCATTGTCTGCCGGTCTCGGCCCTCCCGGTTAACTGTTTAGCGCTCCCAGCGCCAGCTCCATGAGGAAGTTAATGGCCAAAAGGGATCCGCGAAGGGCCCCCGTTCGGTGTCAAACTGAACAGACAAATGCAGGGATCGGGGCTCCCCAAGAGCTGCTAGCAGGGCTGCAAACCTGTATATTGACGAGCGTTCAAAAGTCTTTCCAATGCAGATAAAAATAAGTCAAAACGACAAAAAAAATATGCATCTTTTTTATTCTTAAATGTGTACCCTGAAGGCTACATAATGCGAACTGTTACCCAGGGGCCCTAATGAGGGTAACAAAATGTATTCCAACAAAGCCCACAAACACCCATATATAAACTATATGCCTGTCTTTCTACACTTAACTTGATTTACTGCCCACCAGCTCAGACAAGGTAACGTGGCAGACACTCCCTACATGTTTGCTTTAGGATACCTTGTTCTTGCCAAAATCAAATATTTGTATCCTGAAACAAATATTTGGAGATGGTGCAGACTAGCCTTTACAAATATGTTAAGTACAGCAAATTGTCGGCAAGCAGTAGACACCAGGTAAAAACCTGTAAGGTAGGCAAACCATAAAGCTTCAACCCTGAATATGCTTCCGCATTGGTGAAACTGTGGCCTAAATATTTATTTGACAGCTCTCTACGAGACCTAAAGAGATAAAGAGCTAAAACCTTTTTATACTGAAGATAGCTGAACTTCTGCCTTAAATAAATATTTACAAAGGTAAGGAGAAGGCACTGTGGCAGAGCAGTAAATCTTTGTGCTAAAGAACTTGGGACTGGAATTGGAGCTTTGTTTTGGAGTTATGGCAAATTCCCCCAGCTGACCTATTTGTAGGGGGTACCTGGCTGTTCCAGCTGAAGAATTAAAGATGGTTATGTGTGCTGCCAGCTATGCTTCTCCTCCGTTTGCTTCTGGATGCAAAAAGCGGCGTGCCTTCACCACGCCAGCCTGAGCAGAATTGATAGCTTGACTTCATGGCAGAAACAGTAGAAACCATAAGGACTTTTTTTTCTTACATAAATATAGCTCAGATGCAATTTGTACAGAGAAGGTTTCAAAGAAACCTAAGACAGCCAAGCCAGTAATATCCCATGGAAACTTGGCATATATTTCTATCAAACTTCTTTTGAAAATTACATGCCTTAACGAAACCAGAGCCAAACATCACAACTAAATGCTCAACATAAGGTAGCCTTTCTGTAATTATACTGATGGTAAATCCCTTCTTCCTTAAGGAATTGCTTGTAAATTACATTTGTTTTTTATTAATACAAGAAATATAATGCAGTTAATAAATGATAGTACCACTGCTTGGTATCTGCCCAACTCCTCAAGCACCTTTTGAAAGCAGATTACCAGCACTTTCTTTCCTATCTATTTATTTTAGATCATGTAAGATGTTCTTTCATGCAACTATGTTACTTGCATTTTATTTGTTAAAAGAGGACATAAAGTCCTCATGCAGCAGTCTCAAACAAAATGTGGTTTTAGACACTACTAGAAATCTTATTTACTGAAGACACTGGAGAAACTTTCGCTGTTCAGTGCGCAAACTCTGTTAAATCTTTCACTGACCGGGCACAATGGATGCATCTTTTTCAGCATTAGCAGTCCAAAACTATTTTAGCAATACTAACGATTCCTCACATGACTAAAACTATTTGCATGCATAAATGTTTATAGAACTAAGCTTACAGTGTATTTTAATAAAGTATGTCACATTTCTATTCAAGATTAATTAATTGTGAAGTATGTTACTTTTTTATTAAATAATTCCTGAAGAACTTCAGAAACTTCAGAATGTATTTGCCTAGACATTTATTAGTAATAATATTTACCTCACATTCCATATAAAAACAGGATAAAATGTACATGTTTTCTTGCTGCTTACATATATATGTGCCTGTAAAGTTATGTATTTCACATTACCGTGTATTTCCCAATCCTGCAGTGAAAGGATGGTTAATGGTTGGACTTGATGATCTTAAAGGTCTTTTCCAACCTAAATGATTCTATGTTTCTGTGATCTACAGGTTGCAACACATAGCCAACTCTGAAACAGATCACTGATTCTGTATGTTTCAGTTTGTTGCTCAGTGTGACTATCTACTTTCAAAGACGTTAACCAGAATGTCTCCAAGTTGACTTCATGGTAGGAGGAATTTGCATGTATGAGGGCCAAAGCAGCAGCACGTTTTTCCTCTGCAATAAGATAGGGTCCAGACCTAAAAGTATGATAAAATACCTATATAAGAAATAGTTAAAGATCCGTTTCAAATGTATTATTAAGAAAAAAAAAAAAAAGAAAGAAAAAAAAAAAAAGAAACAAACAGCAACTCCAGCAGACACCACTAGAGTTCTCCTTCTCCCAAATATCCCTAGCACCATCCTAAACCCTGTTTACCCCAGAAACCTGAACTGTGGACAGACAGAAGAGGAGAGAGAGAGAGAAAATTCAGACACAATAAAACTCTGAGGGGAAAAATATGTGGAAGGAGGAGGCAGCAGCGGCCTGGGGAAGGGATTGAAAAGTTTCCCCTGGCTTAACTTCTCCCCCCCTGCAGCAGCAGAAGCAGCGCCTGCAGCACAAGGTGAGAGAGACTTTTAAGTCTGGGGAGGAGGGGTGTGTGTGCGGGAGGGGGGTGGGGTGGGGGTGAATTTACAGCCCTGTGGATATTTCTGTGTCTGCCTCCGTGGCTTTGGGGTGCGAGAGACGCCGTGTCTCATGCTGGGTGGATTTTTTTTTAATATGATGGAGGATTATAAACATGGCGCCTTAAAAAAACTACAAAATCATGTACACACTGTTCCAAGGAGATGGGGGAGAGGGGACAGGGGAAGGGCTGGGCACCAGAGGAGGGGGCAATCCTGCCCCGCGGGGTGCCATATGGGGAGGGGGGAGCAATTATACTTGATAATAAAATGTGTGGGGCTGCGGGGAAGGGGGGGGATGGAAGGCGGGATTTTATTATTATTATTATTATTATTTCATTTTTCGGAGTGGGCAGGATTATCTGGCAGCCCGCTTGGAAACCGAGGAGGAGAAGGGGACGGCGGCAGAGCGCGTGTGATTATTAACGGCGATTATTTTTGTCCCCACATCTTCCCCGGTCGGATTTCGGCTGGGAGGCGGCGGCGGGCCCCCCGCGCCGAGTTGCAGCCAGCCCCGGGGCCGGGGCGGGGGGCGGTGGGGTGGGCAGAGGGGCGCACAAGGGAATCGCTGCCTCCAGCGCTCCGCGCGGGCCTGCAGGGAGCGGGGGAGCCGGGGACTCGCGTGAGAGGCGAGGCCGCGCGGGGTGTGGCGCAGCCTGGCTTCGGCCCCGTCGCCCCCCCGCCCGGCCCCGCTCTTTCCCCACACGCGGGGCGACCGCTTTGCTCCCCACTCCCCCCCTCCCCTCCTTTCTGTCACGCACACCCCCGCCGCCCCCGCATTTCCTCGCAGGGCTGGGGGATGTCTGCTTGGAGGACGGGTCTTGGCCCGAGTAATGGCAGCTGCTCGACAGCGCCGAGTCTCCACAGGAGAGAGACGTCGGGCCCCCGCAGGCCGGCCGCGGCGGGAGAGGGGCCATGGCCCCGCTTCCCCGCGGGGGGGCAGAGGAGGGGACGGGGAAAGGGGTAAACTTAGAGCCCCATCCCTCCTCCCCCCGGGCGGCTGCAGGCGGGCTGCGCCACCCCCGCGGCGGGGACGGCCTTACCGCCCGGCGCTGCCGAGAGGGCCGGCGGGGGACGGGGCCCCCTGGCTTCCCGGATCGCCCTGCTGGCGGAGCGCCTCGGCCCCCGGCACAGCCCCGGGGGCTTCCTCGCCTTCCCTATCTGCACCGGGGTAGGGCGCGGGGCGGGGGCGGGTTGGGGAGGGAAGGGGCCAATTTCTCCGCCGTCCTTCCCCGCTCCCCCACCCCGCTGCGGGTGCGGGGAGCCCCGCGGGCCGGGGCCCTCCCGGCACTGCTCACCCGACGTCCGCGGCCCCGCAGGGCCTGCCCGCAGCCCCGCCGCACTCGCGGTCGGGTGTGAATGTGAACTGTGGAGGGGCTTGCTTGTGGTGTTCCGGGAGGGGTGTGTGTGTGTGTGTGTGTGTGTGCGCCCGTCCCCCAAACCGCGTCTCCAGATAACTCCCCCGGCTCACTTCGTGAGGTGTTTTCCTTGCCCCCGCCTCAGGGGTTGTCCAGAGGCCTGTCTGCCTCCTCTCCTCTCCATCACGGGTAGGGATGCACGCGTGGGTGTGGGGTTTCCTATGGCGAGGATGGTAGGGAGCTGCTGCGCGCTGTCCTGGCCTGCCGTGCGTTTCAGAAACCATCCCCCCTGTAAAATCCTGATGTTAAGGACTTGGGAAACTTTGTGTGTCCTTTGGGGCTCATCCTGAATATGGCAGACTTCGGGAGTTATTTGTCTTCTGCGAATATGGCAAACAACTTTACATAAGCTAGAGCTGGGGTGGCTTGAGAAGAGGAAAAGGGATGAAAAACTGTTTTAATTTGGTGTTGGTTGGTCTTATAATTGTATAATTTGACATTTTAACACCCTGGAATCATCTGCCATGGTCACTGTATTGTAGGAGTAATAATATTTGTTGTAGTTTTGAGAAGATCCTATTCAGTGGAAAGGATGAAAAGCAGAGAATGCTTTCTTCTCCTAGAAATGCTGAATATTTTTTTTTATTTTATTTTATTTCCACTTCTGTTGCTATCCTTTGTAGGAAATTGTTTATTTCTTTAGGGGTTATCACTGAGACAGGTGTCGGGAGGTGGGAAGAGTGGGAGTGGAAATGCCAGTTTGTGGTTCAGGTTGCAGTCCCTTGGGTTTTTCTAGTCCCTCATCCTTCAGCGTGAAGGACCTGGCATCTCTCCACATTTTTTTTACTTTTTTTTTATTATTATTTTATTATCAACCCTTCTTAGTGCACTACGGAAAGTCTTTAGGGAAGTAGACCATTTGTTGACTGCTGTTTTGTATGAAACTGGAAGTACTCACAAAATAGTTACAAGTACAGATTTATGTTTAATGCCAGCTTTTCCATGCCTAAACAAACCCTCTTTGCTTTTGACCAGATATTTGTATTAGGAAGGGAATGGTTCATGGGCTAGGTAGTGTAACAAAGTACTTTATCTTTCTGATAGTGAGTTTGGTTTTAACGAGTGGGGGAAAAAAAGTTATTGTGTTGGTGACTCTTTGATAGTGCTATGGATGGTGGTCTCTGCCCTCAAGAAGTGGCATCTGCAACCGATCCTTGGTATCGGGTTCAGCACCAAAGGACTGAGTGAGAAAAATCACTCCTCATGAGCTGGGCACTGTGATGGAAGTTACTAGTGATGAAGTCAGCTATGTAAGGGGAGTTGTGAGTGCGCGGATGTTGGGTAGGGGTCTTAAAACTTTGACGATTTGCTAGAAGATGCTCTTCTTCCACAGTTTGGAGCTTTATAGCACTTAATTTAACATGGAAGTGCCCTCCATACCAGTTAAACTAGTGTATTTTTTTTTTTTTAATCTAAGCAAGCACCTGCAGCTATTATTTTTAAACGCAAACATAAAACCAAATTGAGTTTGTTCACCATGAACTAAAATTCTTAGTAGTTTGTCTTAATCCATATGCATTGTGAGCCAGAGCAGTACTTCTTAACTTTTCAGGAAAGATTGAACACTGCAGAAGCAACAAGAATTTCATGACTGTAATTGCTGTGCATGCAGTATGTGCCTGCTAGGTTGTTTGCTGTGATTTGATGCTGTGTGTCCGTACTATTTGTAGGTGATAGGCCGTCTGTATGCAGCTAGTGTTCAGATTGCCTGGGAGTCCTGCCTGCCCTCGTAGCACAGAGTAGAAGGGATTATTTAGGAAAGACATGAGGCTTCTGCTGGGGAAGAGCCTGCATCACCTTTTCAGCCTAATATCATCTCAAGAACAAATGAGATGGTGAAAGGCTGGGAAGTGTGCTCAGCATTTCCACGTCACAGGTGAATATAACCCACTGGGTGCTCATAGTGATGTGGTGCTCCTGGAGAAGACAACTATGTGGATGGGCAATAAATTTCGCCTGAAGCTGACCTTGAAGTGGCTTAGGCTACATCTAGACTGTTGTGCATTTCTACCAGTGAACCACAGCTTGGGGACTGCTGAATTGTGCTATCTGCAATCTCTGAATTAGGATGAAATACTTCAAAAAGAAATAAAGCAACATTTGAAGATGTTTTCTTAATTTTAGACATCTAAAACTCTCCATAAATGTCTGCATTGTCTAATCTGTTAGAAAGTTGTCTCATTGCACGCAAATTGAGAGTCAGGGCAAATTTTGGAATTAAGAGACTTGTTTTGGGATTGAGTACCCAACTTCAGTCGACTAAAGTTCACAAATTTTGGACATACCTGTAACAAGCTTTCATAGTTACTGCCTTCCACAGCCTTTCAGAGCATTTAAGTATAGAAGTGTGTAAGGACCGCAGGCAGTGAATCTGTCCAGTATAAAAGTTATGAAAGAGGGAAGGGTGATGATGATGTCTTCAGTAAACTTCTGAATTTTCTTCTTAAATGGCTTTTTAGCTAGCTCCAGTGTGGCATAAGTGTTGGTAAAATAAGTCTTTTACCCATAGTGTAGGTTGTTAAAAATGCTAAGTAAGACTATAATTTATGCAAGGTATAGGTGTCTCACACCAGTGATGAACTTGGTTCATAAAAGGCTTAGTTGTTCAAAATTACTGGCCAGAGGCATACAAGAGTTTGCCTTCCTTAATAAGGTAAAGTTTTGGTTTTTTGCAAGAGTTACGTCAGAATTGTTGGAGCAATTTTTTTCCCCTGTCTATCCAGTAAATACATGTATATTTCTTTCAAATCCTGACCCGTGATTTTATTAATTGGGATGGGTTTCCTTCCATGTAGTAGGGCTTTCTTTAGCCATTCTTCTTGTACTGATTGCTTAGGAGTTAATCTCAGATCATGTTCTTTATCTGTATGTTTTTTTGTGTGTTGGGTTTTTTTGGGTGTTTTTAGTCTCAGGATGTGAACACTCCCATAGTACTTGCGTAGTACTTGGAGCATGGTGCCCTTGGTAGCTGGGCAGTGCAACGTATGTCATCTTTTACATAGCTCATACATTTTAGTCTGTCAGTGTTGCTTGCGCTAAATGTTGTGAACAAAGATTGTTCTTGTCAGGTTCTGGATGATTTTTGATCAGTTGCATGTAAATTTAGCTCATAATTGGGTTATTGTTCTAGGGTTTAATCTGCCAGTCGGGAGAATATAGCTGCAAAATAGGTAGTTTATAAGATGAGGTAATGATTCAGTTTTGCAGGAATTTCTTAATAAGTTAACTCTTACATTCCTAAAAAAGTTTTCAGTGATTTTCAGTGCAGTGTAAAGTTGCAAGTTCAGTAGTGGTGAAGGAGTACCTCGTCATCTATACAAAATGCAAAACAAGTGTGGAAAACTTTTTCTTGACATAAAGCTCAAATTTGCCATTAAATGGTGGAAAATAACATTTCTGCAAAAAAATCTTCATTCCTGAGTGTAGTGGAGGTGGCTGGAAGTAGATTGATAGACACCAGAGTGGCTGTGTACAGTATAATAAAAACTGTGGCCTCTAACCTGAATGGGTGAACTCCTGTGGCACACAGAGCTGTCTGATTTCAGAGGCCTCTCTACATCATCTCCCTGCGACACCAGGGCTGAGTCAAGCTGATATTTTTTCCCATATTTTAAATTTTAGTCTTTAAACATAGTTTTATCATCTGTTTAAACCAATGTCTGCCATCAAGTTAATTGAGGAAGCCTGAACTCTTGTCTCACTATTTATTTTTAACTACGCTGTGAATATTGAATTATATGAAGAATTTATTTTAAGGGGTAAAACTAGACAAATAACTATATAATGGATTTTTAACATAATTTTTATTTCAAAAGGAGTAAATAAGCTGCTTGTTCCAACTATACTGTTTCACTGATTGTCTGAAGTCATGCTAATGCTCACAGTTGGCTTGAGATGCTTTTTGATGTAAGATGGCTGCAATCAATTTCTTTAAATACACGTTATTAAAGGGTGAACTAACTTGAATCATAAGCTGTGCTAGAGGCTTATTTTTTCCTTATGTTTCACTAAGATTTCATTCATATTTTTTATGTCTCCTTTTTTTTTTCTCCCTGAGACAAACAGTCTTTTAGTCTTGTGGGCAGGCAACAGCAGGCACAGTGGTGATACTCTGTGACATGTCCATGAACCCAAGGTAAAGCTCATGGTGTCTAATTTTAGGTCAGCCAGCTTTGGTAATATCCTGTCAGAGCCTGATCCTATAGCTGTACCATGTAGATAAATCCAAAGTGTAGTTACTGAGAGTTTTGTGTATGAAGAGACTGGTTTTGATTTTCTTCCAGTCTCTCGTTTTTGCACTTCACTGAAGTGCCCAAGTTTCTGCCATGAAAGTATAGAGATATGTAATTTGAGTTTAAAGTATGTTGTTATTGGTTAAAACAGCAGGATTCTAATATTTGTAATTTCAAAATTACAAAAAATATTTTAAAAATGTAAATAAAATACTGTTACCGGTGTACCAACAGTCAGAGTATCTTTGCATATACCTGTACATTGTATTCAGTGTTGAATTCCAAGATTAAATAATTGCAAAATAAAACATTGTGAATTAATGATTATGATTTTTTGTACAACTCTCCATTGCAATATTTGTTAAGAATTAGTTTCATATCATAATTCTAGCACCAGAGACAGTGAAATCTGAAGTGCTAAAATCCACTTACTGGTTAGAAAATGAAGTTGAACGTACCTACAGAACCACCAGTAACATCCCATTCACCCTTTTTGTGGAAATAGCATTTTTTACATGCAAAGAACTGGTCACGCTGTGTTAATTCATTTTTGTCCATAATAGGATACTATGGATTTGAGATCTAGTGATTTTAAAAAAGAAGTTAAACATTTTGCTGTTTACCTCTCATTTCTCCTATGCTTCATTTTCTTTCACTTTGTTAGTAAGTTAAACATGAAACCAGCTTGCCTTATATTCAAAAATATGATTTTAATGCGGCTAACTAAACTATAATGTTTTGGTTACAGACCGTAGGAGTCTGCTAGTAGGTGTAGTACTCAAAAGCCGCATTTTGGAAAGTAGATATTTGTGCTTTGATCTCACGCACTTACAGCATGGCATTATTATCTGGTCTTTTAAAGATAGGTGGATGGGAGTCGCATGCAGTGACTCACGGGATATGGTACTTAGTTCACTAATTTTAGCAGAGCGATTCTTATCTTTCAGCATTAGATTTTATTGGATCCTTTTGGAAAAGCGATGAAGTGAAACAAAATGGAGTTGAGAGATGATTAGCAGAATCCCAAAGTAGATAGAAATATTATACAGCAAAAAATAAATTAAAAGGATGTGAGGTATGTTTATTGCTCAACAAATCTTTGACAAGATCTGAGAAAGAAGAGAGCTTTATCTTTCTTAGCACGCTATCATCCTTTTCTATTAAGTCTCGCACAACATTTATGCATTCAGTAAGACGGGATCTCACACTACAGATACCTGCTTACAATTACAGATGCCTCTCAGGTCAGAAACCAAGTAACAGGTCAGAAACCAGTCTGCACTGGCTGTGTGTGCCTTCTTACTATTTTCTTGGTGTCTTTGCCAGTAAAAGAAAACTTCCAAAGAGGAGATAGTCTGTGTCTTGCATAACATTGCAGTGCATGTGATCACACACACAAATTAAAGAAGTTTTACCCCAAAATAGTGGGGGTTTCGTTTCTTCAGTTTTCCTTTTGGTCAGTAGTTAATTTTGTTATCAGTATCATCTGAGCTGTCATTGACTTCAGAGACAAGTTTAACCCAGTGTTTATGCATAATCCCCTCTCCCCAGCCAATTACTTAAGATTCAGGTTCAAAATTCTAGAAAATCAAAACAAAAGAATTGCTATTTCATAAATGTAATCACAGGCCACTGATTGTTCACTGATGAAAATTGATGATGTTCACTGCAGAAAATCCATTGTTACCAATAGATTAATATTAATATAATGATAGAGACCTTGATCATATAAGCACTTGTTTCCCATAGGCACAAAAATGCATAGGCCTTGGAGCATACTGATGAATCAAGTTTATTTAGAAAAAGTATTTTTTAAAACTAGAACTTTACATTCAACTCTAACACTCAAGAACACAGTTACAATTTGTTTTGTCTGTATAATTTTATGTAATGTTCTATTTTTGATTCTTCTACTGGAGTATGCAGTGTTACATAGGCATTTTCCATGCCTTTTGAATATCAACAGTATGACTTGTTATTTTTGCACATACTAAATTTTATGTTGAGGATTGTTCCCATTGAAGTGAAGGCACTTTTCCTACATGTACATTCATTTTTAAAGGAATTTACAGTGTATATGAAAAGAACAGAGGAAACACAGATAACATTTTTCTATTTGTGACTTTTAACATTTTTTATGTATCTTAAGTCCTTTATGTTATAGAAAGCCTCAATTATAAATAAAGGGAACTGGTAAAAGAAGAAATACAAAGAATCTTATGGGAAAAGCCAATACCATTATGAGAAGAAAGGTTTATTTTTACATTAGGAAACCTAGGAGACAGATACATCAGAAAACTGAGGATTTTTAACGTAACTTCAAAATTACAGAAATGATGTATGTGAAAGCAAGTTTAACAATCACAGGATTTTAGTTTAGTTTTTTTAATCACTGAATATAAATTGAAAATCTGTGAATTCTGAAAATGACCTTGACTCACCCTCATCCTTGACTCTAGCATTTACCTGCAAAACCCAGGCAATCTTTTTTTGCTCCATGCAACAAAGAGTTTAGAAAAAGTAATGTTCTCCTCACCTTGTGCTTCTGTTCTTTCTTTGTTTTGCAGTTCAGAAATCTCAGAAAACTTTTTTCCTTTCTATATTAAATAAAAGCAAAGCATTAAGCATTGTTGTTAGTTGTTTTCATAGGCACCATGCTGGCACCGGTTTTAGCTTCATATAACTATATTTGAGACTTTAGGATCTTCCCAAGAACCTACTACGTGAACCTTTTCTCAGGAAGCTGGGTGTTTCAGTGTCAGTCATCACATGCATGCTGACATGTGAAGACAGTATGGCACACAGTATTGGCATTGACACTAACATTTTCTTAATAAAAAAGGAGAATTTACAATTTTTTTCACCAATCAAAATAGCTTGCTAAAAACTTTTCTTTGTCTTGGTAAAATGTGAGGAAGAGAGAGAAGGCATGTACAATTTGCTCATCAGTAACTCATGGTGTCTGATCTCTTTATCAGTCTGACTAGAATGTGTTGTCAGGTTTAAAAGTTGCTATATTAAAATCTCGTTTGTTTGCTTGCTTGTTAAAAAAAAAAAAAAAAAAAGATTGTTTTATTTCACTGACATATCTTTTTGAAACAAGAGTGCTGATGCATACCTGGAAGCATTTCAGACTGACAGTGTTGGAAGGCAAGAAGCATGGACCCTCTCAATCTGTAATGGCATCTTTCAGTTGTGTAGCTTTGTCATCTTCTTCCACTGACCTGAAGTAAACAGACTTATAGGAAATACTTGTTGTAATGAGGAGATTCTTCCTTTTCCTGCACACTTCCCACTTACTGGCTCCCAGAAGGCTTCTTTATAAAAACCTCATTGGCATACTCCTAACTTCTCGCTGATTCCAGACATGAGATCTCTTGTTATTCACCTTGTTCCTTTTAGGAAATAGGGATTATCAGTGTCTCTTGGTGCCAGTTTTATTAGGTTTTCTAATCCATGCTGACATTTCTTTTTCTCAATAGTTTTTAAAAGTTTTATAAAAATTACCCATTTACAGGTTATCCAAGCGTAAGCTTAATTGGTAGCACTAATTTCTGAAGGCGTGTAGCTTTTGATAAAATTGAATGATTTTTTTTCTCCTATAGTGGTACAGGAAATATTGATAAATATCAGTGAAAGCTGATTGATGGCTCAGATGCTTTGAGTACAGGTGTGCCAAGGAGCCTAGAAGGAGAAAGTGGTTTGCTCTGCCAAGTTATTGGGTAAGCAGTTACAGTGTTTCCTGGGCCAGTGGGAAGGAATGGTATCCAAATTGCTGCTTGGCTCTTCTTTCACGAGAATTGCCTTTCTTGGTAAAACTAGCATGTCACGTAATCCAGAGTCTTGTCGCCAGCCACTGCTAATCTCAAATGTCTCCTAAAAAGGTGTCAAAAATCAGCCAATAGTATGGCTGTTTGTAGAAAGCTATAGAATACTGATGTAGAAAGTATTCTGATGTAGAAAGCTATAGAACACATTTCCCCATACTAGTGCCCTAACTAATAATTTACATTATGGTTTCAGCTTTTACATATACAGAATTTTTATTTGCTCGATTTTGGAATGTTTTAAATTCCATTTACTGTAATAACTGAACATTTTAGCGAATAATGTTAAAACCTACTCCTTTTTAGGTCAAGCCTGTTCTGTCCTCTCTGAATGCCTTGCAGCCTCCCACTGCAGTACGCTTCTGGCATTTACCGAGAGCGCCTTCCTCAGCTGCAGAAAAGAACCATGTATACCTGCCTGTCTGCACAGTATTTGATGGAGATAAGAGACCTTGAGGGGAGAGTTAATGAAAGGCCATAGCAGTTGTCGGTTGAGTACAAATAAGAGCCGGGAAACACACATATGAAAAGAAGAAAGGGAGAGTTTGGCATGAAATGCGCATTAAGAGAAAGTCAAGGTACACATGTCACAGTGTATGTGCGAGAGGATCAGTGTCTTTGCTAACCAAATTTGGTGCAGCACTGTTGACTTTAGTGGAGCAATATTAGTTTACACCTGCGGAAGATTTTTTTCCTCAATATCTGGGAGTGAGAATATATAATGAAGTGTTTATGGATGAGTGACAGGGAGAGAGAGTGTGCGAGAGTGAGAGCGCATGCACACATTTTCAGGCCTGATTGATTATATGAAAAAAAAAACCCTGGAGTTGAAAGAACATTATTTTAAATTAACATTCATTATCTTCACGCGTGAGATAACAGTTCGCTTTGGACCAGATCCTAACACCATTATGTTTCTTGAGCAGAGAGTGCTTTTTCCTTGAATGAGGGTAGTCAGTATGAGAATGGCAAAATGTAGTCACATCTTTGACATTAAAAATATATGGTTTAGTCACCATATATTAGAATAATACTGTATTATTTCTGTCAGGGAAACATGGATTTTTTACTTTTTTTAATAAATGGTTACATTTTCTTTGAAATGTAAAATAAAAAGTAAGAGAAACCTTTTTTTGGATCTCTAATCTTATGCTTGGAGAAGCTTGCAGCCATTTTAATTCATGCTGCATTCGTTGATCTAGCAGTTAGATTATTTAATCACACTGCAGCTAGGTCATCTACCTATCGGACACTGTTAAGGAGTTCAGTAATATACTTTGGGTTATTGGCTTCTAAATGTCACTTTTGAAAAACAAACAAACAAACAACAAAGCCAAACAAGCTACACACATCCCAGTTAACTTATAAACAGTATAAAGAAAAACAATGTGAATTCACGGTCTTATCATTCAACTCTTGGTTTTTGTTTTTTTTTTTTCTGTACATAATATAAGTAGAAAAAAATGCACATCATAGCAAACAAAGGAAAAAAATCTGCTTTTGATCTTCTTTGGCAGTTGTTTTGCTTTTAAATTCAGAATTTTGCAACATGAAGTCATCTAATTAGGCAGCAGCTTGCTATTAAATATTTTCATATAAGAGACGTAGTTTGTGAGCATAAAAAAGAAAGCCACATTTTAAAATTATAACCCCAAATAACTTTCTGAAATTAAAAAATACTCTAAAAAATTGCTTATTCTTTAAGTATAATCATGTAAAAATGTGGGAAAAGTGTGTATTTTAGGTATCCAGCAGTAGTGGGAAGCTAATTTCCTAGGCTGTAAGTGCTGCAATAGTAGAAGCCCAGTGATCTAGATATATAAAAAGGGAAATAAATGTGGTAGCAGCTAATGTGTGGCAGTGAAAAGCAGAGGAAAAGATTGCTGTGATGCTCTTAAATGTCCTGTATTTTTGGAGAGGGAGCTACTCACAGTGAAATAAACCACTTATTGGTATGCAATTAGGATAGTATTTTGTAAATTATTTGGTGATGATGCAGTTGGCAGCAGAGTTTTTTAAAGGGTCACCCACGTGCTTTTCAGTTATATTCCCTATAGAGATGAAAAGGAACGTTTATGCTCTTCTGAG
This sequence comes from Falco biarmicus, assembly GCF_023638135.1. Lineage (NCBI taxonomy): Eukaryota > Metazoa > Chordata > Aves > Falconiformes > Falconidae > Falco > Falco biarmicus. The sequence continues at coordinate 51,227,613 of NC_079291.1, read as the reverse complement.
ATATTATTTTAATCTGTCTGAATGCAGGTAGAACGAGAAAGTCATGTTTCATACAAGATGGGAATTGTATTACCCTCTTGTTAAATGAAAACTAAGAATCCAGAGATTCCTTCTGTCTGCGCCTGGATCCCTTGGCTTATTTCCTTGTGCTTTCCTGATGTACATGAAAGCTTTGTCAAATGAGCGGTTATGATCGTTTTAAGTATCTCTCAGTTTACCTTCAGCAGAGAGACTAAACAGGGGAAGGGGCCAGTTGTTCATCTTAATTGCAGTGTTTTCTTAATAAGCAAATTATTCAATGGTTTCACACTCAGACTATTGAATAGCCCCTTTGCTTTATTGTATTAGTCTGTGACAATTTTTGTACAACTTCTTGTTATACTTTAATCTGGGCACTGTAGGATGTGATTACTTTCCTCAGGTAACACTCATATATATATATATATGAGGAGTCCGACTGTAGAGGAGGGACTTGACTAAAGGTTTTATGACTGCCATCCCATTGCTGAGTAAACCTCAGGGCAGCAAGGCAGGTTAAATAGGGATCTGATACTTTTGCTCTCTTTCTTTTGGAAGAGTGTTGAAACTAGACCACCGTGCTGTGTCCACAGTGTGTATTTCTTTACTGGTAAATAGGGTTATGGAAGGCAGCTCAGCAAGGTTAAAAAAAGATGGTGCTGAAACCCAGTTGCAGGGCAAAGGTGAATGAGAATTGAGCGATAATAAAAGGAAAAAGTCAGTGTTAACGCAACATACATGCAGGTTTTTTTCAGGAGCTGAAGATGCATATTGAAAAAGGTTTTGGGTGGCTGAATTACTGTTTTAGGAGTTGTCAAGGGGAAGGGTGTTTAGCTACATGGGTGAAGCAGGCTGAAGCCCTCCTGCACAGGGGAGTTAACAGCTGCCCATTGAGTTCAGTCCATTCTGGCGGGTATGGTGGGCAGATGATTATCAAACAAATAAGTGAAGTACGGTATTACAATTCATTGCAGACCTTTTCATGTCTATATTATGAAGCTTAAGAAACAACCGAGCTCTTGACAGGTTTGAAATTACAACCCTGTTTTTGAGCATTTCTTCCAAGTTCCACTGAATTAATGAAATTAACTGAACTGCCAAACTTGATGGAGAGCTGCCGATTAGCCATTGTTGCAAGAACCCCACATCTCAGGCAGAATGTGCTGCTTTACAATCACTTTGTCAGGAATTTAAATGATGACCTTTACTTCCTGCATCTCAGGCTACAGCAAGTTGCAATGGGAGGTAGCCTTGAGAAGGTGTTTGCTAATGAGGCCCTATCACCCTTGACAGGTATGCTAGATAATTAAAAAGCGATAGATGATGGTGTAGTACTGCATGTGTAAATTTCATTTAAAGTATGTATTTATGTAGTGATTTTGACTCATCCAAGCCATTTGTATGACACGTTGGCACTTTCCATAAGAGTAAGGATGCTTGACCTCTTGTCCTGGCCAAGTTGCAGTTTGGGTTATTACATTCTGACTACCTACATTTCTGTAAAGTTTCATCTGGATTTTGTTACTGTTGTTTATTTACATAGTAATGCATATGTACTTGGCAGTTTACAAAGTAACAGCACAGGATAAGAAAGTTAGAAAAATCCCTGCTCCAAATTACATTTAGTATTTGTGCAAGAATAAATATTGCGTGGCATGATACAGTACACAAAAAATACAAAGTGGCACATTCGGTAATAGCATTCGTAGCAGAGGTAGGTTTCCAGAGTTTATTAAATAGAAGACAAAGTGCAATCCATGACGTGCAAGTGTAAAAGAAGACAGCAAAGGGGTGATGTAGACAAAGCAGAGAGGGGAGAAAACTAGGTAGATCTAAGAAGGATGAGAAAAGGGAGGAGGTGTAATTCAAGAATGCTTTGTAGAAGATACTCCTGCAAAAGCTGGTACACCATGGGTTAAGTTACTGAGTAGTGTGCACTGTTAAACGTATGATATATTGTGCAGCAGGAATGTATATAATTCACTGGTAGGAGGAATAATACCTGTTTGTATTGTAGTTAAAACTATATATATATAGTTTTACAGGGTTATTTGGCATGGATTTTACATGTGTATCAACAAGGGAAGGGGAGTCAGTTTATGTGGTGGTGTGTATACATGTCAGCAGGACTTAGGCAATCACAAATCTGCATGTGGCCGTCACGTGGCAATCATCTGCTGGTGTAGAAATGTTCCTCTTCAACATACAAAGGCACATTTTATCCTTTACCACTCAGTCACTCAGGATCCTGCTTAATTTATGGTAGGAAGAGTTTGCTGTGTGTTACTGTAGAGTAACAGGTAGGTGAAAAAAAGAACCCAAGCCACATCCTGTTGTGGAGAGGTGTTCTGTAGAAATACGAACTTCAAAGCTGCAGGCTTACTCTTAAAACTGATTGATATTAATAATCAATGTTAACCTTGAATAGATTTCCAAACGAGTTCAAAATAATCCAGTATTAGACTATATTGCATAACCATAGCGGTCTAATATTTACAAGAACTGTCCCATTGTTCTTCCAAAAATACATAAGCCTGCTTAGGGACACTTCTTCCACAGCCCAGATGTACCCATTTCACACAGATTTTAGAAGTACATGGGAAAAAGTTCTAAACAGTTTTCATTTTCAAAATGCTTTCAAGAAAAATGTTTTTGAATAGTACTTGTGAGTGAAATCATACTTGTCTCAAATAGATTGTTCACAAAAAGAGAATTTGGTGGGGGTTTGTTTGTTTTATTTTTCTAGAAATGGAAAAAAATGGTTTTGAAAATATCTTGGAGTTTGCCTATTAACATTGATGTTTCTTATTGTTAGTTGTTTTTACATGACTTCATTTGCTAATGAAAGTAGTACATAATGTACTATGTACTTACGCAAAAGATTTAGGACAATGCATGTTCTTTTGAAAGTTGTGGTTCTTTCTAATTTTATTTTGGTCTATTTAACTTTTTTTGGAATATCTGTCTTGGCATTGTTTTTGGAAAGAATTTAAACAAAAATATTTTTCACTTTAGGTCACAGATATGTTAAGCTCTTCTCTAGCAGAACTACACCGATCACTTATTCTGACCTCTTCCAGCTCCCGTGTAACCCAGCTTAAATAAGGTTACCTTTCTCCTGGATCATGCCCACTGAAAATGCCATATCAAGTCTTTGTGGTAGCAGTCAGCCTGTCGTGTGTGAGTGAAAGCACTGAAAATACATCCTTCAGCGCTGTGGGGCCGAAGGGCATCTTACCCATTTAGTGGTGTCTGTCTAGTTGGCTCTGTTTTTTTGTCATCTGTCGGCTTTTTTTATGGAAAGAAGCAGGAATACTTCAACGAGGAAAACCATCCAGCACCCACGTGCTGCGCATTCTGGGAACGAGATCCATGTGGCTTCTTACCATTGGTTTTTTGGGTTTTTTTCTTCTGTATCATTTATTAAAGCTGTTATGGAATATCTGCTTAAGGCTAAACGAGTTTGAACTCTCACTTAGCCTCATTAAGGTCTTGGGCTTTGTGTTTACTACTTCTGCTTTCATCAAAGCCACTTCCTCAGAGGCTTTTGCAGGAGATGCATATGTTCTTCTTCATTTTCTGCCTCACATCATGGTAGAATTATACTTTTTAATCAGCAGGTTTTATTTAATCTCCAAATTTTATTTCTGGTGTTCTGCCTTTAAAGCAGAAATTGTTTTTTATACTTTTATGCTGGGGGTTGTCTACTTCTATATTCACACATTTAAACGCTTCAGGCTATTCATGTGTGTTTTCTGAAGGGTTTAACAGTGCAGCCATTCCCACACAGCCTGTCAAAGTCAATTGGAGACTGTGTCAAAATTTGCTATCAGACTGCTACGATGAATCTCCTGCTGTTACTACAGAATACTCCAGTGCACACAACATTGTTAAGAAATAGTGGAGATGCTGGGGATGATGCTACCTGGAGCTCCATCCCTACCTTCACCATGTGCTGTAACATTACTCAAACATATATATTGGTAAAGAAGTGTTAGAGTGGTTTGTACAAAAGACTCCAGAACCTCTGGTACTTAGTGACCAGGTGTAGTTGTTTAAGTTGCTGTGATAAACTGTACTTGTGCACTGTCACTTCAAAAGAGACAAAGGTGATTTACCAATAGGATATATATTTTTTTTTTTACTTTTATGTAAAGTAAAGTTCACATTTATGTTTTCTTTTTGATTACTTTGTTCCCTCTCAGAATTTTTGGAAGTTCCCTGAGTTTTATTTGTATGATTTGGGGGAAACTGAAGTGGCACAGTCTGTATCTCATGTACTTACTCACTGCAAAGATATAAGACTAGTCTTAAGTGAAGGGACATGTAGATAGCTCATTAGTTTGAATATACATGAAGAACTCATGTCTGAAAGAATTCCGGTTACTGGTAAGTGACCTCTCTTTCTATTTGAACTATAAATTTAAACTTTGAACAATGAATGTGCTTAGACTAGTGATGTACTTATTAAGTTAAAAAAAGAACAAGCTTTTAATAGGAAAAAATTATCACAGGGCAGACAGCATGGGATTTCATTAGCATTTATGAATTGCTAAACTGCAATTTAAAAGTCACATTTCTGTCTAAAAAAATTTTCCACAATTGTCATACAAGTAACATTAAACAATGTCTTAGTTTGTTTACTTGGGGTCAGATTTTCAATGGTTAAGGTGATTAAAGTTGCAGGGACTGTCTGCAAAGGCTGCAGTACTTAGCTGCCATTGATCTTAGTGGGACTTTGAATAAACATTAGTTCTGAAAATCCCACCACGTATGGACCTCATCTCTTGTCTTCAGACATCTTTGAAAATCTGGCCCTTAGAACAGTTAACAGCATTCCCTGTGTTGTTTCAGTGGTTTTCCCTTAGCATTTCCCCATTTTACTCTGTGCAGGAAGGTCCATCAATTATAAACAGCATTTTGTAGTAATTTCTGAACTTGGCATTCATACTTGTCAGGAGGGATAGACTAACAGAAGAGACGTGGCCCTGGCTTTCCACATAGTATTGTGGTGCTGTGCTGTAGTAACATAAATAGTTCTTAGGATAATTATTTTCATCCATAGATGTTTAAGTGCTACACAAAGGGGATTAGTGTAATTAGTTTTGCATTTGGAAATGGTAATACAGAGATATGCAGTGACTTGCCTGAAGTTAACCAGCACAGGAGGAGGCTGTACCAAGTTTGGAGCCCTGGCGCTCAGTCTACTTTCTTCAGCAAATGTAGTTTCAGAGTGCTTGATCTATCCATACAAAATCTCCAGACGAGAATCTTCTAAGTGTAATGATTTGGTACTTAAGCAGTGTGAGTCATGTTCTGGGATGCTGGCGGTGTTTTTTTGTGATATTTCCGTTTCACATTCAGCTTAGGGGGCTCAGCGGGGGCTTTTGGTCTGGTTGCCATATGAAGTTCATCAGGGGTGACAAGCGAAAGCAGCTTAATGTGCTCATGCTATTTTTGCCTGTAGTAGAAATTTGTGATGGGGACTATTTCTGTTTTGCATGAAGTCACCAAAATAATGCATTGAGCTGTAAGCTAACTGGAGATGCCCAGGACTATTCACAGCAGAATAGCCTGGATATTGTTAGTTGTTGGATGTAATTATTTTGATTTCACTGGGGGCAGAGGCTAAAACCCACTTGTCAGACTTCTGAAATTGCACACCCTGGCAATTGTGGTGCTGAAGTTGGGTACCTCCGCTGGGCCTTCCAAACACAGCTTTTTGTGTATTGGTTCCCCAGCTATAAAATGAAAACATTTCAAAAATGAATCTTACAGAGTGCTGTGAGCATAAAAGCATTCAAGGCCGCAGGATCTTTAGTCAAGATGCTTTGCAGAAAAAACACTAGTAGCCTTATCCAGCTGCTACTCACCACAGAGACACCACTTTTCTCTCCTTGCTTTTTCAAAAATGTTGAGGAGGGACACTGGACCATGTTGGATGTGTGTGCTGTAGGTACGAGAGGAGCTCTTGGCCCAGCTTGTTGGCTTTTCTCTGCCCCATCACTTAGAGTGGATTACAGTAAATTTTTCAGGCAGGAGAACAGTCATGTGGTCTGTTTCCTTTAAATTAATTCCTGTAACTTCCTCAGTTGAAGTTTGTTCCTGATCCCACAGGCTAGAGACCATTCCCTCCAAGGATTCAATTAGCTGACACCAACCTTGAGAGCCTCCAAGCTTAGGACACATTTCTCCTTAGGATTCCTTCTCTTAGGCACAACAAAAAGGCTCCCCAGGGAAGACCCAGGATACTTCATGTTGTCTTCAAAGTAAAAGATTCTCAAGTTTCCTCTTAATGTACCCGATCCTAGTCAGAGTTTGATTTAGAGAAAGAACCTGCTTGAAACATGGAGGTCTGTTTGCTGAGTCAGTAAAAATGTCTAATCTTTATAACTTATTTACAGTCTGCTTATATTAATAAGATACAATTGAGATTTGTTGTGAATTAGATGTTGACATTTCTCTAGCATTCTAGGCTGAAACTATGCTGTTACCTCTTGTTGCTTTCTCCATTTTTAGCCTACGAATATCCCATGTATTTGAGTAGCTTCATGTGATACTCAAAGAATCAGTGGATGTGTCTTTGATCAGTCCCTATGGTTCTTATGATCTCTATAAATGTGTCTAGAAGGAGATGGCTATGGAAGAGAGTAAAAAGCCACTTAAGGCACAGACCAATATTGGTGTATACAGCCAGGCTGAGTAAATGCAGATCGGAAGCTACGCTGTAGTTTCTAATCATTAGCATTTGCAGGTGGAAGAACCTGTCATGATGTCTATATTAGATGCGTGTCATGTCATGGCTGCTTTTCAGTGTTTACTGTATAGGGCAAGTATGACCAAACTTGCTCACCCTATGGATTACAGACTAAAATTCCTATATGAATAAAAGCTAACCCCCCCCATATCGTATGCTTGGGAGAGTTGAGGGTTCCCGAAAGTGGGTCAGGACTTGTCTCAGTGTTGAGTGCTAGGGTGATGTTTGCTTCAGCAACCCTTGTTAACTTGTTTCTTCCAAATCCAATAATTTGAATTTATTCAGCCACGGCTGCATCAGCATGGCCTTGTTGCCAGATAAATGACTGGCAGCCTCATGGGAACCACAGGTGAAATATTTTGAGCCAGGAGTGGTTCAGGAGCTGTGCACTGGCCACCACTGGCTTCAGCAGCTCTGTATGGAGCAGGTGAGAATAACTCATCAGGTTTCTGAAATGATTTACCAGTCATGCTGTCTCACTTTCGTGCTTGTAACAGATTTTGAGTATACTTCTCTATGGCATGATTTCCTCCCTGTAAAACAGCAGTATCAGCACTTTGCTATATTAGGCATTTGGAGTATAAATTAGCGGGGAACAGTTGCTAAGGCAAATACTTCCATTTTACTCTGAGGACAGGTCTGCTAAGACCAGAAGCAGATGGAGGTAATATGCCAATACTTCTAGCACTAGAAGAATAAAAAATTAGAAGTAAGAAATTGTGCATATTATTTTTGTGGGAGCAACAGACGGAGAGAAAGTGGTTTTGATAAAAATGAAGGTAAGTGCAAAACTGAAAGGCAAGCAGATTTAATGCACTAAATTGTTTGATGGCTCTGTAAAAATGGCTGGAATTTCAAGTTGATGATACCTCTTTACTAGCAGGAAATGAAACTGTGCCTAAGCCATATAAATCATGAAAACCACTATGATTTCAAATTAGTTTTAAAGAAAGTACTACATTAAAGGTAGCAAATGTTGTACTTGATAACTAAATTAGTGTGATTGTGAAATTGAGGAACTGCTAATAAGTTGTGAAAGAATGTCACGATAAATAGTATTGTCTTCCTCAATGAAATAATCTTCCTTAAAATCTACACCAAGAGACAACAAATCTTGCTAGCAATTCTCTTACTAGTATTCTACTACTATTGCTTTGTTCAAAGGGAATGTCTCCTCTCTGGGAAGACTGGAATGTATTTCAATTTAAATTTCCTCATAGCCCAGTCTTTACTTTTCGCCGTGGCATCAGTAGTTCTGTTGTCATCACTGACTGAGGCATCCGCTGCGACAAAACCTGGACCTCCCCTCATAGTTTTTTAGAGAACTGAATATTGTTGTTCTTACAGACACTGTCAGGTTTCAGACTTCAGCGCAGAGGGTGCTTGTGCTACAGAACATGAGCCCTACACTTGGAAACACCCTCTTGGATTTCTTTCTTGAGTGTAATTAAACAGGAGTGGCTTCTTCAGTGTTCTCTCATTGAATCTGAATACCCATCTTTCAAGAATCCCTGGAGAGTACTATAATCAAAATATACATGTTGAGGTTTTTTCCATTTTACAAAGGTGAAGGCAATTTATGAACTGCTAAAGAATACAGCTATGATACCTTTTTTTAACTGAGGTTAAGAAACTTCTCCTGGTGTCACAGCACGTCTGTACACTGCCAGGAATTTACCTTGGACATACCTGCAGGAGAGACCTTCTTAAACAAATTTATTTGCTATACCGTTGAAGCTGGCTGTCAGCAGCTGGCCGTGCATTGTCATTTCTGCTTAAAACAGATAGGGGTGGCACATGAGACAGGAGACTTGTTACCAAAATAGTGCAGTCTTCCCGCAGCTCAGCTTTTCTATTTCTTAGACTTTTAGTGGATTCTTCTAGAGTGCTTATCAGGCCAGGCAGTCTTTTTTCTTTCTCAAAAAAAAGTTGCACAGATTTTACGCAAGATTTTCCTTTTCTGAAGAAAAACAACAAGAAAAAGACTGAGAAGAAAACTTTGTATAAGATTTTAAATTATTAAAAATAGTATTTTTATAAATTAATAAATGGAGACATACAATTATTCTTCATATTTTCTCATGAAGCATCTTGAAATGGCAGCTAAAACATTCCCAGTAAAAAGTAAAAAATATATTTTAAAATATTCAAATTTGCTTTCCAATATGTACTTCTCTTGCTTGCTTTCTTCTAGCTGTTGCCAATTAAAAACAGAAGTGAGTTTATTTTTTATTCCTCATATTTAGCATTTTCATGTTCCCTATACGCACTAAACTTTCAAAGCGATTTTGGGGTGATTTGTAATTTATTCATTGGTACTGCTTTTTAGAAATTCTTTGGGCATTTTGAGATGCTGGAAAATGGGAAATAAAAGGAAGTAAGGACCACCAAGAAAATCAGGCAGAGACAGATGAAATGTCCTGTATCCCTTTCCCACGACTGCAGGAAACAAGATATAACAAGCAATAGGGAGGATGTCAGGGAGGTGGCCTATAATCCATGAAAATTTATAGCAAATCAGCTGGACAACTGAAGAGTCTCTTGTTGTGGGAAAATCACTAAAATAACTGAAGTCAGCAGAGAAGTACTCAGACACTGTGGCGAAGTAGAACAGCAGCAAGCAGGTCATGAATGTTGGAGTCGTCATAGAATTAAGGGTACAAAAATTGTATCAGTGTGGTAGATTACTTGAAGGAAATTAATTGCCCCTGATGTTTCCCTTGTTCTTTTTTTGAAAAGAAAGATTTGCAGAAAAATACCTAATTGAGAAGAAGAGAAATCTGACTTTTTTTTTTAATTACAAGTGAAAAAAATTATGTAGTCCACTACTCCTTCTGGATGAGATCCAGGAAGGACAAAGCTGAATTTCGTTGGCAAATTTTTGTAGTGATAATGTGCCTGTTGTGTAGGATTCTGAGTATCTTTACCCTATTTACAATTAAAGCAGATCTGCACCTTCTAACATTCCAAAATTGAAAAGGCATTTCATAGTATGAGATACATTTTAGCTGTTACTGTCTACTTCGGTCCCTTTTGTGATTACTAAAAAATCCATGTGTCTTCCAACTAGTTACCCTATATCAACAGATTTTTTCCCTTCAAGAGAAAAAATCAAGTATCTCAATTTTTTTTGTACACTTGTCTGTTTATCGTATAAATGATAAGTCCAATACAAAATGCATATAATTCTTCATGCCATTATGTTATTTCTTGTTTCACCGTCTGCTACCTCCTTTGCTATAAAAGTGCAGTCTCTTTGTAATACACTTTGGATTTTATTTGGAGATTTTTTTTTCAGATTGAGTGATTCAAAGATACTACGTGAGGGAGATGCAATTTATGTGATGTAGCTATATTATTAAGCTGTAACAATGATAAAGTAGGAACATTGCTTTAGGAGTTTGCAGTCATTTTGCTTTTGATATGATTTGAAGAACTGCATTGCTTAAACTTGTTTTGTTCTTCACATACCATAGAAATTTAATAGTATGGTTCTATACAGATTCTTGACTGAATTATGACTAGATTTGTTTCTTAGTCTGCTTTACTGGAATACATTAATGTATAGATATCAAATATGATTTAATTCCTTGGCAGTGCTGTACATTTGTATTTGATTTATATTTACAAAGACAAAATCTTATAAAAAATAATAGACCCAAACTGCTTGCATACTTTGGTTTTTGATCTTCTTATCTGCAGAAACATTACTGCAAGCTCCTAGGCTGATACCTGTGGTAAATAGCTGTTGGATGTTTTGTATTTCTCTTTTGTATTTCTCTACCATCTTATCTGCCTGTTTATCCAGCCACGTAGTCCAGCATCTCTTCCAGAACATGCTTATTCATAAAAACTATTGACTGTTGTCAGGATTGAGACTGGAGGGCTGTAGACAGTGATGAGATGTTAAACTTTGAACAGGTACCTTTGAGACAGCCATCTACCTGATTCGCTGCTCTACTGGAGAGAGTGTTTATTCATCATGGTTATTTTGAAATTAGTTTCTTGATTTTTAGGAGAGAGAATATAACTGGAGCTGAGAATTTAAATGAAACCCTATTTTTCTTAAAACCAAATTATTTGGATGTCATGCCAGAACTTTTGATTTATGTATGTTTCCCATATGCAGTCTTTTACAATAATTTCTGTAATTCCTGAAGTAAAGCTTTGGGGCAGGATTGTATCTGATTCATGACAGTGGAGTAAGGGAAGAACAGGAGGAGAGATGTAGCTTGGGGGTTTGTCTTTGCTATTTACAGATCCTGGGCAAGCTGTGTAACCTCGCAAAGACACAACCACCCCCACTTTAGATTGGGGGCAGGTTTTTGAAGTGCTTCAGAAGAATTAATAGAAGAAGTCCCAACTTCTTTAGGGCACTTAGAACTACACCATAGAAAATGAGTTATCCAGTCAGTATCTTTTCTTGAAAGGTTATCGATGAGCTTTGGAAATTAAATATTTTCCTGGGTTTTGGGTAAAGCTTAGTAACTTAGAGCTAGCTCTGTACCATATGGCAGGTCCAGTACTGAACGTATTGGCCAAATACATCCATTTATGGTTTGAACTGTGGGATTTTGCAGTGGAACCGGCTTGTGGCCATGGGCTGCCTGGTGCAGCAGTGGAGGATAACATTTTCTTTTGGGATTAGCCTCAGTCATCCCACGGAATATTTATTCTGCCAGTTTCTACCTGTGCGCAGCTCCTTTTACCATCCCTATCATCATGCTGCTTTTTGAGGACAGTGGTGCCCTGTTGTCTCCCGTTAAAGCATTTGGCACTCCCCTGCTTGTGGGGACCTGCCCAAGGAGTGCTCTTCATCTTCTTTGGCCCTGTCCTTGTGAGGCCCCTTCTTCGCCAGGCCTGTCCTTGCATGTTTGCCTTTATGCTCTTGAGTGGTAGTGGTGGGCATCTCAAAACCTCCTCCTTCCCTCTCAGACTGCTTTGGACATGCCAGCTTCTGTCCTGGTGTAATTCAAAACCACCATATGCAATTTCCACTGCTTTCTTAACAGTGCCACCGTGAGAATTGTCACCTTTTGCATTTAAAATGTTGTGAGTACCTAAAGTCTTGAAGAGTTGATAAGCTCTTTAACTAATCCAGAGCTTTGTGTTAGTAATTAAAAATATGAGTTGTGCCATTTTTCCTCAGAGCTGAAGGTCACAGTAGGCATAATGTATTAAGAAAATGTAGTTCATGATTTCCCTTTTCAGGATTCTTTTGCAAAAATTGAAATGTGTATGTTTGTTATTAATATTTGTTTTTATAAGAGTTTCACTTTCTTTACTCAATAAAAATAAAATGTAAAAACCACAGTAATTTTAATTTTTCCTTACTTAGAAGTGAGGAAAAATGAAATTCCAGGTGGAAACCAATGGACAGTATCACAGTGATGAATGTATTTTCACTGGAGGTTTTTATAATTTATGGGAGAGTTAGTTTCTCTTGTCTGGTATGATCTTCAGCTTTTGCATTTAGTGGATAAGCAAGGCATGCAGACACCAGATTTCTAACCTTAGGGAGTGTGCAGCTATCTGGGATGTGAAGGTTTGAACCATGTTGGAATAAATACTTAATTATTTATGCAAGTGGCAGCACTCCAGCAGAGCAGCTGAGCCCTCCTTAGCCTGGGCTCCATCAGCTGCTCCGCTGTTGGTGGGGAACACCTCCTTGCCATGAAGGGTGCTGCTGAGGGTTCTGCGAATCCCAGGTAAACCATGTAGTCGAGTGCTTTGGTGAATCACACCTTTATTAGCCAATTTTAACTCAGGTAAATGATTGCAAATAATAACCCAGAGGCTTTACAAATATTTGTTTTGAGTTGTACATCTGTTGGTTATCCTACAGCGATCCATAATGCTTGTACAGAACCCAGGTGCACACTCACAATTGTTAATCGCTTTGCGTTGGGTATTTGGCAATAGGGTAATTCAGTTACTAAAATTAAAATTACTTGAGTTTTTTTTAAAAAGACATGATCTCAGCCTGTTTAGCAGAATTGGTACATACTTACATACCCCTGAAATGCAGCCCCAGCTCCCACTGTACGAGGATCCACCTCAAGTAGTGGGCAACTATCAAAACTCCACCTACCTTTCCGTCATTTTAGTGAGTCTTCAAAATACGCTTTGTCCTCACTGAAGACAAACCTTGATTATAAAGCATTCCCTTGTTAAGTGACTTCTGCCATTCTGTCATATTTTTTTTAATGTAGGGTCAATAATGTTGGTCCAAATTCACCACCTGTAAAGAAAATCTGTCCTGGTGGTATGTTTAGCTTAGCATTGCTTATACAGAATACTTGTGTGCAAACACAGCAGATATGTTTTTTAATTTTTTGTTAGTGTGCAGTACTTCAGAGAGTTCCCTTGTATCGTTTCAGGTATCACTTAGTCATAAAAAACCTCTTTGAATATACATTGTGGGAGCCTTAGGAGAGTGTTAATTGTGTTCTGCTGCAGTGGTAGCCAGAAGGTCAGGATCTAAAATTAATATATTTCTGAATAATTCCAATTTTGTTGCAAGGTTGATTTTTCATGGTTACTACTCCAAGTATCATGCTAATTTATGGCTAATATATTACATATTTTTCCTGTAAAAAGAAGGATGGCCGTTCCCTTCTCCTCACAGATACAGGCATGCTATCAAAACATTTCTACATTAGAAATAATTAAATGCATTGGTAGAATCTTGGACTTACCTCAGATGTGTGCAGAAACGCCATAAAATTAAGAAAAACTTTCTTTTGAAAGGAATCTATGAGGGATTTTTAGGTAAGATTCATTAATTTTTATTGATAATATATGCATCTGAAATCATTCTGAAAGAATGTTTTCTAAATAATATATTTATTTAAGGAAGATGTGTATTAGCTGAGTTCCAGTCCATTTTTATTCCTTTTTGGAGAACAGTTGAGTATAATTATCTTTAGATTAATCAGTTTTTGAAGTCTTTTCCAGTGACAAGTATAGAGAGGATTAAGAGAGAGATTACCAAAGCATTAAGATTTTTTTTCTGGTTGTTTTTAAGAAGGAATCCTTGCCTTAAGTCATTTACAAAATGATTTCCTTGTAAGAAACTGTTGAACAAACAAAAAAAAATTAAATCACCTGTAGCAGGGGTTTTGTGTCCTAGGGCTTGGGAGAGATGTACAAGTAGTGAGGATCTATTTTGGTCACGCATCTTCTTTTCTAACTCTTTCATTCCTTGTTACATGGTAAGGCAGAGTTGTCTTTTTCTTTTCCAATTACAAATGTTGAAATTCTTTTCCTCTGGCTTTTCTTCTGTGAGATGAGCAGCAATAAAGGAGAGGAATAACATCCCTTCTCACATCCTCTGCTACCATTTTTTACTGGGGAATAGTTTTGGGTTTGTTGTGCTCATTTTTCATGGGTATTAACTTGCTCCATACTGTTTTCTAGTTTGACCTTTATTTTATGTTTTGCTTTGGGTTTCATCAGAGTGATGATACAATCTAAATGCAGTTCTGTAAGGTAATTTTAATTGAATGTTTGAGTAACTCTATGTGCCTCTGTAATGAATGAAATTAACTTGATCTGGAGCTTGGAAAGGCTGTCCCATGTATGATTTCATAATTAAAAAAAATAAATGAATGTAATGTTTTATTGAATAGATCTCAGATCGTTTGCTTTTGGCTTTAGGGAACCTAAGTGCAGCCACAGCCTGATTCCTGCTCCTGGAGGGTTTCTTCCAAGCATCCTGTTATGTCAAAAAATTATATGTGACATAGTTCCAGCTCTGGGAGTTACAAGCTAACCTTCTATAGGAATATGCTTTTGAGTAATGATTACTTCTTTTTGTTGCCTGCCTACAGTAGTCCTGGTTTAGTGCTGGACTGTATCGCATCAGACAAGTTTATGTGGGTATCGTTAAGTAGCTCTGTAATAGTATCTCCATTACTTTCATGCCTTCAGGGTTTCTTGTCTGGGTTGTTGGGTTTTTTCCTTTTTTCAAATTTTTTGGAGAGGCCGAAGAATGAAAGAGTTGAGAATGGCTTAGACCATGCTCTAGGTTGAGAAGAGTTACACTAACTTAATAACACAGTGTACAGGTGTGATCTGTTCACTGCTGTTCTCCTTGTTCTTCTGGTACCTCTGTATTGGTACATGTTCCAGTATGGAGGCTGTTCAGTGGGACTGGTTTTAATTTGTCTTTATTTCCTTAACAGAAGTAAGTTCTGCTTATCTAAGCCAATTCTGCTGGCATGCTTGCATCCATAGTTGCATGTGTATAAGAAGGCACAAGCTTGCCATTTTCATTCTACTTCCAAAGTGGCAAAAGTTTCTATTACAGACCAGTTTTTATTATAGCTATCCAACAGTCATACCCTTCTTATATCAGCAAAATACCACCCACTAAATGAAACGGCATATTCAAGCATACCTATGTACATGTGCTTCCTAAAACCCATAAAGGCAGAAACAAAGAGCAATCAGTCATTTGAGACATCAGCCAAAGCTGATTTTTTTCAAACGTCCACTGGACTTTGTTTTGGGACGTAGCTGATCGTAAGTGCGAGCCTTAGCTCTTGTCTATAACTCATTGCTCGTGACAAGTGGAAGAGGAAGGGAACGGCTTTAGGTGAGGTTTGCCCATGGGTCTGGCCAAAACCTAGATAGAGCCAGCCGAGATGGTTAGTGAAAGGCTATATTTGAGCAGGATCATAAACCTTGAAAAGGCAGTCATAAATCATAATTAAGGTTTTTTGTTTCCTCAGAGATGGAGACTGAAGCTGTTTACCAAAGGCCATTTTTTTGTCTTTGGAAAGATGTTTAGGAAACTTGAACCGGGGTTTATTAAGCATATCTGTGGGAGACAAAAGAGGGAATTGTTGGTCTCCAGGCAGCAAGTGGCATTGACGAGCTGACTGGTGTGGTCAGAAAGGATATTTAATTTCAAAGGATAAACTACAGGATTCATTTTTTCTTTTTTATCTGAAGTCAAGCTTATCTGGTTTATGCCTTATCTAATTTAACTTGTGAGAACTGTAAATTCAGCTATGTTAAGCAAACTATTTTGTTTAAATTCCATTTTCTCTTTGTTTTAATAAATCTTGGTTTCATTAGGATTACTGTTGTGTGGGTAATCCAATACAGATGTCTTGAAAGAGTAAAGAAAAACCTGTAACTCTTAAGGAGAGTCGCTGAAGGGGGAAGAAAACAACTCTGGAACTCTCCTTTTCATTCCTCTGTGGTCCTACCGGAGGGGTTTGGATTAAAGTGTTGTATCAGAAAGTCATCTTGCTGCAGTTGAAAACCATAAGAGAGAGCCCAAAACCTGAAGAAGAGCTAAAGAGTCAGTGGTTTCAGCCTATGAAATTTAAATTTTAAATATTTCTAAGTCCTGTAGAGTGTTGGACTACTAAATAGTGTAGAGAGGACTAACAGGTCCTGTCTGTGAGATTGCAGGGAGTAGGCTGGGGGTGTATTCTGTATTGGAAATGACATAGAAAAAAAAATAGTTTTGAGATATATAGTATATGTACTATATATGTTTGAGATATACAATAATATGATCAGGTTGTGTTGTTTTGCTCAGCTTTTCCAGCTTCATAAAAAAAGATCAAGAAATCAGATGTTTAAGAGGAGCTTGTAGTTTTGTAAGGTATAAATAGTGTTTTCAGATAGCGAGGATTTAACCTGTAGAATTCACCATGCAGGTCATATAGTTTAATATAGTGGTCCAATTTTCAAACAGGGCTTGATGATATAAAAGCTAATAACAGTGACAGCAAAGCATGCTTAGAGAGGGGTAATCAAATCTTATGATTTAAGACATAAGCGCATTACATGTGAGCATCTAGAAACATCTCATTCCTCCCTGTCACCTGCAAAGCCTTCTGCAATTAGCAAGGTTCATTGTAACTATTTCTAGCATCTAATTTTTTTGAAGTGTTGCTATTAGCAATCGTTAGGGATAGGATACAGTCTTCTGTATGTTGTCGTATCGCATCAGACCTTGCACGGAATGTTGCCCTGCTTTTTTGTGCTGCTGTGTTGAATGACACTAGCATGGTCTGAAACAAAAGAACCTGGTGATGTGGTGGTGCTGCTAGCTGCAAAAGCACAAAATTGCCTGATCCACCATCAAATAGAAGTGAACTTGAATGGGTTTTACATGTTACTTTGGGATTTAATTCAATTCTTTTTTAAATCAGGTGTTACAGTTCATGCAAAAAAACCCACAAAACCCTGCATGCATAAGCAGTAGTAAGGTACAAACTGAATACATGGGAATAGGTGATTTCCTCTGAAATAAAAATAAATGGAAATGTATTTTATATCTGATTTTTACTTTTTTTTTTTTAAATTTCTGAAGTCTGTTCTAAATAACAACTGCTGAAGTTAAAATATTTTATTTAAAATGCAAAATGAGGGGTATTTACAGAGTTGAATTGTGAGTTCCCCCTTTCTAAATAAAACCTATAGGAAGTGACTTTGGTACTGTTTATTTAGCAAATTAGGGAAGAGTAACATATTTTAACAGGTAGAAGAACATGCTATTAATCCTTAATAAATCACAGAAAGAGATAAAGATGGCTTCCGAGGCTGATGGTTTGAATTCTAGTGTCAGATGAATCCTAAATGTTTTGAACTGCTTTTCCAGCACCCTCTGTAGAGAGGAATCCTTGAAGGGACTGGGGTATCGCCTGTGAGCAGGGTGGCTCCTCGGTGGGCTGCTTACTGGCCCATGGGATGTAGCTGCACATACAGCTTTTCCGGGAAGGGAAGTTGTACCTGTGGTTCCAACATTTTTCTTATTCTACATTCTATTTTATAACTTTGTGTGAAGTTCATAAAAGTCAAGGTCCAATTGAAGGAACCCTCGTGAATAAAGGGAAGTGTTTATTTTAAATTGTTGTAGACAGAGACATCAGGATTGAGAATTTCCACTACTTAGATGTTTGCAGCTTCTTTTTACAGCTGTTTGGAGGTAGTTGCAGGCAGCACATATAGAAATCAAACTCAGACGAACAAAATACATTTGCTTAGCTGCATCCTGATAATATCAGGAGGGTGAGATAATGGTTCCGGTAGGGATATCATATAGAGGACAAAGGCCACAAAGTTATAAAAAGGGATGAGAAATTTGTACTTTACCTTAAATGAAGGTACTACTGATTTGAAATAAACAGCCTTGTGACCTAGGAGTCAAAGTTAGTGAAAGTTAGCCTCCTGAAATTACTAAGGATATTAATTTTCTTAGCTCAGTTTCTACTTGATCAAGGTGTTGTTGTGAAACACAAGAAAATTCTATGGTTACGCTTTTGCAATTTCATTTTGTCTGGCTAGATAGCCACATTTATAAAAATTACACTTCTTGTAAGAAAAATGAAAAAACGTCTTACACTGCAATTTTTTCCTTAATTAAAAACTCAATCTGTCAAGAAAAAAATAATTGAAAATATACATTATTCACATTGAAAATTAGAATGTATATAAGGCAGTTCCATTAATCAGCCAATTTTTAGAATTGCAATGATGTAACTAGGGTTATAATTGAAATTTATCTGATTATTTTTTATTTTTGAGGGAAAAATGCAGTTATTTAAGCCTTTCTCAATGAAAAACACAACTACATTTATTTTTTTTTACTTTAAACAGATGGGATAAATAAGATATCTTCAGTTATTCAAAGAGGTCCATATGGAAACTGAAAACATATTGATGACATTTTTCATCCAAAAAAGGCAAAGTAGCAGAAAAAGTCAATAATATGGTGGCTAGAGCCCTCAGCTGAGATCTAAGAAAGTCATTTTCAAGCAGGACTTTAGACTGGGTAAGTGTAGGCGTTAGTTAAAAAAGACGGCCTGAGTAGGGGGGTGTGATTTAAGTCCAGCCACATGAACCAGTCATCCTGTTCTCACTTTATCTTCCGTGGAGAGAAATGGTTAATTTTAGGCCTTAATTCATCTGACCTATTTGCGATGTCTGCGTCACAACAAGATGAATTGTTGCACTGAGTAGATCATGTCAAGTGTGAAGGGAGCGTAGAGTGATTAGCTCAGAAATAGATGTCTGCATTTAATCCGTTTTTTCCAATCTCTCTGTGATGTTGGAGGTTACATTAACAAAATAACACTCACTGTAGGACACTGGCTATATGGCTGGAACTTCTACAGGGTTCACCTATGGTGCCAGATACTCCAGATGAGGTGAAGGGATCTAAGATGCATTCCCACACACACCACTTAGAACTGGTGTGTTTCCACAAACCATCTTGGTACCAATAGAACAACATTTTTTGAAGTAGAGAGCTTTTATTAAAAAGATTTTCAGCTCTATATTCATTTTTACTCTAGTGTGACTACTTCACTAAAAGGATCATAAAACAGTTGGACTAGGAGGAGAGTAACCAAGCATGCAGCAGCCTTGCCAAAAGTAGAATAAACATTTCTTGATTTGGGGAGATGAAGTTTCATATGTCCTCCTCTGAGCAACCATGCTATGGAAAGAATATCAGTTTGTTTGTCAGCGTTATTTCCTGTTCTCGAGTTGCTTAATATGCTCTCATTTTTGCAACACAGCACATAGGGAAAAGAGTTCTTGGTCTAGTGGGTCTACTCTTTCTTTACACCAGAAATCCACTCTTTTGAGAAAAGTAAAACCCCAACAAACACGCAGTTACAGGTTGAAAACGCCTAGCTAAACGTTGCAGCAGGTTGAGGTAAAAAATGGTTTCTGTCTGTGAAGGAGGTTTGCGTGTTTCCTTGTTTCCTGCTCTAGCAGGAGACATTGCTCTGCAAAAGGGGGTTTTAATGAAGCTTGTGCTTTTTCCTTTGAAAACCAGATTTTCAGCCTTCCCAGCACATTTTGGGGGTAAATAGCTGCTTTCTTCTCCGAACAGGTTAGGTAACTTTTGTCAGCCACATTTTTTTTCCCAAGTAATTATACTTTAGGGGCCCTGTGTTACAACTTCTGCCTTGAATTGTTTTTATAGAGCAATGGGCAGCGCTGCTGAATGTGGTTTCTTGGTGCTTTCCATTCTCCGTTCTCTTCTCAAGTGCTTATGCTTTTGTTAAATGCTGCCTGTTTGGCAGTTACCTACTGTAAACAAATGTTATACGTTGTCATGTGTTGGACTTTTTTTGCCTAATATTGAATATATTTTCCTGTGTGAAACTGCTAGGAAGAAAATACTGCGGTTGTTTAACCTGTATGAAATAGTTGAAAGACTATTTGTAACGTGATCATTAAGTATATTCAAACCAGGCAGCACAAAGAAGAGGAAGAGAAATGGAAGTGCAAATGTAACTGCCTTTTTTTTTTTTTTTCCCCCTTTTCATTCTCTCATGGTATTATGTAGATCCCCAGCCAGATGGCTACTGGCTATAAGCTTTGTGTGGACTCACAGGATTTTAACTCCTCTGTTGGTTTCCCATCTGTCATAAACCTTGAAGCTGCAATCCAGAGACTGACATGAATGTCAGTGTCTTCTTTAGCACACTGAAACAGTTGTGCTTGAAGGCTGGGGAAGGAGCACAAATCCTAACCAAGGCAGGACAGTGTCTGGTTTAACAGCCATGCTGCTAGACTGAGGAGTAAAATTTCTTGTGGTCACTTTAAATTAGAGCTTTGAACCATGGGTGACCACTGTGGTGGCAGCAGCAGCAGACAAACACTGCCTGGAAGACTCCCCAAAAGGAGGGTTTTTTTTCTGTTTTTGGAGCTCAGCGGAGACTGTAAACCTAAAATTGGGTTTGGTAGGAAATCTCACATCTAAAAATAAAATAGCAGACTATCTTCAACAGAAAGAAGGTGGTAAAAGTCAGAATCTCTCAACACTGGAAGAATAGATGTGAAAGCTAAAAACAATACTGTGGTCTTTCATCACTTTAAAAATGACCAATTCGGGATTCCCGGCGTTTTTTGTTCAGCATATGTCATCACTTGGACAGACACATTCTATTTCTGGTAATGGAGGTGAAAACAGTGAAAAACATCTCGGATTTCATGGTATAGGGTAGAACAAAGAGATGATCACTTCAACTGTGGGCACCCACCGAGGCCTCAGCATCACTGAAACAAAGAAACCTAGGTCCTCAAAGTGAAAGAAGCTCTTACAGTCTTGCTTTATGTCATGTCATATGCAAGAAAGCAAAAAGAAAAATGAAATTAAACCTTTATGAAACAGGCATGAACAAGTAAAATAGAAATAGAGGCTGAGCACATTCTAAACAGTTTTAGAATTAATTTTAGCATGTAAGTGTATCAAAAACTTCTGTGTGTAAGCCTTTAAGGAAGTCACTACTATGATGATCAAGTCTTCCCAAATTTAGACATAGTTTTCTTTACTAATGGATTTGACTATGTGAGAATAAAAGTACACCTCTGTGAGAAAATAACCACTTTCCTAAGAAGCAGCTGTCTGAAATCAAGCAGTCTGGTAATCCAGCTTCAAAAACTCTGTCATGAACAAATTAACCTCTCCGTTCCCACTTTGGGTTTGGTTCTGTAGGACAGGGAGCAGCTTAAGAGGATGATGAAGTGTCAGGTTGTGTTTCAGATGTTTTCTATAGTGCTTGGTGAAGTAGCCTGGAGTTAAAATGCCCCATTTAGCATCAGGCGTCACAACTGGAGTTGTTGCAGGCAGGTGCTTCAGCAGCACAGTCGACTGCAGGTCTTCTGCCTTCAGCCACATGACAAAATAAAATACTGATTGGAAAGACTGCCAGAACTCTAGCATTTCATTTTGTCTATTTCCTGCAGAATATTATATTTTAAATCCAAGCTTCAAGTCACATGCCCTTTCTTGTAACACCTTAATGTTATGATACTCTTGCAGTTCATTTTCTTTGGGTTAGGCAGAAAGTTTTTCGCAGAAATCACAACAGGAGGCTATATTTTGTGAATGACATTTTCTGAAATTTATGTTAGATTCATGGTAGGATTAGTTAATTTTCCTGGGCTTTAACTTCTGTTGGTAGCCACAGCGATGGCATACTATTCACTTATGTCCTGCATTTTCGTGAATTTCCTTCACCCTGTAGGGCTAAGTCTCTGTGTCAGAGCTTTGGCTTATTCATCCGCACTCAGGTTGAAGGAGTAAAACAAAAACCCCGCCAAACATTGGCAGTAGAAAACTGAAATAATCTGTAAAACGAAGTCCTACTTCTGCTGACAGAATTATTAATCCTGTGTTTCTGTGTCTGAAGGAAATGTCTGAGAAGAGAACAGTATGGTCCTGTTGCCTTTAATAAACCTCAGCCCTAGATAATGATACAGCAGGAAGAGCTCTTGAGTGTTCAGGAAGTAATTTCCTCCCTAAAGGGCCTTTGCATTCTTCTCCATGTCATCACCGTCATCACCAGTGCTTGAAGAAATAGGTTTCAGATGCACCTGCGAGAGGAGAAGCAGAACATCATTTTGCAAGTGAGAAGTATCATAGTCTCGCAGAGCAGCAGAGGGCCCTTTTGTCTCTCTGACCTGTAGTTCTAGCATATGCCATGGACATGCATATAACAGCAAACTGTTGGTCGAAGAGCAGATATAAAATGCAAGTACCATCCTGATGTCAGGTGGATTTCGGTATCAAAAAGGTGTGTAATTCAGTTGACCCACAACTGGTCCTGGAAAAGCCTTAAGAAGAATTCTCTATGTTAAAAAGTAAGACATGTTGTAAGTTGGCTTCAGGTAAGAGATGAGAAGTAAGAGTTGGAAGCACCTGAAAGTAGTAGAAAGTGTATCAAAAGAGATCACGCTAGAGTTCCCACCAAGATACCGGAAAGAAACAGCTCAACAAATTTGAGACTGCAGTCTGAGGTAGCATGCATGGTATTGGGAAAAATTCTATGTCAGAAAAGCTCATTTGCCAACCTTCTCCACACCATTAGCCACACCAAAAGCTGGTTAGAAAAATAAGTGGTATATTCCTCCTGTTCTTGCTCCCATCTATTTTAAACAACTTCTAGGAAGGAAATGCTACTCTGCAATGATAAGGCAAAAGTTTTCTTGATGTCAGTTGTTACGGGGTTTGCTGCAAAACTGGTGTTATCTGAAGTAATGGCAACATATTGTCATTACCCGACCAGTTTCTTTGGAAGATCTTTATTTCTTTGAATATTTTTTTTTTTTGCTTTTAAAGTTTCTCTTTATAAAGTTTGTCATTTTAAAACTTAGTTTTTATCATTTTTCCACATTTCATTTATCAATTTTTGCAGCAAAGATAAAAAGAAAAGGATCATGATTATACACAGCTGTTTTCCACGTAAGGATTTGTTTAGTTATGAATGCAGTTGTTTATCACTGTGCATTGGTTTTCATGAAAAATGCTGTTCTCACATGTCTCTAAATTGTCCTGTAGGCAAGCTTTGTCCTTGTCCAGGCATGAACATTCTGGGGGGAGATCTGAGGGCACTCTGAAGTAAGAAAGTGCAAACAAAATAAACTACCTGCTTTTTCACATAAAAAAAATGTGAAATGTCAATGCAAAAAAAAAAAATAATCAGAATTGACTTTTGAAGTGGATAGAGATTAAAGCTTCACTAAGGAGTGATGATAGACTTGGTTTGGGGCAGGAGGAGAGGAAAGCTTTATTGGAATGTGTATAATTGGTGAGTTTGGGTACTGCCGATGAAGAGAGAGAGCATATGCTCCAAATACACTTCAGAGTGTACTTTTAAGCCAGATGTGTGTGCCCAACCTAGGAAATACATTCTCTAAGAAAAAGAGAGCAGAAAACCAAGCAAGGTGAGGACCTGGGGAAAGGCTTCCAGTTCTACAGTATAGTATTTTTTTTGTTGCTCTTGTTTTGATGAACTGTCTCAGTTCTGAGATGAACAGCTGGGGGATGTTGCATGAAACTTTCAGGTCCATTATTTCTGATATTAGCCTTGAATTTCAGAAGCAGCATCTAAAGCTCAGATTTTACAATTTGATCCTCTCCCTGCCTTAATGTTTCTTTTGATTTAATGCTGTAAAAGCCTGTAAGCTTTGGCAGTGTTTATCTTTGGCTCGTCTTACCTGCATTACAGATCAATGCATTTTAACTTGTAAATTCTGAGCATACTTCAGGAGGTTTCCAAGGGTAAGCCCAGACATTTTGGACTTGAAGGAGCTTCAGTTTGGAAACTTTAGTTGGTTCAGAATCGCACTTGCTTTCTGTATATAGTATCAGCTTTCCCCGAGATAACTGTTGACAAGGGAAAGTCTCCTCTGGGCTAACATTGATCATGGCCTGACTTCTGGAGAAAAGTGGTCGTGCCTGCATAACACACTGACTGTCAAATAATTCAGTATCTGAGCTGGTTCCGAAGTTGTGTAGTTGTACTTTTATTATAGAGAGGGAGAGGCCGACAAATGGCTTTGAAAGAAACAAGTTCAGGCAGCCTTTGTTTTTGTTAAGGAGCAACAAAAATTGATTCAGCTGCCTTTTGTCAATAAAAATGCAGCCTGGTGGAGGAATATTTTTTACCAACGTGTAAGGTTTAAGTCCTGTGGCTCACAGCAGAATCACAGTTTGCACTTTAAAGATACTGTCAATTGTGTGCAGTTCAGAGAAAGAGAAGAACCAGCAACTTGGAATCTCACGTTACACTGCAAAAAGTCAACATCAACTTATTTTACCATATAGCTTACATAATCTCCAGTGAATTTACATTTTTTCATGATTTAGTGCTTTTCCATACATTCCTAATTCTTTGACCTGGAAAATATCTCTCTCTCTCTCATTGTTTAGTGTGAAACTGACTTTATGCGGAATTACATTCCCTGCTAATATACCATGAAAAATCATTTATTTATGTCATCATACCTTATTTATTATACCTTACTTACAGATGAAGAAATGTGTTGCATCAGTTCAGTTGGGGCTTACAGAATAACCAAGCTCCTTCAATTTCAGAAAGGAAGATGATCAAAAGCTTGCTTTTGTAGAAAAAGCTACTCTTCTCATTGACATTTCTTAGTGTTTTCTAAGATGTCTTCTACCTCTCACTTTTATTAGAGAGAGCTGCAGAATCGAAGTGGCATCTATTTATCATACAAACCGAATTTCCAGCCCTTACCGTCAGCCTTTTTTGGCCATGATTTTTACCCTTTTACGACTGAGTGAGCATTGGAGCCTGTCAGGATGCATAGCTGCATTAATCATCTCTGCTCCCTACAGCCAAGCAAGTGGACAGGAAGCATCTATTTACTAAGGGCTTGTCTACATGGGAAATAGCTCAGACTGCTCATTAGGCATTAACTCCTTCCATGAATTCTCCTCGAGCATCTTCCTGAGGTTTAGGTTTAGACTGCTTTGGAAAATACAGAATTTGGTAGTGGGATGTAGTTAAACCACAGAAAGCCTGTATAAGTGTTCAGCATGGGTTCAGAACATGATCCTGTCTCCACGTGTCACTTGATCTTCTGTAACTGACCCTCTTCATGCTCTTGGTGTATGGCAAATAGAAGGTAAAACGTGTTAGTTCAAGCCTCTTACATCAAAGCATGTGTGTGTAACTTTCTTGTGTGTCTGTGTATCTGTGCATTCATACAGGGGAGCCAGAGCATCGCTGATGGCAATTTGGGTGCTAGTATTATTTGTGCTAACTCCTCAAGTAAACAAATCTGGTGAGAACTTACTATTTTTCAGTGATGACAGGGGACAAGAAGTGTGTAGGATGATCTTTTACACCTCATATGAGCCATCTATTATTTAGTGATGTTGAAATTAGTTATGTTGGACTGTCTTTTGTATAGAAGATTTTTTGAACAAAGATGAGTAGTCTTCTAGAGATGAACTTAAAGGCTGTTTAATACTAGTGTATCATCATCCTGGAAATAAGGGGCTTTGTTACTATGGCAGCTAAAGCTTATCTTCATGAGAAACTTGCATCACTCTACAAGAACTGTATTTGTTAAAGCAGTTCATACTAGTGCAAGCTCCATTGTGGAAACCTCTTCAGTGTAGCTTAATTTCATTAACTAAGCCTTAGCCAAACCACACTAAATTGTTTTTTAATTGAAATTCCATTCATTTAGAAGTCTGCTAAATACATTAATGGTTTATGCATTTTCAGTGGTGCTATAGAATAGAATAGAATTAGAAATGTAATAGAATACAATATTTTAGTTGGAAGGACCTACAACAATGATCTAGTCCAACTGCCTGACCAATGCAGGCCTAACCAAAAGTTAATGTGTGTTCTTAAGGGCATTGTCCAAATATCTCTTAAACACTGACAGGCTCAGGGCATCAACCACCCCTTTAGGAAGCCTGTTCCAGTGTTTGACCACCCCCTCGGTAAAGAAATGCTTCCTAATGTCCAGCCTAAACCTCCCCGGTGCAGCTTTGAACCATTTTTTTCGTCTGTAAACAAAAACTTGTGTGGGTGTTTATGTTCCTATGTAACTTAATTTTGTTACTAGCTATAAAAATATATATATTCTCCATGTATTTAATAGCTATTAAAGGCTGAAATATTAAGGAACATACTGCTTATTTTAAAAGATTAACGTGGAACCTGTACACATGAAAAACTGTATTGAGACAAATCTTTAGCAGAAAATACATTACGTGGTTCAGCTTATCTAGGCCTATTACCTGAAGTAAAACATGATGGCCATTACCAAAAAAATACAGTCAACTGAAAGAAGGTGGTGTAGCTACATTGCTACATAACAGATTTGGCTCTTTGCTTTCAGCCCTTTCACCTATATTACATTCTTTGGCAGCTGTGTTCTCTTCTCCAAACTTACTTTGCTAGATACAGTTCTATTCAGGGATTTCTGCCAGATGGGAAGAGAGGATAGTTTCCTTCCAATTTTTAGGATGGCACTTGCTATTGTCTGTGAAGTTTCAGGCTGGGGTTGGCTGAAGGGGCAGCAGAATATAGGATTACATTGTAGCCGTGTACATATGTCTGTATCAGATAGCAAACAAAACCACTTTGAACGGCCTTGTTTGTGGTGTATGGCGATTATTCTGTCTTTCTCAGCATCTGTTGTTGGTGCTTCATCTTAGGTTTTGTTATATTCCATTTACACTGACTTATGCTTCCTTAGAAATTCTCATTTGGGGTGATGCCTCAACATTTGTGTCAACTTCTTTCTAGCAGGGTGAGTTAATTAAACAAGAAAGTCCAGGTTTGGTTCCAAAAGAAAAAGAGTTTGTTCTACTATTTGTGTACTGATGGTTCAGAATGTCTGCACTTAAAATTCAAGTATCATATGCCTTAGCCTCAGTGAAGGACACTTACTTAATCATTTTGAATGAAATACAATACAAATGAAGTAAATGCAATATAAGGGATTAAAATAGAACTTACACATATGTGTAGTAAAAGTATTCTTGGGGCCTTTAGTTCTGTACTGTCCTTGGCTCTGGTTTCAACAGTGGCTCACTGCCATCTTGGAATGGCACAAGGTAATAGCAAGAGCTTTCTTGTATTCTGTGTACTGAAGTTGGAAAAAAATTAAATTGCAGAGTGAAAGAAGCAGAACACTACAGTTTTGTATTCACATAGTCCTGTTTTCTGTCTGTACTGCACTTTATGGAGCTATGCAAAACCTCACCAAAAAGTTGTATGACATGAAGGTTGTAAACCTAGCAATCAGGAAATGCAAAAGGTGGCGTTGTGAGTAACAGCACGATTATGTCAGTTGCACATGTGAAATATTTAGGATAATTATGCTAATAAACATCTCTTTTGAATAGACTGTGTACACCTTAATCTAACAGTGAAATGAAAAGATTTTCATTAGGAATGACACACATTCAACATCCAGAAGTCTCCTGTAGCTTAATAACTTCCAAAATGACAGCATTACAGCATGAACTAATCTCTTCATACAAAGAGGCACACTGAAGAATTTGGTGACTTTTATTAATTTATAGTCTAATTTTCTGAGTTTAGTTTAATTAGCAAAGAAGTTTTTCTTTTTTCATCCACAAGCCTTCGTTATATTTTTCAGCTTCACGAACATCATTGGACACCTCCCTAAGATTTTCCTTGTGAGGATGTGGAAGAGCAGTCAGCAGTTGAAAGTTTACTGCAAAACCCTGGAAAGTCAGCAGAAAGGCATTTGTTGATTTTAATGGATTTGGATTAAGTCCAGAATAAATATCTAATGATACCAAAACCACTTGCTTTTTCTTAAACATTTGAAAATGACTTTGTATGCAAAATCTTTATTTCTAATAACCTATGCTCTTGCAAAAGAGGGTCTCCTGCTACCAGGTGCCCAGCTAATCCTGAATTATGCTCTTAGTATTGCACACTCAGGAAGACAAGTGAATGGTGAGCAAAATGTGGAATTACTCTTGCCAAAAGCTTTGTCCTCATCCTGGCAGCTACTCCCCACACTTTTGGATCACTAGATCTAGAAAGCAGATCTGAAGTTAAACTTTCTCTTGTTTTTCTCCCCACACATGACCTCCGCTGCTGCTCAGTCAAAACATGTTAATGTGCACCTTCCATGTGTAAAAATAGGATAGTTACCACTTCTGCTCTCAGTTGTCCTAGAAGGAAATAGTTTACCTTTCCACTAAACTGGTGATGAAAGATATGTTTTAACAGCAGTTTAAATTGTAAACTATAAACTTGCAGAATTTCAGAGTACAACAAAGACTGTGTATAAAGTCCAGGGACCCAAACTCTACGTTAACTTGCAAACCTGTAATCTGGATTTTAATAGGAGACTCCTATTTAATACAAGAACAAAGCATTAAACATTTGGAACTACTTGTACTTCTGATACATACAGTTTTTATGCTTACTATAAAAAGTTACACTTTTAAGAAGTACTAGACCCCATATTATAATGTGCATATAAATATGAAGTTCAGTCTGTGTCCAGGCTTCCTAGCTGCCCAAACTCAGCCAGTCCCACAGCATGAAAGCCACAAAAACTAGGACTGAGCCTGGCTTCTTCCTCCTGTTGAGCCTGAATTCTCTTCACTGTGTGGTGTGGAAGAAATAACAGCAAGCCCCCATACTGCTGAAAGTCAGAAAGTAGCTGCTGAGCAGTGGCAAGGATCAACTCCTTAAACTGTCTTTCTATTGCAATTAACTGCATACCAAATCTCAGCCAAATGGTGGCTAATAGCAGGGATGAAGTTTAACCTGTTTGACTTTGCACTGAAAGGGACGAGCGCCACAGGTAACTTCACTTACAGCAAAGTACAAACAGAAGATTTAACAAGCTACTACTTGTCAGCTCTTAATTAGCAGCTCCCATCAGAGCAGCAGCACCCAACTGTAATACCGTCTGCTGCAGTGCAAAGTCCAATTCATTAGTTAAATTTTCAGAAGCATCATATTTTGCTTGGACGATGGTATTCAACAGCTAAAGTATGGCAAGATTTGACTACCTTTCAGTTGTTTCTGTCTGTAGGGAGAGTTTCTAGCTAAACTTGGTACCTGACAGTATCTGCTAGATTGGATGCAAGCAGGAGGTCAGGAGGTTCATTGGGCTAAATCCCTAGACATGCTTCAAGGTGATTTTTGTTTATTTTGACTTGCAGGGCAAATTTCCACTTCCATTTCAACTACTGTTGCAACAGACAGCTGTACAGCATTTGATTTGGCCAAGCCCATGTCTAACAACTACTAGCCTTGCTGTTTTGACAGTGAGTCTGGTTTGCCACTGCTGTAACGTCGCCACCGCATGGCAATGCACACTTTGCTGTGGGCTTTGAGAAGATAAGCCATGCTGTGTGTATTCACAAGATAAAGCACAGTTTGTTGAGCTTGGTTGTAAGAAATGTGGGTGACATTTAGCTCTTAAGGAAAGTTGTGTACAAGAGAGTGGTATACTTCTCAGAATGTTGTACGTAGGACAGTCGAGAGGGATTTAAAATACGAAATCTTGTAAAACCTCACTCAGATTGCACTGAGGAACAGTTAGAGTTGAAAATTGAGAAGGTAAATTATTTGCTTTGGCCCCTGCACGAGTGAGCGTGTGATGGAAGTGTGTGAGCTGGCATGTCAGCCACACAAAACTTCCTTTGTTAGGAGAATCCTTGTAAACTCTAGGTCCCGTGGATGTCTACAAAACCTAAGACATATCCTGATGATATAAATTCTTAGATTTTTAGCCATCTTTTGTTTGCCAGCCTTTCTCCAAGAAGCTGTATCCTGCCATAAACTTGCTAGCAGTGACAGAAATGGCATGAAGCAAATAATTTTGAATGGACAGGGGATACCATAGTTAAACAAGCATGATGGCCAGCACATCATGTGCAGGAAATTAATGTTTACTTCAGTTTTCAGTTTTTCTTTCCAGGATATTGAAATGAATGCTATAATGGAAGAGGGGAGTGAAAAACATCTTCAAGTGCTTATATGTAAATGTACATTTCAGTGTTGTGGTTTTAAAGAGTCTCTGGAGTTCAAACTTCTTTAAAATGCTGCATGGATGAATCAGCCTCTTTTGGTATTTAACCTCTCAGCCATAGATTCTTACACATGCTGACTCGCACTGGATGTTTATGCTTGTTCTCTTGTGTGCGCACGCACCCACACATAAGCAAATAATCAGGAGTGATAAATACAGATAAATATGTCTCCCATTAAATTTTGAACTGTTACTTTCATTAAAAAGTTGTGCATGTTGAAGCACTGGGAACATTTCCTGTTGCTTGGAAGTAGCACTCCAAAGCATTTTATGAACGATTAACAGTCTGATACAAGTTATCTTTAAGATTTCGTAATAATACAGAAAAATGCTTATATTTTTGCAGGAATGCAGGGAGTAGACGTTTGTGGTTAGTTTTATCATGGAGGAAGAGTGACTGCAATGAACAGCAAGAAATATGCCACAACCTTTTAATCTTTTTTTTTAATGTGAAAAGGCTCTATATTTCATTTACAGTACACAATTAAAAGGTGAAAATAATGCTAAAGTGGTCCAGGCTTTGGGTGGAGTGGGGGGAGTATTTTTATATTTTTGGATGTGTGGTATATAAGAACTGCTGTTTCAGTAGTGGAGTGCCAACTCTGTAGTTTAACAAAAGTGCCCTTAAATAGTAAACAAGCAATGAAAATGTATATTCTTTGAAGGCAGAACACCTAATAAAACTGTTTTATCTGACAAAAAAAAAAAAAAGAACAGAACATGTATGATTGGCATGTCCCACGTGTGCGAATTCTCCCTGTTTTTATTTCCAGACAAACGAGGAGGAGGCTCAGGCCAGCCTGGTCCCCCAGAGTGACCTCGCAATAGCGGAAGGGCACCTGGGAGGCATGTGCCTGTACTGTGGGTTGGAGTTAGGCCTGGCACAGGGCATAGCAGTGCTGGTGTGCTCCAAGCCCACAAAGTGCCATAAAGATGGGGCAAAGTGGTGGTGGGGAGGTTTGTTCCAAAAGCACACTCCAAAGGAAAGGGGGAGCCCACAAGGTCTTTGCAGGGAGAGGCCTTCTTCTGTCCGCTGGCAGCCATCTTGGGTGCAGCTCTGCAACCACAGGGCTTCAGGAACTCCTAACTACAGTGATCTTTCACTCTCCCGCTCCTTGTCTCAGACGTGGGCTTTTTCTCGCGCCCTTGAGACAGAAGAGGGAATTCCTTAGACCCAGAGGTCCGCCTTTCCTCAGCTGCGCTGCGGGGCCAAGCTGAGGTGGCAGATGGGTTCCCTGGGGCCCTGCCCTGTGCTGGCCCTGGCACCCAGGCGTCGCAGGGGTGTGAGAGAAAACCACCTCCTCCCCCCTCCGCCAGGCGCCCTGAGCGCGGCTCTCACATGGGCAGCCATTTTCCAGGCTGCCAAAAAGACCAGTTATTTTTAAAGTAGTTGGGATAACAGGACCTGCTTCATTTATTACAAAATAAACTGGTCTGTTGTTTCACACTGATATCAGGGTCGAGAAGGATGAGTGTTTGTTTCCTCCTTGATCCTCACATGTGGATGTGATACTGCATAAGAGGCTCCATGTCCAGCCTGTCGACTGTCACATCAGCTAACAATTTTAAAGCAGATAGTGTGTAGAAAGCTATAATAAAAAGAATAATTTCCCTTTTAGTCAGTTCTGTGTTGGGAAAGGAATTTTATGCTGAGGTAGCAGTGCTGTAAAGATTGTCCTTTCTCATGTTAGTGTCTAACCTTTGTGTTTTACAGGTCTATTTTTCTTAACTAAATTCTACAAATAATCATATGTTTGTCTTACAATCAGCAATCAGGAGGTTGGTTTTTTTTGGGTTTGGTTGTTTTTTTTTTTCTAACTTGTAAAGGCTTCATGGTCTGTGAAACGAATGCAGAGGGGCTCACAGGGATGCAGTGTCTTTTTTCCCACTAATCCCAACAGAGACTTTCTCTGAATCATTCTTGGGTGATGCTATCTACTGGCTGCCACTCTTAGCTGTATGTCTGTCATAGTCCCTCTTATCCTTTCCTCAAAAATGCATTCTTGGCCTTTCTTTTCTGTGAGATCCATCCAGTTGTCCTTGCTTCAAAATCCAGTGGTAAGAGATTTCTGAAGCAGAAACGTGGGGTCAATGTGTGACCACACCATGTCTCTGCGAGCACTGCTCTGTTCTGCCCTTCCCTGCTATCTCCAGCAGCCAGAGGTGCCTCATGTGCCTGGATGTGCACATATCACTTCACATAATCTCTTTTATTCTCCCTCCTTTTTTAAAAAAGACGGGCTACATAGTGTTAAGTATAATGCTGTTAAATTGTTTCTTCTCCTTAATAACAGAACATTGCACTTCATTTCATTACACCTGTAGAGTGAGAGAAATACTGGATCTGAAACATGACAGTCCTCCTTGACAAGTACCTGTACATCCCATGGACTTGAAAATTACATTGCTGCAACTGCTACTTGAATCTGGTTTAATTTTTCTGAATTTGAGAGGAGGAACACTTTTAATACTTAAATTTCCATCTTTAACATGGCACAGATGGTGTAATGTTTTTGCATTTTTTATATTATTTTGGGTTACTGAAGTTAATATTCTGCTAGCTACAAATATCTGCGTGCATACCACAGAGTTCATTTTGAGGACAGAGCTCTAAAATAAATTATAGACCTTGGTAGCAGTCATAAATCAGTCATTTTTTTTTTCATTGAGAAAGTGGTGGCACTGGAAGAAAGTTATTTAGTGATCAAAATGCATCGTTAAGCTTTTAAAAAGAGATTCTGTGCCTGTAGTAGAGCTGTAGGCGATTTATGGCTTATCTGTACTCATTGCCTCGAGCTTTTGGAAAATTTGTAAACAAAGCCAGATGCTCATTATGTTCCCGTTCAGGGTTGGTTAGATGGGTAAATGCCATCAGAATCACTTTGGTCCTGTTGGGTTTTAGCATGTTACAGGAAATGGAGTTGCTCCAAAATATTTATTTAAATATTTATTGTCCATGAAAATCTACTTATAGTTTCTTCTCATAGAGTGAATTTGGTTTTAATAGTTGTAAATTATAAAAATAGGAAAGTTACACTCTGAGGACTGTGTTGTATACTAAATGGTGGGTCCATCTTTTCCTCTGTGTTGGAGTTCATGCTTACACCATGTGATGCAGTAAAGCATCACTCGCTGTTTTTAAAGGGTTTTGGGCAATGCAGGAGCCTGTGGAAACATCAGGCTTGGGTAGCTTTTGCTTTTACCAAGTTTTAGGGAACTGAGATGTGAACTATTTGACTTTTCATAACCAGTTTGATAAGTTCAGTCATTTGGTATTGATTTGATAATTTTTACTGGTAGCCTTTTGTCTTCTGTATAGATAATGTGATGTGAAAGGTGTTCTCGTAAACTAGTTTTTGCTTTTTACTGCTCTTTAAGCACAAGAGAACATGCTGCGTACAAATTTAATTGCTGTAGGTTAACAGAATATTCCTTGTAATCATATTTATTGCAACATGACCATCATGCAATCCATTTCATAATTCATTATTAACTTTTTTGGTGTGTTTTTTCTTTTTTTTATCGACTGCAGCTGACCAAGTAAACAGGTCATGGCACGCTTAACGAAGAGGCGACAGGCAGATACAAAGGCTATCCAGCATCTTTGGGCAGCTATAGAAATAATCCGGAACCAGAAGCAAATTGCTAACATTGACCGTATTACAAAGTAAGTGATCCATTCCAAAAAAAGTCTTGATGAGGGGGGAAGGTTGATGTTGTTAAAAGCCGTGGGAAACAGAGACAGTAAACATTGTGAGAGACTGTTAAACAGTTACATGCACTTCTGTGTTACTAATTATCTAATTATAAAAGAAAACCAACTTCGAAACTGGGCACCTAAAGATCCTCTAGTGAGGTTTAATCCATTGAGTCTGAGATCTTACTGACCCTGTATTTGTTTTGTATAAGCAGCTTTAGGAAATATGCAATATTTATAGTACTTGAACTAAGTTAAGCATGCAAGAGTTGTACTCCATAGCTTGGTCAAAATACAAGTAGATTAACGTTTAAGGAGAAGAGGGCAATAAAATCTGTACATAATCTATTTCTTTAGGAAAATGTGATAGGCCAATGGAGAACTCTTTTCTAGAAGGAAAAAATAAACCTGAAATTGGGTTGTTCAAACAAATAAGAAGCCATATTTGCTAAGATTAGCATAGGACACTATTAAAGAAAACATGAGATGTGGAGTTTGCAATGTGTAAAGTTCTATCTTGAAATACCTTCTAAGATAACTTGGAGTAGCCATTGTAATAACAATTGAGGGAGGTTTTGTGCCTCTCTCTGCTTTGTTTGCATTTCTAGGCCAACATGTAGGTCGCATTTGTCAAAGTAATCAATATGAATAATTTAAAAGAGCAAAAGTAACCACTTGGCATCTCTTCAGTTGCCAGAACCAATGTGAACTGATAATGAGGCCAGAGACCACTAAAAGGAGAGTTATAAACAGTGCAGGTAACTAAAAGAAAATCATTATAACTTGGTCCACTGGCAGAGTTTGGAAGCTCTGAGGTGGAAGTGACAGGCAAAACTGGCTTCGTAAGTGGAAGAAGTAACAGTTCAGGTTCTCCAAACACAGTGAACAGTAAACAGGAGAAAGAAAAAAGATGATGTCCCAAATGAATTAGTGTGTACCTGGCTCCTACAACAAATAAAGATACACCATTAAACTGAAAAGTACCTTCCCAGAGATAAGAGTTCCAAGTGGGCTTGAGAGGGAGATTGTATTTTAGGGAATTTAGGTTGCACTTGAGTTTCAGAATGCTTTAAAGCATACATATTTGCATCATGTCTCCAAGGAGACAAGTGCATAAACTAATGCTATACACTTTCCATTTTAACATTTCAAATTACTTGCTCCAGGCCATATATTAGCTGCGTTTTTTTAGCTGTTTATGCTCGTTTTATACGTAATAAAGGGAGACAGGCCCATCTAGCTGGGGATTCATCCCACTCTTGTGAGAGATGCCTATTTTAAGGAAGTTTGAATAACATTTAGCTAGGTAAAGTTAGGTAAGACAAATACTATTGTTACAAACAAGGTTGAGAAAACGAGTAATTAGATGGTAGAAAAAGAAGTACTGCTCTTGGTAACTGAAGGGTAGTTTGATTTTTTTAAAAATAGGCTAGATCCAGATTCTATGACTCATCACTAATCAGAAGAAAAATAAGTGACTAAACAGAGATGCAAGCAGCCCCAGTACTCTGAGAAAGATGTGCAAGGTGTTAGCAGTGAAGAGCAATCTAAAAAGTGCCTGGACATTGTAAATGTTCTACATGCACATCAGTGATGAATGATGAGCAGTGATCTAGTTTCTATTATATGATATTTTTAAGAAGATAACTTTTGACAAGGAAAACATAAAGACATTTGAGTTGCTTTACGGTACTAGTCATTGATGAAGAAACACAGATGACAGTAAATGGGTATGCATGTTACATAACATTCAAAATAAAGCTCTGAAATCATTAGGGCATCAGAATATCTCTTCTTACGAAAACTGAGCAGCTCAGAGATCATTTGGCCAAGTACAAAGATCAATCAGTTTCTGGGCACATGGGCAAATGTATGAATAATAAGAAAGACCAAAACGAAACAGTGGTTCAAAAGTGAAAATTATGAGCCTATGTACATAGTTGGAGCTGTAGGGAGAATTCTCATACTTGGATTAGTAACATTTTTTTAGAACTGTTTATACCTCTTGGGATTGACTGAAAGAATGGCTTTGCATGTTACAAGTGTTCACAAGTAATGATGACAATGAAATGTATGGAAGCATGTCTTACTCCTGAGTAAGGATACAGAAAAACAGAAAGATAATCTTTTTTTATAAATACATGTTTAAGGTAAGTGACAGTCATGTAGTGGATGACAAATGTGTACTTTCAGAAAACCTCACAAGTTGAAAAGATGATTCATGATTTGATTTTTTATTTTGTTTTCTCTTTGATGTAGTTTGAGGATTCATTTGTTGCTAGAGACAAGATGTCCTTTATATTTTGTGACCTGTTAATCCAAACACCTTCATAGCAGAATCTCTGTTGCTGCGTTCTTTGTCAGGTGGTTTGGTACTTTTAGGCAAATCTATTTAGTTGGCTTTTCTTGTAACTGACAGCTCGTCATGGTTGTCTCCCTCTTCCTAACGTATTTTATTTCATTTACT
Organism: Falco biarmicus; assembly: GCF_023638135.1. NCBI lineage: Eukaryota > Metazoa > Chordata > Aves > Falconiformes > Falconidae > Falco > Falco biarmicus. Next base: position 51,191,334 of record NC_079291.1, on the reverse strand, counting down.
TCTTGCTTTGCTTAGTCTTCTGGTGCCCAGTAGAAGCCATTATACATATCAAGGAGCATTTACTTCCTATGACTAGGGAGGAAATGTTTGTAATATAAAAAGAAGATTCGTTGCTTATAGAATATGCAGTGTTTCAGCTCGGTACGTTAAAAAGACAGATATATATAACACATTAAAATATGTAAAATGTAACCTGTGCATTTTATGTGTAATTGTTAAAAAATATCTGGGGTAAAGAAAGACTTCCAGAAGATGCTGGCAATGGAAAGTATGCAAGAAAAATCTATAGAACTAGCCACGCATTTTCTGTAGAGAACATAAGAGTAGGAGGATAGTGTAGAAGGAGCCAAGAGCACTAGAAGGTACTTCTAATATTATCAGGAAAAACCTATAAGGAAATAGGCTCTTTAATTAAAAGTATGCTTTGCTTTTTAAATTGATGAAGAGGAAAATCAAGAATAGAAAAATGAGTGATTAGAAGTGATTGAAAACTGTCTTACATTGAGGAGAGAGTTGAATACGCAAGTTGGAGCCTTTAAGAACATAGTAAGCTTACTGAACTTCTGGCAAATATTTTAGAAAAGTCATTGCATGCAGAGAAGTATTAAGAAACACAAGAAAGTTATCTATTTTTGAAGGAATTAAAAATGTGTGTGTGGAAAAACAGCAAGTATATGACACTGTTAATTGGAGTATTATATAAATACTTAGATAAAAGCATTGGTAGGGAAGAGACCACACTGCACAGACTTAATGTCTCAAAAAATAGTAATCAACAAATCGTTATATGAAAGGGATTCTGCAATTTTAGTGATATATGTTGGGGGTACATTACAGTTGGAAAGGTATTTTCCATTGGTTGGAGATAAGCATGTTTCAGTAGCTTGAAAACTAAACAAAGGACTGAAAACCAATGCTAACAGGAAGTAACAGTGTAGTGAATTTTAAGGAATCAGTACTAAAAGTGCAAACTGCCTTTTCAAGAGAACTTTAAAATATATATGTAACTTCCTATATTTGTACATAGGCTTAAGCATATTCAGTGCATTTTTATTTTATGGTAAAGCTCATTTGAAGGCAGTGGTAACATTTCTGTAAAAGTATGCAAAATAAATATTCTCACCTGGCTTATATTGTCATAGTGTATCTCAAGTCAATGAATTATAATAATCTAAAATCCAGCTACTAGAAGTATCTAACATTTTTAAACTACCAAGTTACTTCATAACAAAATGATATTTCTAAGAGTTATTTATAAAGAAATATGACTTATTTTTCTGTCCAGATGATATTGGGATAATTTGACCTTAATATGTCAATTATTTAGATGAGTATTATTGGCATTAGTTATGCTATAAACACTAGCAGAGAAATGGCTTCCCGTATCTTGTGAATTCTCTGTCAAGAGTGCAGCTTGACAAATTGTTCATCCCTAAAAGTGTGTTAAAAATTATAATTATGCTTTGACTTTCTGTTTTTTCCTCATTATTTTCCATCTGTTTTAGATTTCGGGTAACCTCAAAAATTGATTCTATGGAATGAAATGCCTGAAAAAACACTGGAAAAAAGGCATGCATATTTAAATGAGTAGGATAAATTATTGACACTCACTTACGTAGCAGATTGATAAGGATTTCTGTACAGCCTGTTTTTAAAGTTCTTTCTTTGGCTACTCCAGTCTTTCAGTTTCTTTTATAGTGTTTTCTTTATAATTCCCTACAGGTAATTGGATTCCTAAGATTTAATTAACTATTAATTAAATATTTACCCTTTTTATCACAAAGTATTGGGTTTTCTCAGTAGCAATTTATGAACATTTCATGATCTTTATGAATAGCTCAGAGTTCATTATCTATTAAGTTAATGTTATTAAAATACCCAATTGGCAAATACGGTTCTAGAACAATTATTGGCCACTTTCAGGATTTTGTCATTGTAAACAGGTATTCTGATTTCTAAACTATTTCATGAAGACTAATGTGAAGAACCAAAATATAGTTATTTTCTTCCGTACTTCCTTCCTCATATTTTTTTCTCTCTCCCTTTGATGTTTTTCATGATTTATTTAGTTGATTAGCTTCTCTCCCTGTTCCTTATAAAGGCAGTGTCTATACTGTCTTTGTGTACTGTGACAGGAAGAGCCCTGGCACTGTCTGGAGCAGATCTGCTGTGACCACATCACATTGCCTTTGGCTCATGGAATTGTTTCTTTGGCCTTGACATATTTTTTGTTTGTTTTGTATGTGTGTGTGGTTCTTCAGTTCTAAGTGCCAAAAATAATACAGCCCACAGCAATGCTGTTCTTGAACATGAAGCTAAAGGCATGATCGTTTGCCATAGGGCATGATGTGAAGGCATCTGAGGACACACAGCATGCTGGAGCAGTGTTGGAGTGCCTTTGGCAGAAGAGGCCAGTCTTGGCATGGTTTACATCTATGTTCTCTATCAGGAGCAAACTAACCTCTTGGCCATGCTTTGCCTTTTTCACAGGAGGAGCAATTTGGCTTTCTCTAGAATGGAGCCTGAGAATGAGTTAGTTTGGGAATGAAACCAAAAGTGACTCTAGTCCACAGGATAAAGGTATCCCAACTTTGGGGGGAATGAAGCTGATGGAAAGACCGTTAGCTAGGATAAAACTGTCGTGCTGTAATTGGAGAATTTGTGTTAGTTTCAAATTGAGCGAAACTGAAACTATCAGTTTCATCACTCAGCTGGTTTACAACATTGGTGATACAAGAAAATGCCTTGTTTTCATGAATAGGTACAAAGACTCATCTTTTTTAATTGGCTTTCAAATGGGATGGTCTAGCACTTGGATCCTAAATGGTCATAACCATTTTTTGTGTATTTGTTCTGTCGACTCATTTTTGTTATATTCTAATATAGTGTAAGTGCAGCTAAGTCAGAACATCTAAAAGAAATGAACAGATCCCAAGCCTATACAGAGCAGACTCTGTCAGTCCCTTGTTAGCTTTGTGTGGACTGACATTAATCAGCATTGATGGGATAGCATGCCAGAAAAGAATTCCTCAGTATGAAAGATTACTGTAAAATGATGAAATTTTCTGGCCCCACATTTGAGATGAAGTCACTAGCAGTTGTAGATTGAGTATGTGACCCTCTCAGTTTGACATTTAGTACTAGGAGGAGGATTTCTTCTTCATATACCACTCTGTGAAATTTCTCCAGCCAGTCTCTGAGAACAGTTAAAGTAAGGGCCTTTCAAATCCATAAATCGTTGTTTTTTTGTTTTGGGGTTTTTTTTGCCTTAGTTCTTCTGCTGTTCTTTTTCTAGGCTGTCTAACAGAAAACAATTTCTAGAAGCAATGATTAAAGCAAAGATGAGAATGAGCAATTTGAACAGGTAGAGAATCATCACAAGAGAGTATAAATAAGAAAATCCTCAATTTGAACAGATAGGAAATAATCACATAAGTCTATAAATAAGAATATGCAATGCAGTAGCAAGAAAAAATAATGAAAGAATAAGATTCTTACGGTATTGCGTATTCAAAGCTCAGAAACTTGTTAGAAAAAATCTGTCACTATTTATAGTACCTTTGATGAAAATTTAAATCTTCCTACTATTTTGCATGTTGCAACTAAATAGCTGTGCATAAACAAAAATAGTAAGCTGTAAGAATGATTAGGAGAGCAGATGACTGTGGATTTATAACTAGATAATCCTGTTGTTTAACTTTACATGAGCAGACATCTTGTAGCACCTGATATATCTTTGACTGAAATGAAAGCTTAGAAATGTTTTTCTGCTCTGTTGGTTTCTTACCCTTTGTCAAGCCATTCCCCTAAAATATCTGTCCTTTTTAACTGGAGAGTAGGTTTATCTGAAAACAATTTTCTGAAGTAAAATATCCTTCTGTTACACAGACAAATGCATTGGTTGCTTGAGTTCACTTTTAACCAGTGGTGCTGACTCCTTTTTCACATCTTTACATCATCCTCATGTATGTTTTAAATGTGACCATGTGAAGCAAATGGTATTATTCAAACCAGCCCTTCAGAATCTGGTACATATTAATCAAACCCTGGTCAGTTGTACTGTGGTGGAACAGGTCAGTATTGAAGGAGGTGCTCAGGAAAGCTCACATTTAGCAATTAGGAAAGGATGAGGAAGAACAGTACTGTGAAATTTTTGTCCATGCCATGCGTAATTATGCAAGGGTAAGCAAAGCAAAAGTGTGGAGTATAAGGTCCTACAATGAGATGCATGATACTACTTCCTCTGCAGGCCACATAGCTGCTTTTAGTGGCAGCCTGTTATTGAGTGTTCACCCTTGAGAAAACTGAATTCAGTTTGTATTGGGTTGGCTTAATTATAGATATATGCGCTACAGTAAACAAAACATAGAAACATCTAACTAGGTATGACAGGGTAGAAAACTCTTAAGTACCTCTTCACTTGTTTTCTGTTACTAGTCAAGGACAAGACATTTCTTTCTGACTCCCCTAAATCAATCTCCTGCTCCAGTTCTTTTACTTTCCTTCTCTCTTTTCCATGATAAGTTTCAGTTGCTTCTTTTAGCCCCAAACCAATGTGGTTTTTTTTCTGTTTTCATAACACTATTTATGTTAAACCAAGAGAATGAACTAAGTCTAGACTTCTAAGGCATGGAAACCCTTAGGCATAGATAGATCATCTGGGGTGTGTGGGGTGTGTGTGTGGGGGGGAAGTCCTCTGTGCATTTTCAGCAACTTATCAATTGATTTGTTTAAAAATCATTGTATTAATAAAACAAAAGCAGTATAAAACTGATCATTTGACTCCCTAATAGAAAAAAATTTAGTAAAAGTGCTATTTTGGTCATACATAAAACCTCTGCATTATGTGTGCATGACTATCAGTTACAAGCATAGTGATACATTGCATAGAAATAGGATGGACACCAAAACATTTAATTTGTTTGATATGTTAATTTTTTATACTGATGGCTTTGCACTGAGGTTAAGTGATGCATTCAGATTGAAATTTTCAGACATTTTCAAAGGTTTAGATATATGCTATAAAGTAATAAAAAGGACACTGAAAACTGCATGTATGCAGGAAAGTACAGGGAATCTCACCAGCTTTTGCATCATAACTGATACACAATTTTGGTTCTAAATTTGTACAGAGACTGACCAGTGAGAAAATACTGAGCGAGCTAATAAGGATTTTTAACATCCAGATTCACAAAAATCTTGAAAAGAAATTAATTAAGCTAAACACTGATAGTTTATAAGGTCCTTCAGAAGAAATGACAGATTGTCATTGCACAAGGAATTTTCGTAATGGTGTACGTTCATTAAATATCACCTGTGTTAACTCTAGGTAGCTACGCTTGTCATAAAGGATTTATCTATTTTTAATATGGTGTTTAATCTTAATTTTGTTTGTGAGTTCATGATTTTCTGTTTTGTATATTATGTAACTTTAATATTGCTGGTATTTATTAATGGTCCATTTTAAGAGCTGCTTTTAGATATTCTTGACTAAGGAGGATGGAAGCAGGGATGACAGGAAAATATGTAAACTTTTCTTGTAAAAAGACTATAAAGAACCTGGCTGCATTTGCTCTGAGAAGTAGAATTAAAATTTCTGAATTAGTAGATTTGGTGAAGGTGTGTCATCTTGAGTATTAATAATTACTTTTTTCCCATCGAGCTGTTTTGTTTAATATAGGTAATGTCTTCAATTTGTGTAATGATTCTGTTTAATCAAATTAATTAAACCAGTTAAAGGAATACATAAAAAGAAGTCCTGATATATTAAGCAGTGTTGTTTGTCATTTGTTAGGGATAACTGTTCCTCCAACTTGGTACTGAGCCACTGTCCCACCATGTGATAAATTTTAGATACTTTGCTACCTTTTTTTTGCTACTTTGCTAGCCAAAACATTGCTACCTGACTTGCTGGGTTTGCTTCTCAGTGATGGCTGTTGTAAGGCTGATTCAGTGCCTGGTGTAGAAAACTCTTCACCATGGGACTGACAGAGAGATTCCTCCAGCCTTGCCACCTGCTTTACACTAACTACATGGAATGGAGTGGATGCTGTAGCTGGCTGTGCAACCGTTAACACCTGTAGGGGTTTAGGATAAATGGCTATTTTATTGAGGACTAGATCTTGAGGTGAGGCTAAACTTTTTGTGGATTTGCTTAGATCAGAAATATTAATGCATGCAAGTCTAGTTCCTACAGTTCATCCTGCAAAATTAAATAAATAGGTGCTCAGGTGTTCTAAAGAATGTTGCTCGTTCAGTTTTCCTTATCTAATAATTTTTCTCTTAATAATGCTCTTACTTGGTATTGCTACTAAGGCAGTTTTCTTTTTTCATCTCAAAGCTCAAATGTTCTTCATTGATTTAGTAGGTGAATGCTCTGGGCTGAGCGTGAGTATGAGTAGTAAATAAAGTGATTCACACAAACAGCACAAACACATGGTTATTAATAACAGCCATACTCCTTGTTTGGTGTTTGCTAATGAGTGCAAACTCATTTGAACTGTCCTTACTGTGTGTTACTATAAAAACTGTAATGTTCAATGTTTAATACTTTTCTTAGAGAATACATGCAAAATATGAACTCCAGTATAAATACTTAGAAGGAAAGTGGTGGAAGTATAACTGACTTGACAATCACTATCCCCCTTTTTGTTTTAATGAACAGTCTCATGTATTCCATATTTGTGTGGAAGCTGTGTAAGTTTACATGGAAAAAAATACATAACAGGTTACCTTTATTTCTGATTACTAAAAGCAAACCAGTTTACTTTTTATGTCACAAGCAGTAATGATTTTTGCTTCAATCATAGCATCTTTATAATGTTTGAAAGTAACACTTCTAGCTTATGTTTAATTTCTTTGCTGTAAATAAATGAGACTTCCTATTAGAAGTAAAAGATAAAAATGAGTGTGACATGGCCATTTAACAGGTTGTTACCTAGCCTGAAGTGCTCATCAAGGCTTTTCTGTAATCAGTAGAGAGAGAATGATCTCCAAAGCACTACTCATACTGTCTATTTTAGGCTGCGGTTTCATATTCCCATTCATTTAAACAGTATCATCACCAAAAGCAGCAGCCCTGCCCTGATGGCTTTTCCAATTGGTAATTAGGTGAACATTTGTGTGACAGTGTGATGATTTTGAAACTCAGCCAAGGTAAAACTAATCTGACCGAAAAAAACCCAAAAAGTTTTTGTTACTTTTAACCCAGGTAAGAATGGAAAAATTGGATGGAAGACTAAAAACCTGAATCATGAAAGCACTGGAATGTGTGTTTTTTAAGCATGTTTTGAACTGAGACTCTCGATGTGAGCTGACTGAATATTTCATTTGCAAGGTATTATTTAGGATGTTACATTCTGAGTCATGTGTTACGTGTTTGTCTCCAGTACATCCACAGAAAAGTGCTGGATGGAACAGTGGCTCTGCATATACATAGGCAATTGTACATATGTGTGCAGTGCCCCTAAATGGTTAGTGCTCCTGTTTGCCAATAGTCCTCAGTGCACATAGGTGTACATTACCAGCAGCATCCCATACAACTTTTTAGGTTGGAAAAATGGGAGTATCTAAAAAAGCCCTTTTTTAGATAAGTTCCTCCTTAAGAAGATGGTAGTAGTTCTGAAAGAGATTTTATGGATAAGGACTGCATTGCTTGGTGCCTTGATTACCTGCTTTTCATGATCTTATTGGTGGGTTACACAATCTTAAGGGCACAGTGAAGTTGTGAGTGAGAATTTACATTACTGAAACAAGAAATTACTTGAGTTAAAACTACCATGGTTTTGACATAAATGACCCAGGTGATTAAAGTTATAAAAAAACTGTGTAGTGCCTGGGGTATCTAAAGGACACACAGACAAGATTACTCTTTAGCTTTGTTTTAGCAGCAGCAGAAGGAACATTAGGAAGACCTGAGTTCCATTGAACTGCTGGATCTCACTGTTTCACTATCAAGTGTGTGCGTCCTTCTTGTTTTATAAAAATACTGCACAAAATCAGATTCAGTATTCATGCAAAAGCTGGATTTCTACACTATGAAGGAGAAACAAATTTTAGAAATATTTCCTACTTAGATAGTGTGTGTGTCTTCAAAATGAATGTTGCAGATGTCAGAGAAAAAAGAAAATTCATCATTTCTCTGTAATTCAGTTTCTCTGTGTCCCACACTTGGAATTTCGGACTGCACAAAATACAGAGTGTATAATCAGTGTTACATAGCATAAACAGCAGCTCTGTCAATGCTTGCATGGTCTGTGCTGATGGTATGTGGATTGCTGTGGAGATCAACTGCAGCCTGTTCATATACATGCATCTCTCTTTGTGAAGTATAAGGACAGAGGGAGAACGTTACGCTTTGGTTGCATATCAAAAAGTATCCTAGAAAACAAGTGTGCTAGTACGTCCCCACTGTAAAAAGTTCTACTTAGTCTCTGTGTGTCTACATTGTTTTCAGCTCTCAGACCAGCTCTCAGTTTCTGGCAAGTAGGGAATATATATTTCAAATATATTGCTTTGAAATACAAATACACATAATGTTTAGCCCATATTTTGTGAAAGTTGATTTGTACCACAGTGCTGTATCTGGTGAGAACAGGCAACCTGCGCTTTGGAATTGAGACCTTGAGATACGACTGTGACTACAAATCTTCACCTGGCTCTCCACAAGGATAATTATTGGATTCCCAAGATTTGAGCCTGTGTATTTTAAGTTCTTACGCTATGTAGCTGTATTTGTTAAAAAAAAAAATAAATATATATATATATAAAAAAAAAAAATTCATAGCCATCTCTTCCATTTATACTTTCAGTATGACCAAGTGACCTATTCCTTGCAAATTAGAAAGTCTTAAAAGTGTGTCGGCCTTCTATAAAACTGCTGTCATACCCTGAATCTAAAGCAAAAGGCATTCCTCACCAGAGGTAGGAACACAATATAAAACTCAGAATAGATTTTTGGCTGCTTTCCTTCCATTTTATGTATTATTCCTTAAGGTCTGTCCCTGAATCTAGGACATTTTTATATACCTGTAGGTAACATTTAAAATTAATGGCAGCCTTTCAGTTGAGTTAAATGGGATGTGCTGTATTTTATCAGATCTCAACTGTGAGATGGGCTCTGCATATAAGGAAATCTTAAGACCTCTGTTTCTCCCTGGACGAGCTGCTGTTGCCAGCAGATTGCTACTTCCCTTCATATCGTGGAGGGCGGAGACATCCAGCATAGACAGAGATAATTGATCAGACCATGACTGCAGTGTTTGTCACTAAAATTAGCATCTACCTACAGTTGTCGCACTATGTGAGGCAGGTATTTCCTATATGTATTTTACTTTAGTCTTTTACAGAGATGCTTGCTGTGTATTTTTTTCAGTATTTTCCTTCTGATGAGTTCAGGTAGCTGAAAATGCCATTCCTTATAAGTCCAGAAAAACTGAGATTTTATTTTTGTTTTTGTAAATACCTGTGTCAGCTTTCCACCTTAAGTAATCTTATTCACTTCCTTCCTCGGCCAGCTTTGTTTTTTGGGCCACAACACAGCTGCGCCCATGTGAACCACTTGCTGCATCTCAGTAGACCACAGTTGACTTTGAGGACTCTCTAGGAGCAGAGTTATTTATTTATGTACATTATTTTGTGGCCATATATACTAAGAGCTTTGGGACAGGGTTTGGCTTTGTGTTGTCTTGGTACAGCACCAAGCAGGAGTTGTCAGCTGTGTGACAGCTGTAGGCGAAAAGTTCATCATCTGATCCCTGCAAGTGCCAGCTACTTTTGTATCTGTTTTGCTCCCATGGTGATCGCAGCTTTAGAGTCTGCTTCCTTCACACCCCTTAGATCAAAACAAACCCTTTTCTTGAGTTTCAAGGTATGTTGTGAAGCACATTTATTAGATGTAGGTTTTAAATAGAAAGATATGCTGAACACTGACTAGTTTGAGAAAATGTTTTTGAAGTTTGAGGTGTAAACAGACTGACTATGTGAACTGACAGACTATAGTGCTTCTATAATGTCTCCTGTATATAGGGCAGGCAAATGGTTTAGATGTGGATTCTGGTACTCCTGTGGTCCAGTTTTGTTTAGCAAAGGGAGGTGGCAAGATCCAGTTGTCACTTGGTGCTGGCATAAGTTACAGGAGCTTCTGCACTTTGTTGCTGTGAAGGAGAGAGACTCTGGAAGGCCATGTACCAGGTTTCCCTGCATATCATTCCTCCCCTGTCATTGCAACATGACTCAGGTGGGGTGTGCAGCAGGTGGCTGTGTGGCTCCTGGATGCCATGAGGCCTGTGAAAACTGCTCAAGTCCTCACCTCCAGCAGTGCTGACCCGTTGGGCTGTCCCCATGGTGTCTGAAAGGTGGTCAGGGTTTTAGGATATGTAACAGGAGTGAGGTATATAAACAGAAGAATATAGAGGTATTTTATCACTGCTAAATTTGAAAAGATCTGACTACTTCTCATCTGAAGTGCCAAATAAGTTTAACATTGTTGTTTTGCATTTTTCTGGTTGGTATTTTGTGTACTAAATACAGATGAGTATGCACACACATACACAATCTACAGATCTATTCATGGTTATCCTCTATTGTTCTCATTTAAATTTTTTCTTTTGTTTTCAGACAGGTGTGCACATATATTAGCTATATGCACATGTGTATTTATTTACCTGATTCTATTGGCAGGATCTTGTTTCTGAAGGTCAGAACATTTACATATACTTTGGTGGTGTGACAATCCTGAGATTTGTTTTAAGGGTAGGAACGAGCAACCTAGACGCTAAAGATTCTTATCCTTTGCTTTCAAAGTGGTGTGGCAATAATTGAAAACATGCTTTAGTAGGCTCTTAGAAGTTGATTACAAAAAGTGTAATTTTGCTAGATTTGCTAGATTCTTCTATGCTAATGTCAAGGAGGTTTGCGCTGCCAGTTTCTAAATGGAGAAAATACTGACCTATAAATGCTCTAATACTGAGAAGCAGTTCAGTTGCTTCTGTATCCTGCAGACAGGCAGCCTCATTTGGTGAGATTTGGAATTTAACGTGCAGATTATCAAGCCAAACCTCCTCTTTTCATCAGACAGACACTTATTTTATGTAGAAGGGATTAGCACAGTTAAATTGTATTTTGAAATGGTTGTTTCAACCCCCTATCTGATACAGACGGGTTTGCTGATTTAGGGGATTTTACTTTGTCTCCATGTCTTATTCTCACCATCTGAGTGTATTTGCTTTACTGCTCGTGGCTGGCTACATAATAGCAGTATAGGGATTGTATTACACTTCCCAGTCTGTCGATAGGAAGGACTGGGCAAAGGTATAACAAACCCATATTGCTTCAGCTCCTTGTCTCCAAGGTAAGGCTAATCAGCTTTTGTTGAAAACAGCAATCAGGGATTGCTTTAGCTCTCTTACTTGTTTTTTAACTTCTTGGTGCCAGATGCTTCAGTCCATGCAGTGCCAGGAAAAGGCTTGCACTCCCTGGATTACTCGCGTCACGTCTGCACAAAGACATTTCAATATTGTTTTTCCCCAGTCCAGTAATGAGTCTGATGAGGTAGTTAAGAATCCAAACATCATGCTTTCTGTCTGTAGGGTGGAGTTTAACTTATTTTGTGCTTCTGACATCTTTTGCATGTTGTGACAGTTTTTCATATTTCATTATTAAAGAACTTTAACTATCTTTTCTGGTTCTAATCCTGTGCCTTAATTGCTTCTTAGTTTAGCTGCCATCCTTCTGGCTGAAAAGAAACAAGATCGGATTTCATCCAGACCCTGCCAGTGTTGTTCTATAGTCTTTGCGAATATCTAGCCACCTACACTTTACAGGTTTTAATATAATTAAAAATTTTGGGGGAGGGGGCACTTTTCTAGAGCAATTCTACTCTTTGAAGTAAAAACATTCTCTCTACATTTGTGTGCTTTCCTATGAAAGCTGATAGCATCTTATTTTAAAAATGGAAAACATAGCCCTTGTGCATCTCCAGACTGCACAGTCTGAACATTAACTAAAGTATTTTTCAAAAAGCCACTGGGGAGTTATTACTCCCAGTTTACAGCTGGAGGAAATGAGGAGATAGTTTAGATGGTAGCAGTACTTTCACTCTGGTTGAGAACACAGATTGGATTTGAGAAATGGGTGATTCTGAGCTGTGTGCTCCTTTTCACTAGTGCACACCCTGCCACAGTTGAAATAGGCAGGTTAAATCTCTTAGCTGATTAGAGTTGGTTTAAGGCTTTTTGGTTTGTATTATATATCTGTTCTGTTCAGAGATGTGAGTGAGAAATAATCACAAAATGTGTAGCTTACAGTCAGGACTTGGATTGTAACTATGGGTGATGCAATGCAAAATACATGGTTTCTTCAGCAGGGTGTACTGAAGATTATGGCACTGGGTTAATACTTGGTTCTTAGACCTACAGCAGTTTAGTGTATAACTGCAGGGAAATCACTTCCTTGCTCAGTGCCTGATTTGTTCCATCAGTAGAATGGGAAGGATGATAGTACCTGTGCTGTGTGTTTTGAGACCTATTAAAGACTGGAAGAAACTGCAGAAGACATGAGTGCTGTGGCTCTTGATAGGGAGGTTGTTAGTACAGAGTTAAAATGGAAATCTGCTGAAACACCAGTAAAGTTAGGATGTGTTGACAAAGATAATGTACTTTAAAAAGCTAGTTTTGTTTGCATGAATATATACATATGTGCACACACACATGAAATACACGTAACAAGAGTATATAAACATATAAGTTGTTTTCTCTATTTCAGGCAGTTTAAAAGCTTCAGCACTTTATGCCTCAGCAAACTAATGGTGTTCATTTGCACTCTGTTTGAAAGTGAAGTAATAGATCTGAGTCTCTGCCTGTTCAAGACCACCTTGGAATTTGGAGAACTCAGAAAACTCAATTAAGTGTTTAATGCCACTTGAACATGCCCGCACGTTGGATTTTGGTTCTGCAGAAGCCAGAAAGGATCAGGTTGGGAACATGAGCATCCACCCAGTGTGGCAGAGAACTGAAGTAATGTGCTTGGCCTTCAATCCTTTTTTCTAGCCAGTATAAGATTCATATGAGCTTGGATCACAGAATTCCACATAATTTTGTTCTTTCTCTATTAATTCAATTATCACTTACTTTTTGTGCAGTGGTAGCATGCAGAAATCAACCAGACTTGGACTGTGTTGTGGTAGACATTGTAAAACATAGTGAATGGCAGCATCTGTCTCTAGGAGATTTTACCCTAACCTCCACCCCCCAGCCCCCAAGGATCCTGCAAACATGCTGCATTTATGTAAACGCCTCTGATACCAGGCAGAAATTTATAAATGTCCTGTGTTGCTCTCATTATTGTATAATTTTCTACACAAATATATACTTCTACTCAATCAGAAATTTGCTGTATGATTATATGCATTTAGTTTCCTTTAGAGCAAAACAAAAAGATTAGATTAGCACGAACCAGTTCCAGCAAAAGCTTGAGAGTAGGCACAATTGGGAAAGACCTTTATGCATCCAAAACAATAAGTTTGAAAGGCGTATGCCTTCAAAGAGGAGGGTTGATTGGAGGGTTGGCCACTAGAGTGGTCTTCATCCCTTATTGCAAGTTTATAACTTCTAAGGCATTAAAATTTCCTGTCAGCCATGTTACCAAAAAAACCCCAAAACCCAGAAAATACGAACTGATATAGCTTTTTTCTTTCATGTAATGCTACTGCTTTAAAAAAACTTTCCCTCAAGTTTGCTCCTGATAATAATTATAATTTTTGTGAAGACACTTTTGATGACAGTCACAAAAGAATCATGGTTGCTGGAATTCATTATGAAGCATGAAAAAGAGGATACTATAGCTGACAGCTTTGTCTTAAAGCAGGTAAAATACATATTTCTCTCCTAGGAGACAGGTAGAACAGAGTACCTTGAGAAACCAAAAGGGAGAGAAATTCTGCTAGCCTTCTAACTGTAAGAGAGCTGTAACTAGAAAAATATGTCCACAAAAAAATTGGTTCCAGGTCAGTTCACTTATCTGATGATTGCATGTGATTGCAGCTCTCGTCACTTCTCCATGTGCAGTGGCTCATAGATACGTTCTTGGAATTCTGCTAAAAAAGATCTGAAGTGTAATGATCTTAAAACAGGGAGGTCATCTTTATTTGAGGGAAGATCATTTTATATTGTTTACTGCAAGTTAATATGTGATGTTGGTCTAGAAGTAAATTATACTGGGTAAAAGTCAATATTACACAACTGATTCTCATGTATATACACAGTGTAGATTGTATATGTTTTGTTCACACCAGTGCACTTCATCATAGTGGGGTCATTGTGGTTATCTCAAGAAAAGGAGAAAAAACACTTAGTCTATAACTAGCTGTTGAGTTTTCGTATGTGATGCATAAACTTCTGTTTTTTATACATGTGTTGTACTCCAGAGCATCACATAGATGCATTGGTACATCTCCAGAATCATTCTATAGTATATATGCTATACGAGATACTACGGAAATGCAAGTTTTAATTAAATTAAAGAAGTCTCTTTAGGGGCACAAACGGATGTGGAAGTTTAGCAGAGACAAGCCCAGCGTGTCTGTTAGTTTTGGAGTGTAATAATTTTTTCTGGTAGAAAATTACTGTGCTACTGCTTGTCTAGGTATGTACATGATAACTTCAAGGGGAAGAAAAGATGATTTGTAGCAAAGGAGTAAATTGTATAAATTTTGAGGGTTTAAAAACAACCTAAAATATAGGCTGTGTATTATTTTAAATCATTTGAAAAAGAGTATTTTTTTTTTGCTGTCACTTTTTATAGTTTAACACTAACACTTAAAGACTTCTGTGCTTTGTGTGCAGGTATATGTCTCGAGTCCATGGTATGCATCCAAAAGAAACCACACGTCAGCTGAGTTTAGCAGTCAAGGATGGTCTTATTGTTGAAACCCTGACGGTGGGGTGTAAAGGGTCAAAAGCTGGTATTGAACAAGAAGGATATTGGTTGCCAGGAGATGAGATTGTGAGTATAAAGTCCTTGAGAAAATAAATCGCAATTTCTGGTATCTTAGCATGAAACTTGTTTTAATTTCTATTTGAACTTATTTATAGATGCTGTGTTGGTGCTTATGAACAGGGAAGTAATGCACTCTTAAACTTTTTTAACCTTTTCCATTCCATAAAGGTTCTCTCTCCTTGAATTCTGTGTTTTCTGCTATGAAACACTGTCAAAGTCCTTTGCTCACTCATCCCTCACTTGTATGTAGTATTCTCTTTTACAGCTGTACAGGAAGACAGTAAATATTGGTATTACTTGAAATCCTCAGATGTCCTCAAATCCCAAAGACGGTATCTTAAAAAAAAAAAAAAAAAAAAAAGACAACAAGAATTGTTGATTGATCTTGCTTTAATCTGAATCTGAGGAGCAAAGAACTCCTCCCTTTCAAAAGTGCAACAAGAAGTTGTACAAACAGACATGAAAAGATGTGTTTTACAGCTACTTGTGAACACCAGGGCATTCAGTTGGGGATGATTTTCCTAGTAAATTAGTTAGAGGCATCCAGACATTGTTCCACTGGACTTATAAAATAAATATTTAAATTGAGTTAAACAGGTTGAAAGTTATGTAAAGGGAAGAAAAGTATGTTTTCTCTATCTCTCCATAGCTGAGATGGAATGCACTCATGAAGTTAACTGAGAATAGTCCCATAGACAGGAAAAAGCTTGCACAATTCCTTTGCCTTGCTCAGAAGCCTGGTCTCTATATTTACAAGACCACGTTCTTGCAATTAAAAAAAAAAAAAAAAAAAAAAAAAAAAAAGAGGTTAGCAAAGCTTTAAAATACTTGAACTAGGAACTGTTGCTTTGGTATATAAATTACGTTAAATACTGGTAAAAAGGACAGCATTGTCATAGGCATAGGTAATAATTGAAATTTTGAGGAAACCCAGAAAATACAGGAAAATAAATTCTAAGACCTACCAGGATAATCATTGCATTGTTTCAGCCATCAATAAGATCCTGAAAGTGAAGCAACAAATAATTCTTTTATTTGAAGTGAGAGAAATAGGAAGTGGAAACAAGCAGTATCCATAACAGAAAACATTACGGTTAAAATCATCCCAGTTACACTCATTTAAAGTATTGAAACATGTATTTAATGTACATTGTTTCACTATTAAGATTCTCATTATAATTTCATTAGAAACCCTCAAGGGAGCCTTTTAAGGGTATTTAGCTTTGTTTTTACTATTCTACCTGAGAGTAAACATTTCAAAATTACAGCTTAGCTCTTTTGGGTATTTCTTGTGTCAGTTCTGTCTGTTTAGAGGTCATGTTAACTGTGTAGACTCCGTATGACATAAAGTCTGAGATCTGTAGTTACCTAAGTATTCAGTATGTTTGTTTCCTCTACTGAGAAAGGGCCGGGGGGGTGGGGGGGAGGTAAGATTAAAAATGCCTCATAATAGCCATTTCTTAAGTGGTCATTCAAAAACTGTTCCTGCTACTTATTAGCAACATTTGTCTATAAAATAACCAGCATGTACATTCCCAGTGAGTCATTGGAATTACATTAATTATTTTATCTCTGAATGAAAAGAGTTGCCTTTGACTTGATGGAAAATGCTGCTTAAGTCACATTGTGAATAGCCCTTTGGTTGGAAGTATTGACTGTATTTTCAGCATGACTGCTAATCACTGATGCATTGTGCTGTGACCATACGGCTGATGGCTATCTTAGTTGTTCAGAACACCAGTGTGCACTTGACTGAACAGTTTTATGCAAAAATAGGAATCAGCTTCTGATCCAGGCCATGTTTCAACATTCCCCAGCCTCCAACTTCTTGATCCTTGAATCAAAATGCTGCAGACAGATGAAGGAAAACACACTGACTTGCTATAAAGTCATTCTCTTTGTTCTTTTATTCAAAATTTTTTAATGAGTAACAAAGTGTCATTGTCATCACTCCACATCAGATCGAGTATTCTCCATTCTTCCACAATTGGTGCAAAACCATGAAGTTTGGCATGTTCTCTACATTGGACACACTGGGTAGTTCTACAGATGCTTTGTCTGCACTTGATTGAGATGCAATTTGTAGTTCTTTGTAATTCAGTACTGCTGAGATCTAGTACTAATGACTGTTGAACCATCAGCTCGAGTTACACTTGAGTAAGGACAAACACACAGCCGTCTTTTTGGAGATCCACTTGTAGGAGATAGAACTCTCTGAAACAGGGCTGTTGATGTTGGAACAGGGATTTCAGGCTTATCAAACTTTAGCCCTTACAGACAGACCCTTGATCCAATTGTCAAACTCTCTTTGGCTGGTACTACAGGAACTTGGAAAGCTCATAATGTGAAGCAGAAAGACCTGAGAACTGATCCACCACCTATTGACAGCAGATCAAGAATGCCCTTGGATTTGGCTTGTTTACTGGCACCACAGTGGAAGTCAGTAAGGACCAGCTGTTTCAAAGAGTTAGGAAAGGGACACATTCTTGTCATCCCTCCCTCCATTATTTGAGTATTTGCTTGATGTTTCTTACATTTTTGAAGTTTTAGATCTAAATCTTAGCATTTTAAATCCATATTCAAGTAAATAAATTACTGGCCTGGGCCACGGAACTGCTGAGCACCTGTATCTGTTACTTACATAGATGCCTGACTAGACACTGCCACAAGTCCTGGAAGTACTGGTTTGAACGATGACTGTGGACTGATTGATAAATAGTAACAATAATTGAAAGTATACAGATTATGAAAACACAGCTCTATTTGGAAAAGATTCATTAGATAATCTATGGTGCTTGCTTACGTGTTTCCAAACATTTCCCCTATCCAATAGATTGACATGATGATAGATCTATGCAGTAAGGACACCATCTCTGATAGGGTTACTCTTAGCCTTCAGAGGAATGTGTTAAAAAAATTATGCTACTTAGCTGTCATTGTTCTACCAGGATGTTGAAGCTGTGGTAAAAAAATGAAGCAAAATCTCATATTTAGAGATATACAAAAGAACAAGCTGAGGTGCAAAGACAAAACAGTTTGAGGGTATCAGGAGGTCCTTCCAAAATGAATATGAAAGTTAATATTCTGAAAAACTGGGGAAAAGAATGATCAGATTTAAAAAGTATGAAATTGTTCACTTTTTCTCTCAGATATATGTGGGAGAAATATTTTTATATAAGTTACTAAGTTTAAAAATTTGGAGTCTGTTGCCAAATATACTGTGTTCCAAGTGATATGTAAGGGTTGTTACCGATACAAGAACTTCGCTGCAGATATTATACCTCTGGTTCTTGTGCAGGTATTCACTTTGTTTGCTTATTTGCCGTCTGTACAGATGTATTGCACATTTTCAGAATGTGTTCTCATCTTACAGACTTCCTTATCATGAGAGAAGAAATTATTTTCAATTGGTATCTAGGATTTTAGTTAGGAATTTTGCATTTTCACAGTTTGTCGATGCCATTATTATGCAATTCAACAAATTCTCTGCAGCTTCTTCCCTTGCAAGGGAAATATCAGTCCTGAAATCTGGTAATGGAAGTTTACTTTCTCTTTCTAAAAGCCTTATTTCTATTTCTCACAGAACTTGCGGAATTTGGAGGCGTTATTTATTATCAACATGAAAGAAAATATCTCCTTGCTTTTCAGGTTTAGGAAAAAAATTGCAAATCAGTGTTGTTAACTATGTTTTCAATGCATTTGATAAAGTAGAAGGGAAATGTATTTCTTGAGGAAAAGAATCATGACTCTCCTTACCTATTTGTTTCTATTTTCAGTTATGTCATGATTTTTACGTATTTTTATCTGTGTAAAATAGTGCTCAGTCTAATCCCAGTGAAAGAAATCAAATTAAAGCACCAATGTAATGTAGTTTTATGGGGGGGTAAGGTACAGTTCTTAGAGTTAGTCTTACTCATTTACATATTTTGTGATTTTTCTACAGTGTGCATGGAGCTATTTTGAGCATTTAACATACTAATTCTTCTCCTCATGATTAAAATCATGAAACTGCACTGACCCAGAGAGAGGCATTATGAATGTATAATTTCAATGTGCATGTATTCATAAAGCCAAACAATATTGTGCTCTTCTGAGATGGAGATGTGTTAGTAACACGGGTTCATTGTTTGCATCTGAATCCAACATATCTCATAATACTGCTGTGGTTTAAAGTTGGTTCACAGTGGCCAAATTCTCTAATGAGGTACAAAGAGTGAGGCTTCATACTTAAGGCACTTTGAACTATTTCTTCACTAACAAAATACATACAAAGTTATGATGCTTTCAAGAAGTTACTCTTTTACAGATTTCTATTTTCTGATCATTTAATTGATTATGTAAAGAGCCAGTAACTCTCCTGGCTAGTTAAGTTTGACTTTGAGGTTTAGTTAGTCATTTTCCTGTGCATTTGGTCCTCTCCATGTCTAAATGAATTCTTTCCAATTCTTTCCAATTCCCAATCCTCTCCAATTCTTTCCTCTAATTCTTTAGTTTAGTGGAGCACGTGCTATTTGGAAGGGTAGTTTGCTTGCTTTCCTGTTTTCAGAAAACATTCAAAATAGAATCTGCTTTTTCCCAACACACCCATGTATTCATAACTTGCGAACTGATTACTGGGGATTTTCTGATATTTTATATCTAGAAAGTACTGGTGCATGCTCAAAGTGATTCCGGATACTTTCAAGTTGCAAGGCTGCCTGAATAATCCATCTCTTCACTCTGTCTGCTTTCCCATCATTTTAACCTTTGTTATAACCCACTGCCAGCACTGTGAGTTTTGAAGGTGATTTTGTTAACCCTAGTGACCTTAGGCTCACACCCAGTAATTATTGTGATTTGATGTATTGCAGGTTCAATTTTGCTAGGATCAATCTATGAGAAGGGAGTATTTTGGCTGTTACATTTCTGTTAATCTAAATTGCTTTAGATTGAACAAAGGCTGGGTTCCTTACTTGCCATGCTTTATTGCTTTTGTAATTATATTGATTTTTCCATGCTAGGTCAGTGTTGGTAGCCAGGAGCTGTTTTTTGAACTGGCTATGTCATCTTGAGTCTCCATAAATATGAAGATAATGGTAAAAAGCTTAAGAATGGTCATTGTGAGGGTTTGAATCTTTTCTGAACATAAAACACACTTTAAATAAAAAAAAACAAAACCAAACCACAAACCAAAAACAATCTGCATAGCTACCAGTTACTGCTAGCAAGCTAGCGGCTTCTAACTAACTAGGTTGAGGAATGGTTTTAATGTGCATCCCATTCATTTCTGTTAGGAGCAGAAGGATAATATGAAACAGTAATAGTGACAGCCAGTGCCTTCATCTTGAAAGCTCACACAACTAGAGTGCACAAAGAGGAAGAACATGTCACACCAAATGAAGAAAAATCTCCTTCAGTGTTTAAAAAATTCTCCATTTGTCTTACCCATCCGTATTGCCTTTAATCTGAAGTCCTGTGTGAATTCACTGATCCAAAGCCAAGCATAGCCCAAACCATGCTATTTACTATTTCTAACGTATTGTAACAAATCGAGGATTTTCCAGCTGCAGCATTCCAGGTAGATTCCTAATTACTGTGAAAGTACCAGTGTTCTTTACACTTGGTGATTCACTGATGCAAAGAGTTAATGAATGGTCCTGTGGGAGAGAAAAGTTCAGACTGATTCCATCTCTTATTCCACACCTCAGGGAGAGTATGAGGAGGCTCTGAGGGTCAGGCCACGTAACAGTCTGGTCATGTGCGAGCACTCAAGGGAAATGAGCTTCTGGAACTCTTTGAATCTTTCTTTTCTACCTTTCCATCCTCTAAAGTCCCATCATTCAGAGCTTGTTTTGCCAAGAGGCTGCCACCACGTTAACCCACAGTGTGCTAATAGCAATGATTTTTCTTGCAAGTTACTATCACAACAGTGCACTAGTGTAAAATTATTGTAATTAATATTTAAATATTTAAATACAATTATTTGAATAAATGCTTATATAAACAAAAAATTAGCGTGCACTGGTGTAATATCCTGCTGTGGATTTGTGAAAGTTCAGAAAGCAAATATTTTCAAATTGCCAAATCAAAGCATAGGCTATTTTGTCCTTGAGAAACAAATCAGAATTCTGAACTCCCACCTTGTGGATGAGAAATTCTTGCTGTATTGAAGCCAAGACCCTCCTTTGTCTTTGCATTAAGGCAATTAGCATGCAGCTTATGAGAATGGCTTCACTGCTGTTTCAGTGGATTTTCCTGTCTCCAGATGGGTTGAGAGTCATGAACAATTCTCTGCATTCCTTTTCTCATCTTGTTTTTTCTCTTTGGGAGTATTTCTTCCCTCTCCTCTGCTCATCCTTATTTTTCATCCCCTAAAAAAAGGAGCTCACACTGTTTGGAGGATCTTCATATTGCTGAGGATGACACTAGTAAAATGCATCTTATTGCATACATCTAAGTGATGATGCTTCTTTTAAACTGGTAAAACAACCTCATCAGCATCTTCATTTGGCTCTTTCAGATTTGCCAACTTGACTTTCAAAAATTCAGTCAAGGTAATGCTGTATTCTTGTTTGAGGCTTTCAGTCACTGTTCTGGAGTTGAGATACTGATGATGTTCACAGATTTTACAAAATTTTTCTTCTGATTGAAAGCATGTTTTGAGGAATGATAATTTACTTACAGGTTTGAAGTAAAATAGTCAATAAAGCTTCCATCTTGGGACTTAAGTTATGCTAATAGACTAGATGACATATTTCAGTCCATCTTGAGTTTGTTCCAAAAACATGCATCTTGGGTTTTTTCCACCTCTTTTGTGCCAACCCTGACCTAGTAGTGTAGTTTTTATTAACTTTTTGGGTTCAAAATGCTCTGCAACTCTGGCAACTGTTTTGAATCTTCCATTATTATGTCATGCTGGTCACTGAATGAGACTTCACTGATGATGATAGGCTTATTGATATTCATGTTCTATTCACAATAAATGTAGCCCTCATGCCACTGACAGCTGAAACAATACCAGCCACACATGCAGCACAGGGAACATGGACAAGAAGTTGAAAATTTAAAGTGTGTAGGAGGTTCAACTGTTGGTTCAGATAAAATGTTTCTGTGTGGAGAAGCATTAACCTAGAAAAATACTACAAAATCCCATGAAGAAAATAAGGCCAGAGAAGCAATATAAACATTTTAAGAAAGAAAAGGGGAGGGAGACCCCCTTTGGGCACAAGTCTTGGAAGGACATTTGGAACTACAAGCAAAGACATGGTTTCTTTCTGGTGTGGATTCATCCTCTTTCTAGGGGAACGAAACCTTCATGCATGTAATGTGGAAATAAAAGGCATTGCACTGAATAAATACTTCACTGCGTCACTGATTTATCTCCCTCATCAAAATAGCCTACAAACCTCCACTTGGCTCAATCTATGTAAAAAATGGTGATGTTAACAGCAGAAGCGAATCCAGTTTCTGAGGAGATCAAGTTGAAAGTTCCTATTAAGCTTGAACTCACTTGGAATGCGAAGAAACAAAAAAGAATATGTTCATTGGAAACTATTTGCTATTTCTGATATCCTGGAGGAGAATACTTGTATTGTCTCACCTCAAATAGTGTAAACTACTGCTACCCAAACGTGATCTTCTTGGGAGGGAAACTGAGATTTATTCATTACTTCACGAACACAGCTTGTAGGCTGAGGAGATAAGCATGACAGGGGGTTTAGCAGTCATTTTGGCTGCTGGCATGCTACTACACTTATTGAAAAATTTTACTTCTCCTTTAGCTCTGGGAGCTAGAGACTGGCTCTGTATTTTGGGTTCTATCACCCTGAATTGTCCAGAACACAACTGCAGGGTAGGAGAGGGAATAAAAGTCTACCTGTCTTGGCAGGGATCCAGAGAAAACTTTGGTGGTTTCTGCCAGAAACAGACAACTTCTAAGATAAACTGGCAATAAATTAATTAGACAACCTTAGGCTTGCAGACTAAACTCAATGAAAGAAGGACAAAAGTGTGCTGAGAGGCTGTGGAATTCACTGCAGAACCTGAGTCTTCTTGCATCAGTGCATCAGAAGAGGAAGCTTTTATCAGTGAAGAAAATTGAAATGGATTATCATGAGCCTATAAATAGGTCTGTTTGATATGCACTACAGAGAAGGTGAATTTGGTCTGTCTCCTGACTGATGATCTTGTGTTGGTTCTTTATAGAATAAAACTGATTTCTGAGATGAGAGAAATCAGAAACAATGTAAAAAACCAATTGTGAAAATCTTGGCAATAATAAATAAACAAACCTGAAATTAAGCAGATGTCTAGGTAGTTGTAAGGACATATGAACTCCTAATTGCTTTGGATTTCTTTGTGATAAAATATGAGTAATGAATACCTGCTAAGTGTCCTACAGTCAGTTTATGGAAATCCATTTTTTTCAGGTCATCAAAGGAAAGGATCTATAAAGGCAACTGATTTACAATGGATAGATTTTCCTGTCTGTAAGAGCACACATCGTTGTAGCTACCTGCTGTGGTAGTTTTCTAGAAAAGGAAGGAAAAAATGAAGTGAAACAATTTTCATAAAGGATTTCTAGCTGCTGAAATCTTTTTGGCTTTGAAGGAGAGATGGATGCTTGTTTATTTGCTGAGCACTTTTGATGAGCAAAAGCAGTAGGAAAAAAATAAATGCAAAACAGGAGGCAGTGTATCTAGTAAATACATACATGCAAGGAAACTACAGGGGAGAAAATAAGCTTCTTTTGATGCTGGATTTACTCTAATGCATTGCTCTAACATTAAATGTAAAACATGGGCTGATCTAAGAAACTTTTATCATTGTAAAGCAATCATCCTGATCAAGTATGGATCCTGTACAGCAATGACAAAAGGGAAAGAAACAGCTAGTTCACATTTACGTGCTTCAAAGATGGAGTAAGTTCTCTGAGCCATCAAGGAATTAATTACGCCTTCCTCAGTTCGGAGCCTAACCTGTCATTCTGATGAAAAGATAAAAGCGGATTCAGTGGGCTACTGAGAGCAAGTTTACAAGAGGATTCATGCTTGCTAAGGAACAGGTGGAGCCAGGGATGTTGTGGCATGAAGAGAAGGCTGACCCAAAGGGCAGGAGGAGGACTGCCCTCACAGCAGGCACAGAACTCTGGCAAAAAAACATACACAGTATCCCCACTGTGTTTGAAAAAATACTGGGAATGGTGTTCCGTGACACATTATGTTTGTTTGACCCAGGTAGTATTTGATGCATGCTAGTGTCTGAGTGAAAACCAATACTTCTGCCAGAGATCCATGATAAGCTGAAGATTTCTTATTAGCTACTGTACCCGACAAGACATAGTCTGTTTAAAAAAGGCCAGTGTGCACGTACAAGGTGCACGCTAGTCTTCCTCTGAAAAAGCCGTACTCCAATCTGTCCAGCTCTACAGATAAACAGCCATAGTTTGTAAATCTCTTATTACAGAGTAGTTACTTGGAAGTTCAGCAGGATTGCAAAAGCAGTGGATAGGTGGGCAAGGAGAGACTTTTCAAAGCTGAGCACAGTTTAGCATTTCCGTGGTTCTTAAGGACTCTTACAACTGCTCTTGTCTGAGCCTGTTTAAGACTGTGTTTTGGATGGGGCACAGATTCTGGTATTTACACTTTGAGAGAAGTGTTGGTGAACAGACAAGTAATTTCAGTGTGCAGTAGCTATTTACAGCAAACGTGTAAGTAAGAAGCATTTCCTTCAGGTTTTGTGCTGGAGAACGGGAGTGCACATAGGTAGTGCATACCCACAGCAGTTCGTTATATTTGGGAGTCATAAAGACTGCAAAATGCACTGCAAAGTTTTAACAGTTAGCAATAGTAAAGCTTGTGTCTCATCCAGAAAGCTTTGATAGGAACATGCTGCCTGAAAAAGACAGAAAGGAACTGATTGATTAGGAATAGAGAATGTGTTTAGAAAGAAATAGATGCTGCTTTGTTTCATGCGAATGGGGGCATAGGTTCCTGTGACATATTCTGAGACCTCTTAAGGAGACGGCTCGGATATGGGACAAAAGTGATAGTATGGTTGATACACCCATGCTAGAATGCACTGCCACCACTTGTTGTTACAATAAAGGCTTCTCATTTAAAGCAGAAAGTTTGAAATACGGAAGATTAAGTACAGAAGATAGCAATTACTTCCCAACAGCAGGTGATGATAGATGCAGGTTGGAAAACCCAAAGCAAAATTAAAGATGTGAAAAAAGTAATGTGTAATTTTTGTGGGAGGCATTTCTTTCAATGTATCTGTCTACTTGATATGGACCAGCAGTCAACTTTGTTGGGTTTCAGTGAAGAGTTACTGAAAGCCAGCAAAGAAACCTTAACAGCAGGATCCAAGATTTTAAAAGTTTCCCTCTTAGGTGAAGGTGGGAAAATTGTAAGAACTCTGATATTAAAACTGATGAAGGTGGGGAGAGGAGGAAGAAGTGCTCCTTATGGCTGTTCCCAAATCCTACAATACAGAATCCAGAACATTTGCCTCAGAAATGGTATCTTCAAATTGGGCATGGCCTATCTTATGAGATGTCAAAGAAATGAGAATCTGAGAAATGGCAGGAACTCATTCTTTCAGATCCTTTTCAGTTTCCTAAGAGGTTATGAAATAGTCAGGAAAGGATTACACTCAAATTTTGGGTTGGTGATCTGAAAATGTCTTGAAATAAATGTGGCATGCAAATACTACTATAAATACTACTATTAATACTACTATTAAATAGTTTATATTTAGTAAATGTATTTTTCTGCCAGCATGGACCTTGCTGCCATTCTGGATTCCACCACTGTGTCAGACCAAAAGTGTTGTTATGATACAAAGTAGGTGAAATACACTCTGTATCTGCTAATACTCTTCCCTTTAGACTAAATGTGAAAAACTGTTCTTTATCTGCTAGACAGCTAGAGCTCTAGGATCTGTTAAAGCATAGACACTACACAGGGCTGACCATGAGTTGCGCACAGGTGTGTCTGAATGAAAAGCCGGTGATCTGGAAGGAGCCGTGTGTGGGTGAGTGTGGATGAGAGATACAGAGAAACACCACAGCAGCATGTATGTAAGAAGCAAAGAAACTCTGCAGAAGGACTTGAAACAGAACACCTGGGGAAAAAAAAAAAAAAAAAGTCTAAAGAGTGCTATGGAACAAGTGCCACACAAGAAATGCTGGGAACCATGAGCTCCATGGAACATGCTTTCCTTCATTTGCGTCATGTTGAATTTAGGACAACAGAACTGTATGTATACTGTTCATAAATAAACATGATTGTGCCAAAGAGATAACTGACTTACAATTGTTTTTCCCATCTATGTGATCCTTTTCTTTTTTTTAGCTTACTGGTTGGGTCCAAAGGATATCCATAATTTGGATGGTTTGGGAAATCTAATTCAACAGTATGAAACCAGCAAATCCCCGTAAAGGGGAGTTTCATGAATAGAGTTTTGCCTTTTTCCCCCCCTCCCTTTTCCTCTCTCCGCCTGATAGTAGAGTGACTTAATACCGAGTATCTGGGCTACCATTAAGGGACTTGGAGAAAACAGATTAACAGGTAAGAAATGAGCTATGTTAATGGAATGTGCATTATGAAAAGGCAAAGTGGTCCTTCTAGACAGAGTCTGAGAAGGGAGGTTATAATGTTTTCATGTGCAATGCCTACATGTAATTTATAGGTAAACAAAAATTTACTAATTGTTTTTACATCTTTTTTTTGTTTTAATAATGATTATGGACTTCTGAGGTATGGAAGTGACTTAATACTTACAATTGTGACCTCTAAGTTATTGTTAATTTTACTCCTAGTATGTACTTCACATCTCCTACTTAATGGTATGCTAATTGTACAGCAGGATGTCACATTCTCCAACATACAGATTCCCTATTTCAATTACAGCTAAGTAAATCTCCATTACTAATGAGTAAGCATTTCTTTTCCATGTACATTTGCATTATAATGGACATTTTCTTTATGCAGTAAAATTATTCTTTCCTTGACAACAACTATATATTTTATTCTACAGTAAAGGCTACGACATGATGATTCATTCCTTTCTGTTGGGTTTATCTGTATTTAAATTGTCAAATGTTCTTTCTGGATAGCCTGACATTTTCTGTCCCATATTATTTTTCTGTACTTTCAGAATAAATTTAGGTATTTGCTTTAAGACAACCTACTTAAGCCAAATCACAAAAAAGTAAGCTTATGTGTCGGTCATAAATTAAGCTGTATTTTTGAAATTATTGCATTGTTTCATTCATGTTGCTGAAAAATGTCAACTATTTATGTCAGTGCAAAGTGACCTTTGTGATAAAATGTTTGACTGATTTGAATATAAAGAGCAAGTGACCACAAGTGACCCATATCACTGCAAGATCCCACTCTGCTTAACAGAGCATAGCTCTTTGGCTATTAAATCCAATCCCCCAAACAGGCATTTGCTGCCCTGCTGATGCATCTATCTACGAATGCAATGGGCAGCTGAGTAAAACGAAGGGGAAGGCCTCCTGTTACATCTGAGCTGTGCAGCTTTGCTGCCAAATCCACTCCCTCCTGGGGCTTGTGGCCAGTCGCTGGGTGCCGCTGAACTGCTGAACTTGGGCCACCGGGTGCTGCTGGCGGAGGATTCCCTGTCACCTGCCAGCACGGTGATCCAAGAGGCTTTCCCTGCCCAGCATCAGGAAATAAGGATATTGACAAATCGAGGCGCTGTGGGGGAGATCTTTCCTTCATTCCACATGGCCCCAGGAAAATACATCACCTGTTATACACAATTAAGGAGCGTGAGTTTTATTGATAAAGTGATAGCTTAATCTTTGATAATATGCAGCGAAGTGTACCTTTGCTTTTGGTGTGGCCACTCCCTAAGCAGTAAATTATGTTACAGGGATCTTTTTTAGATGCCTAAAGAAGGTTTATGTATCGAAAAGAGTGCATTAATTAACAATCATTAATATTCTTGACAGTTTTTAAGGTGGCCTGGTGGTGGGTGTGTGTATGGGGAAGAAGATGGGTGTTGGGTTCTTGTAATGATACAAGTACATGGGATACTTTAAAGAAACAAAATGTGGTTGAAAGTGTTAGGTAGCATTCCAGAAACGCAGGAGGAAATGTATGCAGCCAGATGTTAGAAGTAACAGATTTCCTGGTCACTGTGCATGAATTCTTTCTAGCCTTGTGTATATCCTGATAATCGGATGGCTTACAGTATAGATACAAAGTTTGTTTTGTTTTTATTTTGAAAGGCCTACGGTATGCAGCCTTTTTCCCAGACAGCAGCAAAAAACAAGGTGAACAATTTTTGCACTATGTGGTTTTGAATTCTGTCATATTTTCTATTCCGTTTCTGTCTTCCATTAGGATAGCTTAGTTTACTATATTAACCACCACCATCATCCATATCACTTCCAGTTCTGAGTTTAGTCTACATTATGTATGTATGTAGTTGGATGATTTTTTCTCTCTCCCGGGGGCTGGAAGTGGTTACTCACATGTTACAGTTCAAGCTGTTACAATGGTCGCCCTTTAATCAGTCCTTTTCGGAGTGGCTGGTGACACCTGGTGGTGTGTTCTGTAATTGCAGACTTAACCGTGTTTGCAGCTGGCGGAGAATTTTGACCTGTCCAACCCCGAGCACTGACAGGCAGTTTGAGCTATTTAAATGAATCTGATCTCCTGCATGAAAGAAATGTGTCGGGAGCAAGTTATGCTCCCATCCAAACTTATGTAAATCAAGAGAAGCAATAACATTTCATTGCTGTTGGAGCAAAATTAATGCTTCTGACCTTGCTATTGAAGTCAATAGGGTAGTTGTTCACAAGGGCTATGTACCTTTTTTATTGTCTTTATTAACTTTTCAAATATATTGCACAAATGAATGTTTTGTATATACGTATGCACTAAATATACTGCATTCAACTAAAAATCTTTTCTGTGAAAAACCCGGGTGATTACATTTAGAAATAATGATGTTTTCAAAACTTTACAGTGTGAATACTGAAGGAAGCTTCTTCTGGTGTTTTATTTAATGTCATGGTTTCTGGCTTGAGTGTATGATTTTTCTTGCCAGCAAGTATATTTCTGTATGTTTATGAAATTCCACATATCTTTGCCAGCATATTTCCTAACAATGGAATATCTGGGATA
The DNA here is from genome assembly GCF_023638135.1 of Falco biarmicus. Lineage (NCBI taxonomy): Eukaryota > Metazoa > Chordata > Aves > Falconiformes > Falconidae > Falco > Falco biarmicus. The sequence goes on along the minus strand of NC_079291.1, from coordinate 51,162,196 downwards.
TACCAATAAGTAACCAGTATGAGTAAAAATTAAGAATCCTGGAATCCTGATTCTGTGGTGAAATTCCTCCATAGCCAGGACCTATTGGGGTCTTCTTTGATTTTTATCTGGATAGATCTTTAATCAAAACTGATTCTTTTTCTTGCTTAATTGGCCCTTAACTGCCATCCGATCTTTTTTTGTTGTTTGTTTGTTTCATAAAGAAGATAACTATTACAGTTAATATGAAAGAAATATAAAGCAATACTTTATTCTGATTTTTCTCAGTCTACAGGAAAATCAAGTACATTGACAATGCAGTATCTTTAGTTGTTTCTAAAATATCATAAAGAAAGGGGTCCCAAAGTGTACTGCCACTGGACTTTGTGGAAGGGGAGAGATTTTGGTGAAATGAGGATGTGTTCTTTATAGCCGGATTTGGTGGTATTATTATGCTATTCTGACATATACAGAATTGGCAAGTAAAATTAAATGAGGAGACATGATAGAAGAGTCAAGCTACACTACTAATCTGAACAACAAAGGAGGGCAGAGTTCTGTGTTCAAAAATCATTGCTTAAGGGTTGTTTGTTTTTTGGGTTTTTTTTCCCTAAACTTACTGCTCCTGCGGTCCAGCATTCATGGTATATAAAAGCGTAGGCAATCTGGATTGAGGCTGTCCCTAAATCTCTTATATTCATGGGAGCTCTGGTCAGTTGAATTATGTACACAACACAGCTGCTCTTCAGCGTAAGGGGCTAGAAGTGCCACTTCTGTGTAGCACTTCTTACACTGCTCTGTTGGAGGAGACCTCTCACACAAGGACTTGAATGACCCCAGTTCCCAGGCACGGGAAAATGAGAATCAGATAAATGCCAGTTCTGGCAGTTGGTAGGAATTACTAAGGCCACCTTTACAACATGATGTTAAAAGTAGCTTGATCAGATTTTTATCAAGATAATTTATTGAAGAATAGGAGTAATTTTTTTCAGAGATCTGAACCCATTGAAAATTAACATGTGACATGAAAAGGCATTGGGAGTTTTATCTGAGATATGACAGCTGTTTTGTCTTCTAAGTGTAGGGAAAAGTGTGGCATTTCAGGCAACAAACATGTATTGGTGGCCACTGGCAATTCTGCTTGGATTTAGTACTATAGATTCCTAGAGCAAAATTCTGCCTCCAAATTATATGCATGCTGCTCTCATTTACTTCAGCAAAGCTTGTGCACATGTTTCAAAGGTCAGAATTCGGCCGTTGGGGCTGAATTTTCAAGGAAGAGTGTATTAAAGACATCTGTGCATCAGCAGAACCATATCCTTTGTCTTCTGTAGAACATTTCAGAAATAAGCCTAGTGCTGTTGGGCACTGCAAGTGAAACATTTTCTAATTTTTTTGAATTGCATTGGGATTGCTTCACAGAAACATTTCTTGCAGTAATAGGTTCACTATTTCATTTATTTCTTGTAACTCAACACTTTGATGCTGAAAAGTTGTCAGTTTTAAAAGAGTAAAGATTGGAAGGGACCGCCCTTCAGAAAATTACAGTTGAAAATATACTGTAACAATCAAAACAAGGGGATAGTCCTAGGAAATAGGTATGGTCTGTTGAGGTGCACAAACTTCTGTTTGTAGTCTAATACAGAGAAGTCAGAAGTATTTTCACAAAGCTAGAAAGCAAACCCACTTTTCATTGTGGACAGAGCTCATATTTGAAATTGTTACAAATCAGACACTTGAAAAAACTAAAACTTGGCATTCACTTCTATTGGAGTTAGTATGTATTAAATTGATAAAGAACTTGAAGCATGTAGGTTTTCCCCTGTTTTTTAAACATTATACACTCTTAAAATGTTTATAATGTCTAATTGCTGCTGGATTTCAAGACATATCAATTTTGTTCTTAGTTCCTGCAGATTTTGACAGAATGTCATACCAAAATATTTTGTATTTTTTGTAGGACTGGGAAACAGAAAATCATGACTGGTATTGTTTTGAATGCCATTTGCCTGGAGAGGTGTTGATATGTGACCTGTGTTTTCGTGTGTATCATTCCAAGTGTTTGTCTGATGAGTTCAGGCTTAGAGACAGCAGTAGTCACTGGCAGTGCCCAGTTTGCAGGGTGAGTACCTATGAGATTTCATGTGCTGATTAGAGGATTGATATTCATTAATAGATTCATTAAGGTGTCCAGATGGTCTGGCCAGGTTAATGGATAAAGAACTGAATATTGAAACCATGGTACATACTTAGAGCATCTATACAGAGATACCAAAATACGGTGCATGTAGCAGATGGTCATTTTTGAAGACTTCAGCAAAGTTTACTTATGCATTTGAACACACACAGCATACTGTGTGGGAAATGTGTGTACGTATGTATGCTACGTGTGAATGCAGTATATTGTGAATATCTTCAACATGAGTAAACAAATTGCTGTATAAGATGCTACTGGTTTTACTTAACATCATTTTAATGAATCATAATGTAACTTTTTTGTATTTTGATGACTGCATTCTTAATATTTTGTTGGAATAATAATTTACATTATAGAGCCACAGTCATGTTACTGATGAGGGCAGTATCAAAAAATACAGGGTGAAATCCTGCTTCCCATTTACTTCTGTGGATTCTATTGCTGCAGAAAGGCTAATCTGGATTTCACCCATAGCATCCATATCTGTATTGTTTTTTCTTTAAAACTGCTATTTTTATGAGTATGGTAGGGAGACAGCAAAGAATATTTTTTCTATACTTCCCAAGAATCAGCAGGTATGTTGTCTACATGTTATTAGAAGACTTAAACATTCTAGCCAAAATGGTGTTTACTGGTACCTGGCCTGGAATCAGCCAGATACTTCTCCTTACTGTTGTCATCTCCACGTCACCTCCCCCTGTGCAGCACATTCTTAGGCTTCTTTAAATGGAGGGAGTAAGGCATATGAATGTTTAAGAGAAAATTATTGCTATAGAGTGGCATAAAACTGCCAGTTGGATTGCTGAAGGGAGAAGAAATCCCATGCTAAAAGCTCAGATCTAGCTTTAGAGCCGCAGACTGACCTTCAGATGATCTGTGCTGCCAGGAGTGTAAGGGTTCAGGGGCTTCATTAGTGTGGAGAAGTGGTTTTTGAAAACTTGTGGATTGTTTTGTTTCAAAGCAGTGCTTTCTGACTGCTGTTACCTTAGAACCGGTTGTAAAAAACCTGTTGCCTGTTGCCTCAGACTGGGAGCTCTCAGGGTTTAGGGAAGTAGCAAGGAAATAGAGTCTGCCTCAAGGAAGTGGAAAGGAATGGGGAAAAAAAAAAAAAAAGCAGTGGCAGGGAAAAAGCAGTTAAGGACATGTACTGTATGTCTCCGTATTGAGTTACTAGTATTTAATTTAGCTACTCAATATTGCCTCTGTTAAAAACAAAAAATGACCATATATAGGTGAATTGCTTTCAGATTTTTAAATAAATCTCTTTAATAGTTGCTGGTTCTTGTAATAAGTTTTGATAGTTCTTAGAAATATTTAAATTTGGGTAAACTGGATCCAGTCTTTTGTTTACCAATAATTTTAGATGACACCTGGTGAAAGTAGGGAATGTAAATGGTTTAAGCCACCTTGAATATGAGGTGGCTTATAACATCTAGCTTGTAACATGGAAGTAGTCAGAGAAATGCTGAGTAATCGCATGAAATACGCAAAGGTATGTAGGGTGGTCAGCTTTGAGAACAGTTTGACTTCCATCCTAGAGCCCTGAAATTCTTTATGGCAATGATATTAAACAAATACTTACTTCGGAAAAAAATTCCGTGAAACTCAGACCATGTGCACTGTGTCTGTCTTTCTGCCTATTTGTTCCCTTTTTGTTTTACAAAGGCTAAGGAGAGGTTTTGGGGGGCTCTTAAATGCCTCCTGCCCCAGAGATCTTTGGCTTGCTCAGTGCCTCAGGTGATGATCAGCCTATTTTGGTGAATATTGCCATTTTAAATGCCATGGCATCCTTTTTCCCCCTGTGCTGGCAGCTCCTATTTTCCTTGTAATTAATCCAAATCAGTTCAACCCCTAATTCTGCAAACTTGGACTAAGGAGGCTTGCACAGTCTCTGTAAGCAAAGGAGGACTAGTTTGGCCTGGGAGTTAGTATCCTTTCTTCCGTTACTTTCACCCCACCTTCCTAGGAAATGACTTCTCTAATTTAATTTTAAAAGAAAGAGAGGGGCCTATATTAAAAAAACTATGGTAATTTGGAGAGCCCTGGCTGATGTCCAGAGGACATAACAGAGCTTAACTATCTTGCATAAGGGCAATGGGATTTACTTTGCATTATCAGCAGTAAATATGTACGTGCAAGGAAAGTAATGGTTGGGACAGAAAGATGCATATATTTTCATACTTTATTCTTGTAACTGGACATAGCACTTTTTACCTGGGGATTTCAAAGCTCTTTACAAAGGTTAAGTAAAAGTATGTTTGAAACCTAATATACTGGGAGAAATAATCTAAGAACACTTCATTCTTACGTAAAGATTGCTTCTGTAACGCTGCCAAGGTCAGCAAGCCTTTGGATTACTCATTTCACAATTGCTGCTTGTACTAGTTCAATCAACCTGTGCAGCTTTATCTTGCACACTTGACTACTCAGAAACATTTCATAAAGGACATTGCCAAGGATTTGTTCATAACTTTAAAATATTTTTCCTCCCTAATATTTATAACAGTCCCTTGCAAACCCCTGCAAACCTGAACTCTTGTTTCCCTGCTGGTGTTTTTCTGCCCTGCATCCATAAGCGAGAATGTTCAGTTCCTGGCTATTTTTTTTTTAATTTGATGGTACCAATCTGAGTATTTTTTACATGGCATAATTCACAGCAGGAGTCAAACAAAGTTCAATTCAAACCACATTGCAGTGACTGAAAATTTTCCCTGATGACTGATGGACTAATCATTGTCCTAAGTGAAATAAATTGGTATTATCAGCAAAATTCCTGGTAGACAGGTCACAAGAGAAAGACTCGAATGAACTTAGAGATTACATTCCCAACTACTGGAATGGTCCATTCAAGACAGGGTTAGTCAACTCGATCTCTGAAGGATGCAGGAGACTTGGACATTTATGGCTGCTTTTTGGTTAGATACAAGGAGAATATTTTCTCCAGCTGTTAATTTAGCACCTAAAGACTACAGAAAGTACAGCAAAAATACTAGTGGGGTTTTTTTGGGGGGAAATAGTTATATACAAAATTCTGAATAGGAGAATGTTGATCACGTGTCAAGGTAACTGACTATTATTATTTCTTTTTTAAAAGAATTTTAGAGAAAGGCAGAATTATGTAGTATATATATATAGTATATAGTTTATATAGTTTGTATATAGTTTGTCCCAGAGGAACAGGTTTTGATTTGTGACAAAAAAAAAAAAAAGAATTATTCATATGGTTTCACTTGACTCCTTAATTTTTTACAGTCATTTGATCAGAGATCGATCTTTCATGCATGTGTTCTGCAAGGAGTTATGTCCAATTTACCTATCATAGTGGGTGTTTCAGTATTTCTGGGTTTTATATATATGAAAGTGAAGTAAACTGTAGAGCTCAAGATATTTAATGCTGTGCTGATAAATATTCTAGAAATAGGCCATTTCTGAGTTCTGGTACTGTACTAAGCATTTCATGGAGTACATAAAAATACACCGTCATGCAGTTCACAATCATCTTTAGACATAATTTGACAAGTGAGAATGATAAAAAGTAGACAGAAGCACAGAAAGATGAAGGTTACTTAAGTAACTCAGGTACTTAGATAAGGAGGTTTTAGGTACTAGCTGTCAGTCAAGATAGTCATGTAAAATGCAAGGAAGGAAGGAAGAGTATGGCTCTATTGACTTACTTTATGGGGTGTTACGGTAGGAGTTTGTTAGACAACTGTATGATGGAACATGTTCTATAAACAGAATTTGGCATAATCACACAAATAATAGCCATGGATTTGTGGGTGAAGGGAAGTCATGGTATGGGACTGATATTAGCACCACATGGTTCAGTGTGCAAAGCCCACACCTGGGGAAGTGTTAGTCCTCTGCAGGTCCCTGCCATTCACCTTGCAGCCACACGCACCCCTGAGTAAATCAGGAAGCTGGCAGAACTGGGCACTGCATAGGGTCTATTTAGTAAAGTATAAAGGAATGTGTCAACAGCAGTGAGAAAACTGGGAAACCTCCACTTAGAGCCTCCTTCCACCTTCTTTGTGCATGTAAAAGCATATTTAATTCATGTGATGCTTCATATTCAGAAGGTGCTTAATGCACCATACAAGTACAAACCAATTTGTGGTTTCAGCTGTAACATTTTCAAAAGCGCCTAATGTTTTGAAAAGTCTCATTGAACTGCATGTGGTTTTGAAAGAGGCAGGCCTTATGCCATATTCTGCTCATGCAGGTGCTTTTCTGTATGCTGCTTTGCACATACAGCGCACTAGTTGCTCTGAGAGCCGTCCTGTGTGCCTGCGTACCTTTCTTAATGGTGCAGAAAACCTGAGGACTGGAGGGTTTGAAGAGGGCATCAGAACAGTCCAGCTTTCGATATGCAGCACCAAATTCCTCTGGAAGTTTTAAGACCTTCAAAAATCCGAGAGCCAGTGGGTAAAGTAAGGAGTTTCTAAACAGCAGCGGTGAACGTATGTTAGACTCACGCGCATAGTTCCCCTCTGCAGATATACCCCTGGAAACCTGTATTGCCTCTGAAAATGGAACTGGTGCCTTAGAAGCATGTATCTGTCATTGAGCAGCCTTCACCTAATCCGTCACTGAACTGAAATGCTGAAATGAAGCTCTTTGATGTACGTATACACATGGCAGTTGAGAGAGGAAGGAGGGGGGGGAAATACTAGTTAATGGGAGATTGTAGGGAAATGGAAACCTCTTTACATGGAGAACTTGTAATTTAAATGCTTATAGACAGAATGCTGGCACTAACACCTTGCATTTCTTAGAGTTTCACTATTTTTTTTCTCTTCAAATGAAAGATTGCAGCAACTGCGGCACAGTACCGCTGTCCCCCTGGGAGCCGAGAACTGCATGCCAACTTGGGGTGCAGAGGATAGTCACTTCCATCATAAATGGTGCTCCTGCAGGATGGAGTGTTTCTTGGCAGTACCCCTAGCTGCTGCTAACCTCGTGTGGTTCATAAAGTCTTGTAGTGAATTTCTGTGCAATAAGCGTGTCAGAATTGCTAAATAAGTCACACTTGCACAGTGCGATATTTTGCTACCCTCTTTAGCAGCTAGGCAGTATTATTAATCTGGAATATTGAATATAAACAGCAATGTAAATCCAACCTTCAGGTACCAGCCTCTGAGAAATAGATGTGCTGCAGAGAGTAAGGCATTATGTATAAAGTATTTCCTGCACCCATAAGCGAAGAGTTAGGTTGCAGCCTTGGCCTTCCACCTACCAGATCTCATTAATCTTCTACATGAGGATCACTGTTGTGAAGGTTATTACTTCACTCCTACATCCTCTGTGTAAGCACATATGGCTGACCAAGCCTTTGAGTTTACTTTGATTCAAAGTAGAAGGTTTGCAGGTTCTCTAAAAAATAGTGTGACTCTAGGAATTGTTCTTGTTGTGGGTTAACACCAGTAGGCAGCTAAGCACCACGGGGCTGCTCTCTTACTTCTCCCCAACTGCCAGCGAGACAGAGGAAGAGAAAAGCAAAAGCCGGAAAACTTTTAGATAGAGATAAAAATTGTTTAATAAGTGAAGAACTGGAAGAAGAGAGAAAGAAAACATAACAAAAGAAGTGACGCAAAGGCCATCACTCAACACCCATCATGGATAGACTGATGCCCAGCCTATTCTGGAGCAAAAGATGGCTAACCCCCTTAAGCCTCCTCCTCTCCCTTTCTATTGCTGAGAGTGATGGTATAAGGCATGGAATATCTTTTTAGTTAGTTCAGGTCATCTGGCTAATTGTGTCTCCTCTCAATCTCTTGCATACCCCCCAATCTATTCACTGTGGGGGCAGAGCGAGAAACAGCAAAAGTCTTGGCACTGTTCAGCAAGAGCTAAAACATTATTGTGTTATCAACACTGTTTTGGTCACAGATCTGAACCACAAAACCATATGAGCTGCTATGAAGACAATTAACGTCCCAGTACAATCCTATGTAAAGTTAATTTATCCTACAAATGGGATATCTGCATATATAAAGATCCTGATAACCTTTTGGGGCTGGATTGAATCTTAGCAGTCTCTTTGAAAGAAACTTGCACTTTAGCAAGTTTTGCAGTAGCGTATCTTAGTAGATCTGACTGTGGGAAAAGATGCACAGTGGATCTTGCCACTTTTACAGATTAACAAGCCACCATCATTGTTTTCATTTCCTAAAAGTAGGAAATTAAAACACCTAATTTTCATTTATGCTTGCTTCTATATCACTCTGGCTATAAAGGGACCTGAAAGTGGGAATATTTTCTTGTGTCAGAGCAATATAAATAGATTTTATGCAAATCATATCCCCTACCTAGTATCTTATTTTCTTGCTTTAAGTGGCTCTAGGTTGACTTCTCTGAGAACACTATAAGTCTTCAAAATACAAACTAGAGTGTTTTTTTATTTAAAAAATTACACATTTTCCATTATAGCTTCCAAAGAACATGTGAGTGGTACCTCCTAAAGCACTAATCTTGTTGAAAAGTGAATGAAGCAGTTGGATTATAACTTGCTTTCTACAAAGGGTGAGCAACTTTGCCATAAAAAGACATTTTGCTGGCTCATAGGCTCCAATTCCCTAAATTTATTACCTTTCAACATTTAGTAGAGGAACCTAGAGATCAAATTTTTCTTAAAATAAATCAGGGTAGGGAACTGAAGGAAAAGTGGAGAAATTCAAGTTTGCCTGAATTGGCAAGTTAATTATATAATTTTCATTGATGCTTAAGATGATATTAATTGCTGACATCAATAACGATACAAAGCCAGCTATCTATCTTTTCTTATGATCTGAAGGATGACTGTAAACCATCTATCTCAACACAGTCTCTTACAAACTGTCTTGCCCAGCAGGGCATGAAAAATGGTTTGCGTGAATTCTGAAATACTTTCAAAGGATGATAAATTCAGAACCATGTCAGAAAAAGACATATAGAAGGACTAGTAAGTGCAAGTGAGTTTTATTGTGTCCTAGGAAGTTTCAGGCTTTTAAAATGCTGTGTCATTAGCAAGCATACAGCACTCCAGTGCCTAAAATGACAGCAGTGTTTCATAATGCAGATAATTTAATGCACATACGGGTTTGCATCTGCAGTAGCAATGTTGGTTTATGCAAAACTGAATGGGTGAATTGAATTCCAGCAGAATGCACGTTCTCACGGCAGACAAAGTAAAACATGAATATACAGAAGGTGATTCACACATACAGCGCAGGGTCAAATTCTGTGTCATTCCAGAGTTCGGAAAGAAGGTCAAGGAGCCATTAATATTATGAAAATAATGCTTAAATGCACTGTAAGTGTTAGAAATGTTAGAAAGACTTGGTGCTGGCCCTTTCCACAGTCGTGAGTCTTAGGTACCTAACAGTGGTAGTGTCCTGTCAGTTATGCATACGGTGGCATATATAAAGGTTTGTGACTGAGCTGGTATTTCAGCACAGTTTGTAATGATTCTGTGCATACTGTTCAGCAGTCAAATGAACAGCTTCATTGGTTGTGCTGTGTACAATTCTGATTTAAGAAGGAGGTAGCAAGTACAATCCTGAGATGTATAGGTTGCACACTTGCTGTAGCGCGAGGTCCAACCTGTGATTTTCAGGGTCTTCAGGGTCTTGCAGGAGGAACATAAGCAGAGGAGACACAGTCAAATCCTATCAATTTTTTTTGCGCTAATGTGTCATTTTTTCTCTTGCCAAGTAAATATGTAAAAGTATTTGCTCTGTACTCAATGTGTCTGCTCCCTCTATATGTTCAGAGTCATATATAAGTAATTCAGTAGAAACCAGCACACTTCTGGTGATTAATAATTCATAAGCCTCATACCTCTTTAATCTACCAGTTATGATATGGATTCTGTTTTTTCTTGCGTTTGCTGAGCAACAGTCATCTGCACAACTATGTGGATCTTGCTAAAGACCATCAAAACTTGAGGGTGCAGGTGTAACTTAGTCCATACAGTTTGCATACAGGTGGTGATGTGAGGCATGAGAAGGGCAGAACTCACCTTGGCACTTGGTGCATTTGGAGGTATGAAGAGTAAACATTTTTGCAAGAGACGTGAGCAGTTAGTGATCACTTTGGGATAATAAACTTGGAACCCATGCTGTTGTTTCACTGTGCTTCTGTTTTGGGGAACTACTGTAGGCCAGAGCAAGGAAGAGATAGCACTTTGGAGCCAGCTGTCGTAAGGCCATGTGGAACTGTGCACAGCTGCTGTGACCTGGAATTGGAAAGGCTGGTTTGTAAGAGCACACCAGGCATTGGCAAAGAACCGCCTTCTCCTTAGCAGCGTGTTTTCTGTATGCAGTGCTTCCCACTAGCCTGGATTGACTTTGAAGCGTGGGGATAAGTCTCTGGACTAGGCTAAGATGAAGGGAAAAGCTCTGGATACTGAACTGCTAAAAAGAAGCAGTCTGTGTTCTAGAATCTAGGTTAGATTTTGTGAAGGAAGAACCACAAAAATCAACAACTTCTATGTTTCTTGAGCAGTAAAAATTGCTCTGCGTTTTTACTGGCTAGAGCCTATTTGACTTCCTCCTAGACAGTATCATTTTGCCTAGTAAGCACATAATATGTAGATAGTACAGGATATTCTTTTAAAATAATTTCTTATTTTACTGGAAATATTAATGGCTTGCTATAAAGAAGAACATCAAATAAATTTTAAACTGCTCCCTAAAATGCCTTTCTTCATTACTTTATTCTAATTAGATACTTTTTTACATGAGAGGTTTTGACAAAGTATTATGGATACAAGTGGAAATAAAACCTGTAGCTGAAGTCCTTAGCCCAGACATAATTCAAAGCAACATATATAGTTGTTGTGATGTGTTAGTGTTGCTAATTTCCCAGAAAAGATTATAGGTAAAAAATTGTGTGGTATATGATTCAAAGTTACCTTTCTTAAATAATGTCATGATGCAGAGAAAATTTGTATTGGATGACCTTTGAAGTCAAGTTTAAAATAATAATATGATTCTGTTTTTCTTTTGACAGAGTATCAAGAAGAAAAACACGAGTAAACAAGAGATGAGCACATACCTGCGATTCATAGTCTCTCGTATGAAGGAGCGGGTGAGTCTGAAACAGGGCAGTTGATCGAAGTGTTGGGTTGCACTATAGAGGATGCATTACTAGTGGCCATGTGTGACTGTGCAGGGAGGAGGGCTACAAGAGGGTGTCATTTTATTTACGCTGTCATATTTCAACGTACACTTATCAGGTCTTATTGCTCGAATTAGTATCATTCTGGCAGGAGTGGTTTATGTCATGGGCCTGTGACTCCTCTGAAATGGATATTTTTGAGGTTTGAGACACATGTAGCCTGTCAGACCGGATCCAGTTTTGCCCTGTGTATTCCCCACCTGAAATATTCCAAACTATTGTATTTTTTAAATCTTTTATTTATGTTTTAAGCAGATTCTAAATACAATAACTTATGCTGTCTCGTGGTCCTTTCAGGCTATAGATCTAAACAAGAAAGGGAAGGACAACAAACACCCAATGTATAGAAGGCTGGTGCACTCAGCTGTTGATGTTCCTACTATACAGGAGGTAGAGTGACTTGCTTTCTAACTTCCACACTGTTTATGGTGTCTTTTAACAATGAAGATAAAGCTTAAGGACTAAAGCACTAATCCTGTTTAATTCTTCTTGTGATCGGTATTTCAGAATTGTATCCAGCATTGGATAGGGGAGCTTCCTCATAAATAGATAACCGAGTAAAACCATTTTGAGTGGTGCCTAGTTTTTAAACACAGAGTATCCTCAATTTGTTTTGTACTGGGGTTTTACTAGGAGCTGTAGGTAGCTGAAATCTTTAGAGAAGGTACTCTTTATCTAAGTCACTGAATATGGACTTGAGTGCCTGTGTTGGTATATCTGGCCCAATGGTTTTGACCGTATTCCAGTTTTAGTCATTATGCCCTTGCGTAGGTGTCAACTTTATAAACATCTAAATGATTCATAAAGAACCAATCATTTTGTTGATCATGAAAAAACAAGACTCACTCAAAACATGTTTTGCATTAATTGTTCCAAAAATTAAGTATTAGTAAATACGTTGTCCTTTTTTTCTGAACCAAAAGTCTGCCCATGACTCACGTAAACCAACTGCACATGATCAAAATGAACAGCATATTCATCCTTATTCGTTGCTGCAACTGGATTACTATGCAGTGCCATAGTATATCTTGCCCTTTACAACCCAGAAGTGAAAAGCCTTTGCTTTATTATTGCTATTGAAACACGTGGATAAACGATAGCTTCGCTGACAGTTCTGGAGACCAACACTGCTGGCTGGCTTGAAGTACTGATGACACTGTTTGAGCCTGAAAAGAGGTCAAGAAGCTTTCCTTTCACTGTCACCTTCACCTGCTTCCACAGAAGGTCTTTTGACCCTGATGACATCCTAGAAACTGATGATGTTTTGTTAGATGATCGGAATTCTCATAGGTGTTCTTCACAGGGCACAACTGAAAATGCTGCATCCCTTAGCAGACAAAAGACCATACTAGGAAAACGAACTGCAAGTCAAGTTTGTTACGAGTTTGGAAGACTAAGACAATCAACCTCCATCAGAAAACACTGACTGTCAAGTGAAGATCCTGGAAGTATAAAGGCAGTCAACACTGATTTGAAACTAGCTGGTATTTTAAGGCACAAAATCTTCACCTCAGGGAATATATTTTAATTTGAACAAGTGTTCTGAGCCATACCTTTATGACAAAGCTACTCCAGATTCACCCTGTTATAACCAAGAGAATATTTTTTTGTAACTTGGTCACATATCTAAGCACCTGTTTTACTTCTGGGCGTTGCATAGAGGGACCAGTGCAACCAATGTTCAGGTACTAGCAAACCATGTCAAAGAGTTGTAAGTATTCCTTCTGTGTGCAGGAAAGGCAGTGTCTGATCTGTGTTGCATAATGCAGATTTCTGTGAAAGCTTCTCTGCATTAAACAGGTGCAGCACTTTCAAAGTTTTTTTCACAGTCCTGTGTTTTCTTTTGTGTAGAAAGTAAATGAAGGGAAGTACAGGAGTTACGAGGAGTTCAAAGCAGATGCTCAGCTGCTTCTACACAACACAGTGATTTTCTATGGAGGTAAGATACTACGCTTATCACTTGCTTTCTTTGATTTATCTTTATCTGTAGGAAACTCACAAGTTCAGGATTGAATTTGGTATCAGGTAATCTTAAATGTGGGTGAGGTCATTTGAGAGCCCTTAAAAATCAAAGTAAGCTGCAAGAGGACTTTGTAGGGTCTTTTTTGCCCCACCTACTACACAACTATTTCCATCCTCTCTGACTAAACCTGTCAGTAGAAATTTACTCCTTTGCCATGTCTGCTTCTGCAGCCTAAGTCATAAGTCAGTCTATACTGCAGATTTCTGCCAGTATATATATGTTGTTTTACAGTGGAAAGAGATCTGATCTCTGATGGGCTGTGTCAGCAGAAACATGTACTATAGACACGTATTTTTCACTTGTGGGCAATATCTGCTATATTACGACAGCAAATATAGCTACATCCAGACTAGAAATGTCCTGGTGGTGCAGTGTGTGGAGGCACAGCCATCAGAGAAGCTGCCAGCCACTGGGAAGGTAATAGGTGACTGATATGGTGGGATAGTCTGATGGCAAGTGGAGAAATACCACCACTGTGTCCAGAAGCTATAGCCAGGTCCTGTAACAAGGTTCTCCAGAGCCATCACTTCAGGAAGGATGTGAATCTCCCCTGCAAACACAGCCCACATCAGGGAAACTGGGAGGAGGGTGGGATCAGTCTATTTGCAGCAACAGGAGATCCACACTGTCCTTGGTAGGAAGAGAAGAGAATGTGCTAATAGAGAAATGCACGGCTGTAAAGGGAAGCACATAGTGATAAATAGTCTGTGAAGCATTGCTCTGAGAAGAAATACTTCTGTGATTGTACCTGTGTTCCTGTCAAGTGGTGATAGCAGAGAGCCGTGTTTTAGGACAATCAGGGTGTGTCATTAAGACAGTAGCGAAGAAAGAAACTGGATCCATGCTAAGAGCAATTCTGTCTCTCTGCTGCTGCTCCTCAGATGCGTACTTGTAGTGTTCAGTTTAAAAGCTCCCAACGGTATTTTTGCATATAAATATGAAACAGAAAACAAATATAGAACTGATCATTAGAAAATTTTAAGTGGAAGGGTTACCCAAGTGACTAAATTATGTTTTGTGTTCTCAAGAAAGACAAATATAGCATGAAAGTCATAGCATTGACAGCTGCAAATCTTTGTGAGCACTGTGATCATACTGTGATTGTTCATACCATTTATTTTTAATTTATAGCGGACAGTGAACAAGCTGATATAGCAAGGATGCTTTACAAAGACACGTGTCATGAAGTAAGTAGTACCAAGTAACCAAGTTACGGATATTTGATTTTCATTTCAGAATCTAAGAAAATTTATTCTTCATATTACAACAATAGCAGGGGTGTGAAGTTTGTTACATTTTTTCCCCTAACTTTCTAACAGCAGCTTCAGAATTCCTTTTTTTTTTTTTTCTTTTTGCAACTAGACTATCATTTCAAAAATACCAGTATTCGAATTTTAGTTTTGAAAATACTCTAATAATACATAGTTGGCCTAGAAATAATTGTACTTACTAGTAAATATATTGAACCTGAGGTGAGATTCCTACCAAATTCTGTAATTGGCATTGAAACATTTCTAAACATTCAGAGGAGACCAAAAAATAAAACTAGGGGAGCTGTCACGCTTTGTCCATTTGTATAGTTGAATTACTTCTTTCAGAATGTAAATATCATTAAATATTTGATGAATTTAAAGAGCTATTCTTTGCACTTTAGCTATAATAAATCATTAAGGTGTATATTAGTCTCTTCCCACTGCCTGTTTTTTTTAGAATATGAATTATATTTCTGCAGCTTGTCTTTCATCCACTCTCAGCTCACCTCAGTTTCACACCTAGTTTTTACAGACGGAAGTAACTCCACCAAATTAGCAAGCAGGGCTGAAAAATTTTACTATTTAAGAGATAGGGATACTACTGAAGTCACACAAATAGGATTTTTTGGGCTTATTTACCTTTTTTTGTTTTTCAGCTGGATGAACTGCAGCTTTGCAAGAACTGTTTCTATTTGTCAAATGCGCGACCTGACAATTGGTTCTGCTATCCTTGTGTATGTTGCTGACACAGACTTTTATTTGTTTGCTTTTCTGTATGAAAGCCTGCAGTTTTGGTGTCATTAATGCATTGAATATTCCATTTCAGAAGGCTTGTTTCAAAAGCTTGGTTAAGACTCTGTAAGCCTAGATATTTTACACAAGTGAAATGTTGATTGAAGTTCAAAGCTGTAACAATATAGGTTGTAAAACTTGGTTATCAGCCAGTTACAATGGTTTCACAAGAAAATAAGGAGCTTACAGAACTAAAATTTTGCTCCTGGATGAAGCTATAAAGACAAGTTTAATTTTTGGGCTGCTTAAGATCTGTTTTCAATAGACAGTTACACCCTTTGCAGACTTCGTATTTTTTCTACTTTGATCCAAGCAATACGTCTAACAGGGAAATGCATATTGTAGGAAGATAAAAATGAAAATAGCACTACATAAACAGCAACCATGTTCTTAAGATACTAGTGTAGTATTACAGCAAAATATTTGTGGGAGATATCAGTATAATACTTCATATCCAATAATAAATGCAACATTTTTTCCAGATACCTAATCATGAGTTGGTTTGGGCCAAAATGAAAGGCTTTGGGTTTTGGCCAGCTAAAGTCATGCAGAAAGAGGACAATCAAGTTGATGTTCGCTTTTTTGGCCATCATCACCAAAGGTAATTTATTAATTCCATGTGCTGCTTTTTACAAGTGATACTTAAAAGAATTTATCTCATCTATCATGTTGTAAATCCTGGCTCAGCTAGTTGCCAACATTAGAAAGACTGAGTACTTTGCCATAATTGTTTCAGAAAATGTAAAGCGCAGTCTAACACATCCAAAGTTGCCAAATGGCTCAGAGATTCCCTTTCCACAGTTGCCATAGGGATGTTACTTAATGCCATTTTAATTAAAGAAAGGAAGTGAACTTCCAACTGTTTCTTCAAATCAGTAGCAGCCTGCTAATCCAGGCCAAGGTAAAAATTGGACAAAAATGTACTCTTACTACCAGTAGTATTGACTTTGTGCAATTTTCTCTTCTGAGCAGGCACATTGCAATTTTGTGTTTTGGTAACATAATATACATCACAAATGTTTCTGTCTTACTGCTAGAACACAGAGAGCTCCTGCTGTGAGCCAGTTGGCAATTTCAGAGAATAACTCTTTACTTTGGAAACTTCACTTTTAGAGATCAGCTTTTACTTCTGTCTCCAGTTGTTTGTTCAGCGTTTGGGGAGGCACATGGTTGTTACTACAGTGGATTTTTTTCTCTGTTGGACTTATATGCCTATAATGTGAGCAGAGGAGACATTTGCAAAGTAATTCATGATTGTTGGGAAGGGGGTCTATTTTGGTGCATCCCAAAAGGGCCTAGACAGTTCAGTAACAGTGTTGTATAAGGCTGTTTATTTAAGTTGCTTTTAGTGTAACTGGTGCAGTATATAACATGGTTTTATTTGTTATATGAACTACCAAGATTTTCTAATAGGCATAAAGTGGGTGAAGGATTTTTATTTGTGTCTCAATCACAGAATCTATTTGCAAATACAGTTTGTCTTATGAGTAGTTTTGACATTAAGTTCGCACAGCTTCATACTGTTTAATAAAGTAACATGGCACTTGCGGGATAAGGTGCTTGCAACTTCTTAAACATGCTGATCGAAAAGGCAAAGTACATTTTACTGGAGTGCCATTGCTTAGTTACTGTGCTGGATTTGGACAAAAGGCCAAATTCCTGGTTGATGTAAATTAGCGTTGTTTCTTTGACTTCACTGAAATGCAATTTGTATTGCAAGATCTGAGAATCTGTCCACAGACATTTAATTTGTTAGTATTTAATCTGCTATGTAGATGTGCATGGCAGTGACTCTTTTTCTTTAATGTCCGATGTTGCTTGGTATAACCTTTTAAAATGTCAAGCGCTGCCCATGGAAGTCTATGAGGATTCTGAAAATATTTAAGAGGACAAAGTACCTCTGGAACCAAGTCACTGGCATGAATTCGGTCCAAAAGAGCATGACAGTCCCCATGTGAGTTCAGTCCTGATAGAGGTCCAAACTACAAAATGTCGCTCTTCAAGGTCGTCATTTGGTACGTTCCTTGACAGCTTTAGCAAAGAGGTCGAAGGCTAAATTGGATTAGCATATGAGCCTTCAGTACAGATGTGTCTGACGCGGAGCGTTTAGCGAGGAAGCAGGCGGAAGGTGTGACTGCTGGTGGTGCTGGGGGGAGGTTTGTGGCTCACCAAAAATGAAACAGACTTGCAGCTGTAGCATCCACAGCTAACAAGTGCTTATAGTAACACAAATGTCTAGTGGTTTGCAGTCTTATTTTATTAAAAATGTGTTGAATATACAAAAATTCTGAGTAAAAAGGAATTGTCAGTGATTGGCCACTGTGAGAAACTGCTTCTGAAGTCAGTTTCTCACATCACGATCCTTCATCTGTATTTAATGTTTCCAAACCTGTCTGTGCTGTGTATTCAAAAGGGCCTGGATCCCCTCTGAAAACATTCAAGATATCACAGTTAACATCCATCGGCTGCACGTGAAACGCAGTATGGGGTGGAAGAAGGCCTGTGACGAGCTGGAGCTGCACCAGCGTTTTCTTCGTGAGGGGAGATTCTGGAAATCAAAGAATGAGGATAAAGGGGAAGAGGAGGCAGAGTCGAGTATCTCTTCCACCAGCAATGAGCAGGTGAGTGCTGCCACAATGTTAGCAATCAGAGCAATTTATAAACGTTAGAAAGATTACATATTTTTGATTGGTCTGCTATTAAATTAGCCTTGTGCTCTGTCTACAGTTTTGTGGTGACAAGAAGAGGGTTCAAAGACTTGTTTTCCCTATGTTTTGTAGCTCAGTAAAAGCAAGAATATAGGGGTTTCCTCTTTCCTCGGTTTATGGGATGACCTCTGGGAAGTTTCAAAATGTTTGTCACCTATAGCACCTTGATGAGACAGACCAAGATTTCTAAAGTTAAATAGGAATGTTCAAGTTAAATGTCATGGATATCAGATAGACTGCAACACTGCCTTCTTGGACTCCCATCAAGGGACAGCCCTGTAGCTGTTCAGCCTTGTCACAGCTGGAGTATGTTCGCTTTGGACAGTATTCTACATTACAGATCCCTGAGTGACACCAACCATGACATTTTCAGCAAGTCCAACTGAAGTTAGGTTGAAATGTTGCGCTTGAGAATCATGTGACCAGCAACTGATTAAAGTAATGAAAAATAATTGTGCGAAACAAGAAAAATTATATTGCTTTAACAAAAGTGAAAAGCACAAAGGGCCAAGATAAAAAACTTTGCATTGCCATATGGAAATTCCCTTATCACAACTGAACCTTGCTAGTCATTCATTGTCCAAGAGGGTGTTATATATTCACTGTTACTGACTTGGCCATAAGATTTTCATAGGTTGCAGGATGCTTCTCTGTAGTTTTGGCAGCCTTTTCCCTGACAACATCTTTCTTCATTTAAAACCACTGTGCTCTTTCTAAGCCTGTGTTTTTAAAAACCAGTGTGTTTTGACCCTCTTCCTTTGCCCTTCTGTCAAACAGGTCTGCCATCTAATTTGTAGCTAAGAATTCAAGCTTATAAAACTGGATGTTGCATTAAGGAGATGCTGCTTATTAAAGTGGTGTTAGGTGTTTTTAGCCTGGTTTGCTCAGCTAACCCCTTGTAGTCCTTTATTTAATGTTGTGTGTGCAGTCTTGCAACAGTGTATGCTGAAGCAGGAAAACAGTCACACATAGCGTTTATGAAAGATAACAGTGGTATTTTCCCAGTTTTTCAGAAGTATCAGTCATAGGGTTTGAAGTGTTCATTTGCAGATTTTCTGTTCCACCCCAATTGCTCATCCTTCACCTGGTTAGTGCTTATACCTGCTTCACTGGTTTCCCAGATGCAGGAACCTAAGAGCAGCTGTCAAACTTCATGCTCTGCAGTAATCTGCAAAACCCTGTCACTAACACAAGCTAGTGCTGGATGCTTCAAAGACAGGAGTAAGAACTTTTCAGTAAGCCATATACCATCCACTTTGATCTCACCCTTGTTTCTGTTGGTGGAGATTGACTTTTAGTCTAAAGCATGAAGTTTTGTACCCCTCCAAGCATACAGTTATAATGAATTATAGCAAGTCTATAATGTTACCATCTATATATATATGTACATTTTCTTTATAATTATTGCTGTTTTCTGGCTTCCAGCAAGATCTGTTGCCTTTTTATGGCTCACTGATATCTGAATATTCCAGAATACAAGTGTTTGAACTTGTTTGTGAAATGAAGAAAAGAATGGTTAAGAGTATTTTAGCAAATACATATTGAACGTTAGAACTTGTTTGTGAATTTTATTTCTTCATGCAATCATAGTTACCAGTAATATGGAAAGTTTATTGTATGCACTCTTCATTTAAGACAGTATTTAACTTTATATTTGCTAAATTAAATAATTGCAGATAATCGTAAATAAAAGGTACATCAGAGATGTTACAATTAATGCTACTTATATGACATGGGGTTTGGACTGATTCAATACACTTTTCTTAATGTTCACAGCTGAAGGTTACTCAGGAACCAAGAGCAAAGAAAGGACGACGTAACCAGAGTATGGAACTGAAGAAAGAAGTAAGTTACCTCAATTACCATGTTTGTAGAGATAGCAGAGTACAAGAAGGCTGAAATTTTAATAGACACCCCTTCAATGTCTTGTCACCTTTCACTGATTTTACAGTATTAATTAGGGCAGTTCCAGCCCCATAGCTTGGTCTTCCTTGCTAACAAACATAGTTATACCTCCCACATGCAAGGCACTGGTGTCATCATGGTAATATTCTGTATCATGAATAAGTCAACAGTCAGCTTACAACTTTTGCTTTGGCAGGAACGAGAAAGTATTTTGCACCATCAAGAAAATTCAGTTTATGAAGTGTCATATCCACCTTTTTCCATGGAATTTCCTTGTTTATCCAGCTTGCACACTGAATGATCATGTAACCGAAGGACTGTATTATGATGCTTGTACACAAGGGGGCAGTTACTAAGACAGCCATAAATCTCCTAACTTTTGAGTACTTCTTCCTGGCTTTGTTTCAGCTGCATCTTGAACACTAGGAAAAGTTGCATGTATGCAGTCCTCTGAAGAGGACTTGTGACTCCATTATGGAGGAGGGTTCAGGTGTGTGGGATGGCCTTGGTGCCTGAAATACAGGCAATTGCCAGTCCACATATCTGGACACCTGCCTGCCCATTGTATCTGATGCTGCAGGAGGCACCTTCATCGACGGAGACATTGACACGCAGTTTGTGCTCCCTGAGGCACAAACTGTATTTGAGTGCAGGATAGGGAGACTGCAGTTGAGAATGTCTCATCATTTTTACCATGTTTTCTGTCAAGCAAATGCTTTAATTTGCTTCATACGTATGTCTTAATGTTTGCCATCTTAGGTCTGCTTATATTTGATCCAGAAGTCAATCACAGTGACCTATTAGAGAGTAACTGCAAAAGGGAATACACGGTCAGACTTTCGGTTGCTGTGAGCAGTGCCCCATCACACAGACAGGCACAAAGTCCACTCCTGAGCAAGTCTGGTGTTACAAGGACACTGTACGCTGTCAAATGGGCTTTAAAAAATTTAAGTTAAAAAACCCCAAATAATGTCCATCTGTGTCTTCAGACACTTCAGATGTCAGTAAGAGCTTGCAGGGATATTATTTCTCTGTTCTAAAGAGCAGGAGCAATTGGTGTTACAGTGTAATAACATAGGCAGCTAAATTCAGAACAGTACACTGCAGCACCTATGATTTCTTTCTTGATAATTATGTAATTACGGAAAGCTTCTGTGGTCATCCAAGACTAGTTCCATATTAGTGGAAACAAAACTTAGATGCTCATTAGCCTTTCATCTTCAAAGCACCTTTGAAGTACTAATCAATCTTTGCAGCAGTTCTATGAAATCAGTGGAGTAGTACAGATTCCAGTGGAGTCTTTTGGGCCAGAGTAAGCCCAGAGTTTGCCAAAAAAATTCAGGCACCTTGGCCACACAGCTACAGTCTCTTCAGGGAGAATGGTAGGGGGGAAACTCTACAGCAGACTTCAGTAATTCCAAGGGATCTGCAGTAATTCTGCACAGCCTCTTCTATGTAGTACTTTTTGGGAAGCGAGGCTGGTGAGTGTGGCATATGTGCGTATTGATGCCATGTGTGTGCTTCCTTCTGGAGAGCTCCTAGCTGAAGTCAGAAAATCTCGACCAAAGACCCTACCCACTGTCATGCTCGTTCTCCTCAGGGATCCCACATCCCATCGTCACTGAAGGTCTTCAACAGACACCTTTTACATTAATTGCACTGGCATTAGTCATGTAACACTTCCTCCAGGGGGAACTGAGAGTTCACTTGTTCTATTTTGATATCTGGGTTTACGAGTTTGTTCTTCTCTGTAGGAGCCAGAACCTGAAACTGAAGCAGTAAGTTCAAGCCAGGAAATTCCCACAATGCCTCAGCCCATTGAAAAAGTTTCAGTCTCAACTCAGACCAAGAAGTTAAGTGCCTCTTCTCCAAAAATGCTGCATCGGAGCACCCAGACAAGTAATGATGGAGTGTGTCAGAACATGTGCCATGACAAATACACCAAAATCTTTAATGATTTCAAGGACAGGATGAAAGCTGATCACAAAAGAGAAACTGAGAGAGTTGTGCGAGAGGCAGTAGAAAAGGTAACACTTGTCAAACACCACCTACACTCTGGTTTGAGGAGAGGAGGAGTGTGGATTTTTTTTTCAAATTCATTTCTATTTTTGTAACATCCATCCTTAAGAAAATGAATAAAAAGCATTTTCTAAAGAGACCACCTAAAAAATAGTCTTTATTATTGCTTTTTAGACCATTTATATACTGACAGACCTTAATTTAAACAGAAGGCTCCTGCTTTTGTGATTCTTGTCCAGTGAAATTGGTTTGTGATCCAAAAACGAAAGTAATTGTTCATTCATGAGTATCCCTTTCCAAAGCCTTTTTCTCCATTGTCAGTGTGATTGTAAACAATGGCATTGTTTAAATGCTATTCATAAAGAATTCTTCTTTTGTCAGTCTTCTGACCTAAACATTGAATAGATTCACTGACATTTGTCTGATATCTAATTAAAATTCACTATCGAAGCCTGACCTGGTCACCTTTCACTGGAGAGGGCAGGACAATTTAGAGGGTGATTTCTCTGACCTCTTTTAAATACTTGTCTTAAAATGAGTTCCCTTCTGAATGAAGGACTATGGAATGAGCCTAGAGAGTTTAAATGTTAATTCTGTAGGATTAGGATACCAAACTTTCAGATACCTGAGCAAGGACAAAGGAATCCCACTGACAATGAATACTAAAAGGTATCTCTCACTGAACTGAGGGATGTCCTCTCTTGTATTTTCCATCGTGCCCTTGCAGTAGATTTATATGCAGTTGTAGATTCAGAAAAGAAAAACTTTGTCTAAGATGAATTCATAAATTTGTAAACTGATCGTTGACATAATATACATGGAAGCTTTTCAGCTGGTTTTGTAGATGCCTAGCAGAATAGAAATACAGTGACATTTTTATTTTGAACATTTCTTATGAGATGGAAGTTTTGTTATAACTCTAAAGGAGATAACTTCTTGTTTTCTAAACTGGAGAAATTTCTATGTGACCTCCACCCACATCAGTAATAGAGGTTTAAAGAGTGGAGGTCTAAAGAAGACACTTTTATTCCAATAGCTGTCCGTTGACTTGTTTTGCTGACTTTCTTATGGCAGCTGCGTACAGAGATGGAAGAAGAGAAAAGGCAGGCTGTAAATAAAGCTGTGGCCAACGCACAAGGAGAGATGGACAGAAAATGTAAGCAGGTAAAGGAGAAGTGCAAAGAAGAATTTTTAGAAGAAATTAAGAAGCTAGCAGGCCAGCACAAGCAGCTGATTTCCCAGACCAAGAAGAAGCAGTGGGTAAGTGTCAAAAATGTATTACTAAGCAGAAACGTATAGTGCATTCTGTGGGCCAATTGAAGGTTCGTTCTTCCTTACTTCTAACTGCACTGCTCTTTCACTGGTCTTTCAGCTTTAAGGTTTCCCCCTTCATATTATTGCTTTCAAATTTTCTGAACCGCCAAATTTCAATTGGACGTTCTGATTACTTTCCCTCTTAATTATGTAGTGTTAACATCGTCGTCTTCTTGAGTCCAATCAGATGTTAGCATCGACATATTTTTTTTCTAAATGCAGTTTTACCCCATATAAGACATGTTTTGCATTGTGTTCATAGCCCTTTGATCTCAAGGCCCCAGAGGGTACTACACCTGGCTGCATCAATTTGGATTCCCCTGCTAATAATGCTGGTAGTGATACCCTTTTGGCCTTTTCCTCTCCTAGCTTTTTCTGCAGCTCTTTCATGTTCTTTTGTATGTTAAGACGTGACTTTTTGAAATACATTTCTCTCCCTTGTTCAGTCCTTAAGCCCAAATCTGCAGCATTGCCTACAGAAAACACGTTTGCATGCCCTTTAGAAAAGTGAAAACAGACCTCTAATTTGCCATCCTATTACAGGCTGCAAACTTTTCCCTGGTTTTGTTTGTGTCTTGCGTTTTCTTCTCAAGTCAGAAGCGTGTGCTTCCACATGGCTGTACAGCATCTGCTCAGACATTGCAAGGACTGTAGTACTGTGCTGCTAGCCTGTAACACAGTACAGGTGGAAACCGTTAGGCTGAGGGGCAGTGCGCCTGGCACACACACACGCTTTGCTATTTCTTTGCTAATTTTCATAGAACATGGAAATTAAAGCCGTCGTTCAGGAAATCACACTGCACTGTAGTAGTAGCTGTCTATGACATGCAGGAGGGTGGCTACGAGATTTGCTGCTCTCCTGAGCTCTGACATTGCCAGATGTGGCTGAGAAGCCTGCGGTGCCTTGCCACAAGATGGCACGCTGGCCTGAGCCACGGGGGACCTGTCCCACGGCCACGATGCCGCCTGCCTGGGGAAGGCCAGCCCTGGCTCCCTGCCGCAGCTCCTGTTCGTCTTCCAGGCCAAAGGGCTGTTTGTTTATGTTCAGCCTCATTAGTCCTTGTTCTTACAGATGAAACGGTGGTCCCTGCAGAGAAAACTGCTCTGTGGGAGAGTGCAATAAATACGAAGGCGAGACAATCGGTTGCTGACTACCACAGTTAGGAGTTTGGGTATGCTTAAAGAGAAGAATGATCTCAAATGCTAGAGCTCCTGTATAGTCTTAATTTCTGTTCCGGGTAGAGATTTTAGTGTGGGTGTTACGATACTGCAGTGCTTGGGTCTCTGTCAAGTAGAAAATTCCTCCCTGTCTACCTGTCTCTGCAGACCAGAGAAGTTATTTAGGTCTCCGACTTGATCAGGTTACTGGGTTTAATGCATCACCACCTGCTGGTGCCTGCATGCGTGCTTTTGCCTGTGGCACTTGAGAGGGAAATTGAATCGCCTTTGCCCGCTATAGGACAGCACCAAATGAGCTCTCTTCTGTCAAAACTTAAGAGTGGCGCATGTCAGCTGTTGCCACCATTCAGCTGATAGGCAGTAATCAATCACTGTAACTTGATTGTGAGTCAGGACTCTTAGCCATAGCTACTTTTTGGTGTTTTTGAAGGCAGAATTTATGAAAGAGGCTCCTGAGACTTACTTTCATCTGCCTCAATGTGCCTTTGCCACATCCTTTAGCCTGATCAGAGAGCGCCCCGGTACCACATCACTGCATCTTAAGATCATGTGCATAAAGCCTCTTTTCAAGCAAAACAGTTACAAATATAAAGAGTATTTGACAGTCTTGCCTCTTTCTGTGGCCCTAGAACTATCTGTCAATCACCACCTTAAATGAAGGCATCATACAGGCAGCTGATTTGCGTGTGGTAAGGGAGGGAGGGTAAGGATAAACACCTTTGCATTCGAGCTGATGGATCTACCTGCCAACACACAGCCTCAGGCAGCTAGAGTTGGTCCAATTACAGAGCTCCCCAGTGATTTTTCCTTGGGTGGTACTAATGACAGTCCCTGGTGTGTAGTACCGCTCTTGCATGCTGCTATTATGATGATACCTCTTTACCAAAATCTCATGTAATTAACAAACATACTAAATGAGTTTTGGTGGCTTTGCTTTTTAATTAGAAGCAGAGACCTCTGGTTTTGCATAATGCAGATGTCTAGGCTTGGAGAATACAGCTGCTGTTATTCACACTGTATTTGTCGTCTTCTCCAACCTAAAAAAGAAAAATAATCCAGTGAGGGTGAAGAGATTGTTTTACTGGTGGTGTACAGGCATACGCGAAGATGCGCTCCCAGCCCTTCAGGAGCCTAAGACATAGTTAAAGAATGTTTTCATTTGCTCTAACCGGTCACAGTCCCCTTGGCTTAATCAAGTTTTACTTTTATACCCCCCAAGAAACTGGATTTAATACAGATACCTCAAGTGAATAGCAAACAAAAGGAAGAAATGGGAAGGCAGGGATAACAATCATGAGATTATGCAGTTTGATGGCCTCCAGAATACAGGCTGGAGTGCTAGTCTTGACAATGTTTCTTTTTTTAATTTCTCCCAGTTCTTTTATTTGCATATAAGCCTCATTTAAATTGGTGCATAGTTCACTTTAACAGATAATTTTAATTTCTGTCTCTTTCAATTATATTTACAAGTATATTTATTCTAACTTGCAGCAGCTTGATTTTAAGTGAATGACCGTTGTTGGTGATGCGTAGTGTCTGAAGCAGAAACCCAAGTGATTGATAATGTTTAGAAAGAGGAAAACACAAAGAAGAGACGAGGCCTGAGGCCAGCTGGCATTTTGCCTTCTCTGCCACATGTGCTGGTACCAGCTTAGATGACACTATTTTCCTTTTGTAAGTGGAGATTTGCATCCCACACTTATGGCCAGCGTATGCAAAGGGAAGTGCAGCACCCACAGATCAGTTATTCCTGTCTTAGCTTTTTTTGAGCTCTCCAAGCAAGCAGATGTGAAGCTGGTCTCTGGGCTGAGGCCCATGCTGTATGTAATGGAGAGACACAGCTGTTCCCTGCACCTTTCCAGCGGATGATCCTAATGGTTCCCACAGGCTTACGGGCAGCCAGCAACATGAAAAACCAGGAAAACAGCTCTCGAGAGGACACTTGTTTGCAGACATTTCTACAAATAAACTTCCCTGGAGCTAAGTTATAAAAGTAAAATGGAGAGGTTCCCTTCCCATGCAGCTAAGGCAGTCTCTTTATCGCTGATGAAAATAAAGGTACCAGTTTAGCCAATGTAAATGTGGGCTTTCTTGGATCTGTCTTTTAGTAGTGTGTAGGGTTGTTGGTTTTTTTGTTTTGTTTTAAGGCAGTTTGTTTTGTTTTCTCTGTAATTCTCTGTTTTATTAACAATGCTGTAGCTAGGCAGGAACATAAAAACTAAATTGTGTGTTATTCTGTGGTTTGATAGCAGCCTGCACAGACTGTGTCATATCCCTCCCTCTGTTCCCCATCATGCAATAAGCATTTCAGACTGGATTTGTAAAGATATTCTCTGATTTTGAGCAGTCCAAGTTCAGAAAGACAAATCTGAGATCATTAGAACCTGGCTCTCAAGGGCACTGAGTGTTAAGTGGTTCCTTTAGCAGCAATGCTACCTTACTTCACAGGATTTTGTCGGAATGATAGTTAATGCTTTTGCAGCAGTCTCTTAAGGGGTATAAAACCACCTGGAGAGAAGGCACATTGCCCATCTGGGTGCCGTACCTCCTTGTTGACCACGTGTGGTGTTGACCAGCATGTAGATTCCTTTTTTTTAGTTCCTTGGAAGCCATGGGGTTATTGTTGAGGTAGCTCTTCCAGCTACCAGGGAACTGGGGGCATTGTGTGTGTTCCAGGATAGAAATCCTTTTTGCTGCAGCATTCCCCAGAACCAAGTTTTTCTGCAGAAATCACAGTCTGTACAACATCTCTTCCTTCCAGGAGTTTTGTGCTGTCCTGGCAGGCATGACAAGGGGCAAAAGCCTGTGTAGCCATCCTGTGTACGACAGGTCTTCTCTGATTTCTGGAAGACTTGAAGGAAAAGGCACTTTCTTGATCTTCTCAGTAGCAGTGATGTAGCACGAGGTTTTCTTTTCGTGAGATTGCAGTGCTGTCTGGCAGCAGACCCCAATGACTGGAGTCTCCTTGCTGATCTACCCTAAATGAGCTATAACAAACCACTTGGTAACAAATTATTCGTTTCTCCAGTGATGTTCTTGTTGTGACTTTTGAGATCTTCCTAGCCCAAAAGGACCTTCCCCAGCAACCTCTGGACAGGTCAGGCTTGTAAAGAAACCTCAGTAACACCAGTTTTCAAGCTTGCACAGAACCTGTTCACACCAAAAGCGCCTGTTGATTTATCGTGTCTTCTAAGAGATAGATCAAGGTGCTATTATACAAATGCAGGGTAAAAGATGGTTCCAGCAATGTGTAGCTGAAAAATGTCATTCCGCTGCCCTGAGAGATGAGTTTTCTTAAACGAGCGATGATTTTTTCAAAAGCAATAATCCAGACTCCTGAAAATAGGAAAGCATTGTGCAGATCTGCTAAAGATTGCGGCTTTACTCAGCATGTGTGAAAAATGCCCTCCTGCCTCGGGATGCCCCAAGCATAAATAAGAGAGAAGTATTGCTCTGCGTGTGCTGGTGCATCCGTGAGCAGGTGAGAACACTTGCGCGTTGGTAAGGAGGGATCCTGCGGGGGTGGTAATCTCGTCTCGTTTGTTCTCTCCAGTGCTACAACTGTGAAGAGGAGGCCATGTACCACTGCTGCTGGAACACTTCCTACTGCTCCATCAAGTGTCAGCAGGAGCACTGGCATGCTGAACACAAACGTACCTGCCGCAGAAAAAGATGAAAGAGTTATTCCTCCCCTAGAAAACCACCCCGATGATTGCTATTCTCAGACACAGCGGTTTTTGTTTCCAAGAAGCCAAAATTGTTTAGAATTTGCTTCCCATTTTGCACCAGCCTTTAAACACTTTTCGTAAAAGAAATTTTGCACAGTAATTTCAATCTTCTGTTTAATGCTCCTCCAAAATTTTGTCAGCAAAATGAATTTAACATCTGTGGGAGCAGGTTACTTTAAGTAATTTTAAACTAGAGGATTTGTTGCATTTTCAGCAAATTTTAAAACATTTTTAGGTTTTACAGAGATTTTAATCTTTAAAAACAGCAGATCTAAAAATAAAAAATCATGCAAGTTTAACAAAAGGAACATTTAAAAACTAGATCTGAATGTAAGAAGTATAGAACTGTTTCAGAAAAACAAAGCATACTACCTTGATGTAACATTTATTTCTTAACCTTGTTGAGCTGGTTTTGTTCAGCTTAATTTTACTGTTTAAAGGCATTATCTATTGGTTATACCAGTGGGTACATGATTGAATTTAGGGAACAGGGTTGACACAGCAGGTGCTTGTCCTGCGTATTTTTTCTTAAATATTTCCCAACTGTGTTTTATTTTCATTATTTCTTTTCAATATATAACTTTTATAACAAAATATTAGCTTTGATCTTGTAGTTAAAAATCACAGGGAACTGGGGTAATC
This sequence comes from Falco biarmicus, assembly GCF_023638135.1. Taxonomy (NCBI): domain Eukaryota; kingdom Metazoa; phylum Chordata; class Aves; order Falconiformes; family Falconidae; genus Falco; species Falco biarmicus. The sequence goes on along the minus strand of NC_079291.1, from coordinate 51,133,298 downwards.
TTTTACTGAGCTGGATCTTAGAGAAAAATGAATATTTAAATTTTGAAGTTTGCACATTTCATCTTTGTCCTAACATGAGTGCTTGTAACAAGAATAAGAAAAGCCAAAAACCAAGAAGAAGCAACTACCTTTATACATACACGGAATTATGAGGCATACAAATTTCTTTATTGTGCCCCTCTTCAGCCTCCCCAATCCAACGTCATTTGACTGCGATCTGGTGTCACCTGGTCCATTGTAACTTGATAATGAAAGGAGAAAAAGCACTTAAGTTTCACAGAAGCCGTTATGTTTGTAGTAATGGGTCATTGCCTAATAATGAGCTCCATCACTGTACTCAGAATGAAGAATAATGCATGTTAATTTTCTTGTATTAAAGATGCCGTGATTTGTAAAAAGTCTGTATTTTGCGGAATGTCTGGATTAAGAAGCATTACCAATAGGAATGGATCGATAGTTGAAAAATTATTTTCTTTTTGTTTGTTTTATATATAGATATATGAATTGCATCCATGTTCAGAGACAATTTTTTAAATAGATGTAAAGCTTACTTAAATAGCTTTTCTTTTAAAGTGTCTCCGCATTTTAGTTTCTTTCAAAGATTGGTCTTAGACTGAGTCACATGCCCATTAATCATCCAGCTATTTTTTGAGAAGTTAGAGGAATAATTTGTAAATATTTATTTAGATCTTTGATATTTATTGAAAGCAATTACATGATGGAACGATGGAAGCTGAAGAATCAGGAGGAAAGCCTTTAAAAAAGTTTTCTCTAGGATTTGTCAGGGTCATTGTAAAGATGAAAATATAACTAAGACTTCTGTGAACTACCACTGAAATCCTGATCTTTTTTACTTACAGTGGTGATATAAGTTAATTGACTAGATACTGCCAAATAATGCCCAATATGTTGCAGAAATTAAGCGGTAAGTTGATTGGAAAAAATAGTAAGTAGATGGTAACTTGTATTACCACAGCTGCATTATTGCCTGATAAATGTGTAATTAACTTTTGTCGCCTCTGTGTTGTGACTGTAAAAGACTTCACAACTAAAAATCAATCTTGTTCGATTACTTTTACAAGTTCCAAAACTTCGATCCACCCCTATGAAAGCAAGTTATTGTGGAAATATTTTTGGTGTAAAATCATTCCAGAATATGTAATATTTAACTGATAGCTGCATGAAAGTAAGATTCGTGTTACTTTGGCTTTTTTGTCTCTGTTGACACGGTTGCACATTTCCAAGTTACTACAGCGTGAAAACTGTGTGTTTTAAAGAAAAAAACAAAACAAACAAAAAAAAAAAAGATTGTGGCCTGGTTTTGTATAAGTTTTAGGTAAAATTACAATTGATTGTTTTAGGATTCATGATTTAAAATTAATTTTTCTGCAAATCATAAAGCTATATTAAAGTGTTGAGCTTAGCCACTATGCACATTGTAATTATTCATTGTGGCTGTCCAGTTTATGATGCATTCTGGCATTTTGTAAGCTGCTCTGACTAGCAATATATAGAGTCATTTAATGTGTTAACATTGGTTAATAAATGTATTTAAAAAAAAAAACAAAACACCTTACTGAAAGTGTCTGTGTTGATCATGGCCAGTCGTCCTCACGTCCTTGGGCGGGCACGAGGCTGCTCTTGTACTTGTTGTCACCTCGGAGGAGCGGGGCTGTGGATGGGGAGCTGCGCCTGAGCTCGTGGGGACCTTGCCTCTGACTCGAGGTGAGCCGGTGTGTCCATGCAAGGGCTTGAGCATTTAACGCAACTCTCGGCACCAGAAGTGAAGCTTTCCAGCCCGCTCAGGGCCAGCAGCCTCCCAGGGTCGCATCCCTCCAGTTCTGGTTTCAACGGCAGGTCCTGCGCGGCCGGCAGCCTGCCTGGGGCTCGCAGACCCCTTCCCCTGTGCTCCTCTGGCCTGAGGCCCTGCTCTGCCTCCTCGCTAGCCCAGGCGCCAACCCTCGCCTGCACCCGTTACATGCTTTATTGATAAAATAATTTTATCTGGAGGGGCTGAGAGGACTACAAATCCAGCTCCAGCCTGAACTGCGGCAGTGTTTCTCTTCGGAACACAGCCCTGGGAAGCAGTCTCCCCCACTTAAGTTAAAAGTCAGGACTTGCCGCCAGCGAGGTGCCCGAGGGAGCAGAGGGCCCATGCTGGTGCTGCTGCCCACGGGGCATGTCCCACAGCTGCCTCCAAGAGAAAGGCACATTTGGGGACGAGTAGCAGGCAGGGCGGGTTGTCCTGGAGCCCCACCGTGACTTCAGGGCTGCAAGAAGGACACTCTAGGAATTGCTTTTCTCTGTGGCAGTTAATAATTTCCCTGTGGGAATTAAGACCTGGCAAGACCTGCTGGTCCCAGGGGGAAAAAAAAAAAGTTAGAACCCCATATTGTAAATATTTAGAGATCCCTCAAAAGTATCTAATATATTACTTTGCTATCCAAACTTTTCCGTTCTTACACGAGTCATAGCATTTTATGCAAAAGTGCAAATTTTATTCATTCACCTCAATGAAACTCGGTTAAATACAAATAACCAGCATAGCACATGTATTTTAAATGAATCGTTTACGCTGAATCAAGCCAGCAAGGCAGGATCAGGAGGCAGCGGCGGCCCCTCGAGCTCCCCTTCCCAGGCTTCCTCCCCTTGCGATGAGTGCGGTCAGCGCCGCGCACAGCACTGCTCACCAGCACCCCGCTGGCAGCGATCCCGGCTGGAAGCACTCCCCCCACTCCCCTCCCTACCTGCATTTGCCAGTTCAGGTGTCACCAGTGGGGCCAGTATTAGGACCAAACCAGTTAAAAGCTTTAGAAGTGCCACGGCAGCTTCCCACCCCCACTGCTCAACACAGACCCTCCGTGACCTGCCGTATCCCATCACGTGTCCCACGCTGGACCCTGTCACTTCCACCCCTGCAAAGCCAAGGAATTGTCCTTGCAGTGCCCCAAATCTGCAAATTTCCTTCCACCAGCAGCCTTGGGATGAGCAGGGGTTTCTCTGAGCTGCTTCATCTTCACCGCTGCAGGCAGGGGATGTATCTTGGTGCTTTTAGAGCATCGGTCTTGAAGGCATTATTCGGCTTTTTATTGTTGGCTTTCCCTGGCTGTTATTATTATTGTTGTTGTTGTTATTATTACTTAATCGTTTTAACTCTGGCTTAACTGGAGGAGCAGTGGTTTCTGCCTCCTGCTTCCTTTAGGTGGAGTGAGCTGCCCAGCTCAGGGCTTGTTTGCCTTCCCAGATCTTAAGTGACGAGTATGTGAAATATGTTTGGGATTTGTTACCGGTAGTTAGGGGCTACCCTGCCAATTGTAGCCTCACTGAGCGAGAGCACATACGCAGCCGGTGCACATGCTTTCCGAATGCTTTCTGAATGCTTTCATAAATCAAATTGGCGTGGGGTATCTAAGGCAGAGAGGCCCTTCTTGCATTGTTTTACGTTAAGGAAATTCAAATGCAAGAGGAAAGGTCTATCCGTTTATGAGAATAATAGGTATTTTTGATTTTAAGTGGAAGATGTTTATACCTAATGTAAAAGGAAAAAAGCATCTGTCTTGGACCTTCCAAAACCCAGAAAAAACTGTTATATTTTATCTTAATAAAACCCATTTCCAGATGTCAAAAGGCTCCAAGGTACGTTTAGACTCAGAGTAATGGTCTTTAAAAAAAGAAATGCTGGGTTGCTAAAGGTTCAAAATTATAAAATCAGAAAGAGAACCCAGAGAAAATTAACTTTAAATTGCCCTTCCTGCTCCCCCTGGCCATGCCTGCCCTGGGACCTCTCCAGCCCCACAGCCCTGGAGCTGGTGGTGAAGTGCAGAAAGATGCCCACTGGCATGGCAAACAGCAACGGAGGGGCTGAGATTAAATACAGCATCTGCTTTGCAGATAATTTTTACGTAGAAGGGGGCTGATAATTTTTACATAGAAGGGGACTAATAATTGAAGATAACACAGCAGAAAAGGCGAGAGGGTGAGAACGGGCCATGCTAAAAGGCAGAGGGATGTGTTTGTTTATGAAGCCATGGGCTGGTTTCTGTTTAACTCCCTGGAAGTGAAAACTAAGCTGGTGTAAAGCTTCAACAGAAGCAGGGTTTGCCCCAGAGGTGTACCTAAAAATAAACTGGAGTTCTGCATAGATAAGACACTGTGAAGCTGGTTATACAAAATGCTTTACTAGTGTTTGGAAAACGGCTTCTGCAGCAGAAAACAATGTTTATTTATAAAGCCAGAGTACTATTTTATTTTTAATCACTTTGTTAACATGCAAAGAATCTTTTGCAGGTGGCTGAGGACCCGGCTTGCTGCCACGTGAGGTCTCTGCCTCTCCTCGGCCCGTGCTCCCGAGGGATGAGCGTGTGGGAGCCAGCTCTGCGCCGGGGTGGTGCTGAGCACGATCCCACCGCGCTCAGCCACAGCAATGCGCTTTTGTCCCCTGTAACAGGGCCTTCAGGGTGAAAAATGGCTTCATTAAAAGGAAAACGGGAATCGGTGCCTTGCAGACAAAGCTGCTGTCATCAGGAAAGAGGGGTTTACATGGTGTGGGCCACCCACGCACGCCTGGGCTGATCAGGGCACCCCGTTACCTGCCCTCATGAGGGGCTGCAAGAGCTGTTCCCATGGGAGAGCGGCGCGGCTCTGCCGTGCTCTCCGGAGGGAGCGCAGCCAGTGCCCAAATGCCAGCAGCACGGGCAGCACGGCCTGGGCAGGGAGCTCTGCTGCTGCCAGCCCCCGGCTCAGCCCCACCAGGAGCTGCGCTGGCTCTTTCGCCAGAAACTCTGCCATGCGTGGCGTATGCGCGAGAAAGAGAATTTCTTTGGCTCTCACAACACTTGACTAAGCAAAATAGCCTTTCCCTGTCTTTTCACAAGTTTGTAAAGACCGTGAGTGCTGGAAAGGCTTTTCTTTCCCCCCTGAAGATACGAAAGATGTGCAGCTCAGTAATGCAATCGCTTGTTATTTTTTTCCTGAGGATGCTGGAGCCAGCAGCATTTTAACTCTGGGCTCCCTAATGTCGGTGGCGGCCGCGGCAGCAAGCAAGCTGCTCCATGCTAAGCCAGCTGGCGGGGAGTCGGCGCTGGATGTGGAGCTGGAGCCCAGGACCCCTCGCCCCTTCCCACAGCAGCGTGGCCGCTGCGTCTCTGTGCAGTATTTGATGGGTGCGATGCTGTGCTTGCAAAAAAAGACTCCAAGCCTTGGAATTGGTATTTCACTGCAGTCGGTGGGGTTTTGGTGCCCAAAGAGGGAGCACGAGCCAGCTCACACAGCGGGTCTCTGCCACCGGGTGCTGGATCTGTCCTGCAGTGCCACACCAATGCGACAGCACTGCCACCAGCTCCAGCTGAGAAAGCTCTGAGCCACCTCACGCTTGGCCTGGTGCAGGAGCCTCCACTCCAAACCTATTGACAATAATAAGCATCAACTGCTGCAGGAAAAACCCACGCAGGGAAAAAGCAGCCAGGAATTCAAGCTTAAAAGCTCCAGGCCTCCCCTGCACCTCTCTGCACAGGGGTGAGCTGCACCTCGCGGCAGGGCTTGCTCCCAGGCAGGACCCCCAACCCCAAAGCCTTCCTTTTTAGCAGGAGTCTCCCAGGGACTCTAGCCTCTGTACAGAATTAGCTGCAGAGATGTAACCTATTTACAGGCTTTCCTGGTAACAGCTTTTTCAGAATTTGCTGATTCTTCATCTAATCTTCATCTCTGGCCAGGACCTCCCTGGGCAGGGGGAACGTTTCCATCTCTCCCGCCTGCTGCAATCACCCCTTGGTGCAGCAAAGTGGTGTCCAAAGCCCCCTGTCCCACAACAACCCTTGGTTTTTTTTATTAAAAAAAAAGAGGTTGAATTTTGATTTAGGTAGAGGAATTATAGAGGAATGAAGGCAGGTTAATTAACAGCTGGGGGCTGGCTTCAGGGGCGGTGGGTTGGCTGATGTGGACAATGTGCAGCTGTGGCTGGTTCCTGCTGAGTAGTTAAATAGCTCTAAGGGGGGTGGAAGAGGAGCCCTGGAGGAAGAGAGACCCAGAAGAAGGAGAGGGAGGAGAGACAAGAAGAGGCCCCAGGAGAAGCAGGGTGGACTGGCCTGAAAAGGATGGAGAAACTGTGCAGATGGTAGGTGAACTTTTGAAACCTTGTGGGGCATTGGTGGCTGTGCTGGGGCAAGGTGCAGGAGCTACTTATTGAAGTTAACCTGGTATGGGTGGTAAAAGCCTTGTTGCAGCCAGCTAGTTTGGATAGTGCTGTGACAGATTTAGAAAGCTGTTTCTGTACATTAGCATTCGGCGCTTGGAAGCAGAAATTGTTGTGACATTTTTATGGTGGTTTGAGCTCCTCCAGCTTGTTGAATGATTGAGTCACCAAGCCTTGAGGGCTCCTGGAGCTTGGAGGGTCTTTGCTAAATGGCGACTGCTATGGCTGGAATTCAAAGCAATGTGTCAGTAGCATTTGGAAGACAAGGCAGCAGAGGAGGAGGAAGAAGAGGAAAGCCATTCTCACTTGCCCATCCGGAAGCTGCAGTAGGAAAATGGGGTGGCAGTTTGGTATATGGGTAAAATGTGTCCTTTTGCATGTTGGTACCATAGGGCTTTTTAAAAAAGTCACTTTACGACATGGTGGCAGTCACTGGGGACTCAGTGTGTGCAGGACATGTAGCTCAGCTGTAGGATTAGAGACACCCCTTGGGACACTCCTGAGCATCCTTTATGTGGGCCGCTCTATATTCCTATGAACATGGCTTCACAAGGGCTGACTGGATAAAAGACATGCAGAACTGTTTCCAAAGGAGTAACCATGGTGTCACACGGAAGGGCAGGGAGAGATTTGCTCAGTCCTGGGTGACTGATCTGTCTGGCAGCACCCCAGGAGAGCAGAGAACCTTGTGCCCAACCAGTTCATCAGCATCCCATTACAGGGACCCCTCACTGAATGGCCCTGCTGGATCGGAGGGCGATGTGGCTGCCTTGTCCAGGGAAACACACCAACAGCATCAGGGGGAGCCCTTGGCGGGTCCTCACACTTTATTCCAACGTGTTACCCGCTGTCAGCAGCTGCTAACGTCCACGAAGGACTAACACTAACAGTCCACAGGATAACACTCTTTATTAATATAAAATCGTGACGGAGTAAGGTTCAGAGATTGCTGGTGATAATACGGTGACTGCAAAGCAAGCATAAAACAATACATGTAATAGCAGCGAGCATAAGTTAGTCACAGGAAAAATTCCTACCCGATAGGCATCCCTAGGGAGGGGAAGACGGTTGAGCCTGCTGACTGATCCCAGAAGTTACCATGGGGTCTTCCCTGCCTTCTCCCCTCATTTGGCTGCTTTTTATACCTCCCAGTACATGGCATATTCATTCCTCACACCCCGGACTGGTCACCAGCCCCTCGTGTCTCACGTGGAGCACACGCACCCTCAGACAGCGCTGCTGCCAGTCCCCGCTGACTATGCGTGTCCCCCCAGTGGGGTTTTTCTTATTTGAGGGGAGGGAATTATCTCTGTCTTATTTTTTGACTAATTTGCTGATGATGTCAGTGGACTGCAGCACCTTCCCAGCCTGTCTCCTCTTACAGCCAGAACTTTCCTCACTTGAAGGCTTCTTTCTGCGTAAGGTAGATAACGGTGTTCTTCTCACTATCTGTTCGTGGTGTCTCGCCCTTCCCAGGGCTGACTGCCTTGATTAGAAGTCCCTTCATTCATAGCAACTTAGAGAGTCTGTCAGGTTGTCCTAAATTAGTGAGTACTGCATCAGAGATGGGATTGGGGCAGGGGATTTTTTTTTTTTTTGGCTTGGATTTTCTTTTGTCCTCTACTTTTTTTTTAGCAACCTTTTAATCCATGGTTCAGTTGGCTTGGCTCTGTGTTCAGAGCAGAAATGCTCCTGTAACAAAGGACAGAGGAAGTTTTCCAAAGGCTTTTTGTGGAGTGAACTGTGCCCTGAAGGCAATTCTAGACAGCTTTCTTACCATTTACTGAACTAAACTTCACTGCATGGTCACATTCCTCCAGCCTCGGATGCCGTGTGTGAGCTCACTGGTGCGGCAAAGGGGGCTCCTTGCCTCGCCCATCCCCCATGGGGCACCCTGGGATCAGGGTGCTCCTCCAGCCCAGCATTCCCCCATGGAGCGGGGCGCAGGGTACCAGCTCTGCGTCAGCGAGCAGAACTGATCATGCCGAACTTCAGAAGAGCCCTCCAAGATGCTCAGATGCTCGTGTACTTCCTAATGGGAACCATTTGAGCACTGCGAGGAAGCCGTGTAATGCCTGCTGCTCTTTAAGGACCCTAATGAGAAGGCTCTCCCTTGGGGGTAAAGTCAATTCATATTCAAACCCGAAGTCAGATGTGGTCTCGGGGATTTTTGTTTTGTTTTAAAGGGTGTAACTGGAAGTGCAGGTCTGCACCAAGGAAGTGCTCTCGATGTCCCCTAAATGCTATCCTTCCTGTGGCTCCGCATTTCCAAATCAAAACTGGGTAAATAGAGCAAATATATTTTACTTTAAAATTGAGTCAAACTGCCAATGAGTCCAAGTGTAACCTGCACTCCTGGTTGCTTTCTCTGGCACTTACGCTTTGTCCCTTGCACTGACACATTGCATCCTGACTTCATTTTTCTCCTGCAGGTGCTCTGGCTTCGTCGTTCTGGAGATATAAATATTGCTGTTAGTTGTAAGCAAAGTGCAATGAAAGTGCACGTGTCTGCCTGCATGCACAGCAAAAATGCAGTCGCGCTGTTTTCTCAGGGAGGCTACGGGCCTATTATGTGAGCCCCTGGAAAAGGGGGCATTTTAACAAAAGCTTTCATTTAAGCAAATCTGGGTTTTCTTGGAAAATTTTCAAAACCGAGTGATCTCTAATAGGCATTTTATTATGACTTAAACCAGCAGTTTAAAGCCTCTTGTTCTGTCAAAAGGCTTTGCCCCAAGATGGAAAAATACTTCCATCCTTTTGCATGAAAAAAAGTTACAGCTGAGACTACACTTCATTTGCTTTTCTCTTTCTCTTTGCTAACCAAAGAGCTGTAGGCAGAGGGAAGGGAAGAGATTAAACATCACCCACTCAGTTTTTGCTGGCTCCACACCCTGGACTGGCAGTGTGGGCTGTGGGTTTGTCAGTGCCCCACTGCGGGCAGCCGCCCCCTGCACGGCCAGGCAGGATGGGCGCCCGGCTGTGGGACCCTGCAGGTGCACAGGGGTGTGTGTCCTCACCCCATTGTGTGGTATGGAGAGAAGGGAGCATGAAAAAAAAAAAAAAAAATCCTTCTGTGGACTTCAGGACAGTATCTGAAACCAAATGTTTGTGAAAGGCATCCTGGAAATGTTAAGGCGCATGTGTGTCTGCAATGGAAAATTTAATTCCTTTGTATCTCCTTGGCCACTGACTTCCTTTGGGCAGTTGTCAGCTCAAATTCTCATCTTCCTCTGCTCTGTGAATACTGGCCGTGCCATACTCCCTCCCAACCTTGCTTCATGGAAACGTTATGTTCTCCTTGCATGCCGCTGCTTTTCTTGCCCCAGCCTTCTCTCAGCACTCCCTGCCTTTCCCCCGATACAGACCTGGGGTTTCTTTTAGTTTCCCGAACCTTTTGGGTTGGGAGAACCTCTGTCCTCATCTTGCACCACATCTGTCCTCCTATCTCCATCCATTTCCTCTCTTGGGTTTTACCCTAAAGCCCCTTGGCTGAATTCAGCAGGTGGTGCTTCATCTGAGCCTCCAGACTGAGCTGTGTCCCAGCACCTGCAGCTGCCTGATCTGAAACGGGCTCACCTGGGTGAGAAAACTAGTGTGCAGGTGCCCGATACCACGGGGTTAGGCAGTCTCAATTGCTTCACCCTTACCTCCACATGCACAACATGCTCTTTTCTGGCCCTTCTACACCAAATGCTCTTTCCAGACCTGCCCTTGGTTCATGGCTTCCTCCACTGGTGTCCTTCCTCTTCAGCCGGGATGCTCAGCACAGCCCTCTTAGCGCCTCTCCCAGCATCTCCAAACCTTTCCCATGTGCTGCCACTCATACCTGGGACCCTGTCGTGGTGCTTCCACTGGCTTTGTCCCCTCCTTCAGACCGCTCCACCAGATGCTCCCTCGTGTGAAGCCTGCCAACGTCAATCCACCAAAGAACAAAATTAAACAAAACGCCCTTGTGCCTTTAGGAACAGCCATTAACTGGCTATAGCTGCACAATATTTTGCGATTTTTTTTTTATTAGATATGTTGTGGGATCCCTGCGGCAAAGATTTTGGTGTGTGGTGTTTTTGTTCCCCCCCCCCCCCATGTGGAACATACAGAATGCAGTAGTGCCTTGGCTTTGAAGAAATCTTGTCCACGCAGAGCAGAATGACAAGCACTCACGGTGCAGATCTGGAGTGGCACGATGCAGCAGGGTGTGCTTAGGGATCTTATGGCTGGTCTTAAATGCCATGTGGTCTCTAGCATCAGGGTGCATGCTAAAAATGTATAGAAATGGGCTGGTGCTGGTTTGCTGGGTAAAAAAGGGAGAGCTGCTGTTCCGGAGGTGGTGACATCGATGAAGCAGAGCACAGAGTCTTGGGAGTATTTTTGGAGTGGTTTTAAGGTGATACTCCCCAAAGGAGAGCAGACACACAACCCCCCCCCCCCCCCGCCCCCCCGGAAAGGAAAGCCTGTTTATCTAATTTCTGGTAAGCTGCGTGAGAGCTTTTGGGAAGGTGGGCTGCCAAATGAAGCACTCCAGATACCAAAAAATAGCTCCGGTTGAACTTTTACATTTTAACCCCAAATTAAATGATTCATGACTACTTTCAGAATGTAGATCCAGGTTACGGTGTTCTTCCTCTTCAAACCTCATCCAGCTTTAAGCAAAAGGCTCTTCTACTAAAACAAAAAATTCAAAGCTGGGGCTGGCTCATACCCTGGGGCCAGAGGGGTCCGCCCTCTGTGGGATGATCTTTCTGGGCTTTACTTCTCGCTGTGCTGCCCACGCCAGCGTCCAGCCCGGACCCCCAGACCCACCTGTGTGCCCAGTGTGGGAGCCATGCTGGGATCTGTATCCCCAGGGCTGCAGGGGGAAGCTGGTGATGGCTCAGGCTGGCTGCAAAAAGCTGTGCTGGAGAAAGTTAGAAGTTCCCCCAAACGCAGCTCTCCTGTGAGTTTGTTCATCAGGTGACTGGTGAGAATTTGTTGTCCATCTCTGTGCATGTGTCCCATTCCCCCCTGGCTTAGATGATAATGGCACATAAAGCAAATTTTTCTGTTGAAAAGCACACGAAAAAGGCTGCATGGCCTTTTATCAAGCTTTTTTCCTGTTCTTACCTTGTTAGTATCAACCTGATAATGAACGATACTGTTCCTATGTGCATGAAATCATGCTTCTAACCCCCCTGCAATTTTTTTGGTTGAGATTCCCCACTAGCTTGTCAGTGTTATAGCCACTGTTTGCCAAAATGATTTTTAAAATGTGTACTTGAAATATTTTGACCGTTTAAAAATCCCTACCACATTAGTATAAAACACCAAACCCCTTTCTTTTTTAGTAAGACTATTTGTTAAAATTGAATGGGGAACCAATCGCTGTTCTGCCATTGTCTTGGTTCTGCAACCCCTGACTTGCCCTCTCCCTTCCACTATTTTTGGGTTGCACTCTAAATTGTGGGTCTGCTACCCTGCACCCACCTCTTGTGATCAGCAACCTGAAAGTGGACATGGGATTTTATACCCTGAACTTCTCAGACAGGCTACCAAAGACACGAAGACTGAGAGGTTCACCCTTTGAAATCACATTTGGAAAATCAGAGCTAGGGCCGAACCTCTCCTCTGGGGATGCTGCTACTCTGCAGCTGGCAGCCAGGTCTGAACTCAAGGAACTTTTGGAAAAGGCCAGTGGAAGAAGGCACACAACATTTCCTAGAGGTTTTACCTGGTCGTCCAAGGCTTCTGAATCGATACGGAGGTTCTAGCCCCATGTGTGTGACCAAGCAGTTACTCATGGATTTCCACTGGCAGAAAGCTCCAGCAGAGATGTAACACCTGGATCAGTAACTTGCTTAAGCGACTGATTAGCAATATGTTGGCAGCAAGACCTTGCAACAAAAGTGATAAGTGACAAATTTAAGGAGTTTTACAGTACTAATGCTTGTTATTGCTTCTCACAAAATGTTACCAAGCTTACAATAATCTTTACACTTTCAGCAAAAATGTGAACAGTATATTTGAATATATTAAAAAGAATTAAAAAAACATTTCACAAAAAACATTTGTTGCCATATGAAAGTCTTTCAGCAATAAATGCCCACACCAGTATTTAAACATTGTTAAAAGTATAATGATTTGTACTAATAAATTATGCAACAAGAGAGGTAAACAAAATAAAATTACAGTATAGCTCTCCATGTTCCTCCACTGAGCATCCGCAGCTCTCGGAAGATCCATTTTAGATGACTAATTAAGAAACCGATATTTTCAGAGCAACAAAAATAAAAGCTTTTATTTGTTCATTTGAATATAAAACAGGCGTTATCACAGATGTACAAAGCGTACTGGTGGTTTAACATACAAGGTTGCTGTCCTTTGCACATAAAAATTTTTGTTTGAAACTGTGATTGGCTGAGTTACATGAATTTCTCTAACCAGTCACCACACTCTATGAAATAACGCTGCTAACATTCAACTGATAAAAGGGACAGTCTTCCCTTGGGTAAAGTGTCAAGCAGGATTAAATATATATAATAAACAAGCACCATGAGGAATCTGCTCCTGTTTGATTAGTTTTGTGTTTAAATGTTCATTGTGTACCCTCTTTTTTTTGTGCATGTGCATCAAGTTGATTACATGGTTTTGTCTGACTCCAAAAGCACAAGGTCACAAGACAAACATTTTATACATTCTCATGAATGGTTTATCTACAGTACAGTTTCTAATACAGAACAATCCTTCCTTATTGCTCAGTCTGATGGTGCTTAAATGTTTCCTTCCTTTTGCTTGCACAACAAAACCAGAAACTCAGTTTATCATTTCTCTTAACTCAGAATTTAACAACCATGGATGACAGGTTGCAGAAGAGAGCTGTTATTAACTGCGTTTCACAACTGCATTGCAGTTCTTTTATTCTCTACAAATGCAAAGTTGACTTCGTGAAGGTTAAAGTGATGCTTTGAACGACGAGGTTTGTTTTGCAGTACTGAGATCAGCGATAGCAGGAATTCACAAGTTAGTTCACACACTGCAATTATGTTTGTAATCAATCAACATCTTGTCTGAAACCTTACAACAACTTGCCATAAAGAACAGATTTTATTCTTTTCAGGGAGCAGAAAATGAATTTGACAAAATATAGGATCGGTCTGCAGAGCATGAATAGGGCTATTCACAGGACAGTGAAGCCGGAAAGGATGGGCTGAAAGAAAACGCGTCTGACATGGCAAGATGCTCTGTACTGTACATGCAGACTAAAACGTCCCTACCCTTTAAAAAGATTTTAAACACCCAGCATTGAGACTTCCTTATACGTGATATAAACATGATTACATTTGCCCTGCAACAATCTTAGTCATGCATATCCGGTAATGAGAGCCAGCACATGAACGTCATTTGGGACAATAAGAAAAGCATTCTTGGACTGCGGCTGGTAAATCCCACTCTGGATCACGAACAGGTCAATTCAGTTACAACCACATGGAGGAAGGGGAAGGTTTTAAAAAAAGGGGCATGGGCTGCAGGGAAGACAACAGAATGGGGGAATCAAACCTCTCTTTTATCCAAAGGTAGTAAAATGAAGGCAGCTGTGATGCATGTTCTCGGACTCTTCTCCCGCGATGGCCTCGTATCGGAGACCGCGGGACTCCTCCGTTCTTTCAACAGGCAGATCGGTTCCTCTGATGTTTTAATGCGTTTAGGGACTAGTTAGCAGATGCACGATTCGTGCCAAATCCGTTGTAGTGACTGTATGCTCCTCTCTGTTAAGGAATAAATTAAAGACCATCGAAACAATCGTTTCCTGTAAATGTAAACTGGATGCATTGGCCACCGAGCTATATGTCCTAGCTGAGAGGCAAATTGATAACTCTGTGCAAATAACCCCAAAACTTTTCCTTATAGCAATAAAAACACCAACTAAAACAATGAAAAGAATTGTGCAACAAAGTTTTGCAGCTAGACAACAGTGCTATTCCTCAACCTGCCTTTTCTAAGTCTAACAAGTGTATGCACATGCCAGCACGAATATTTATTGTTGCCTCCATGGCAAAGAAAAGAAAATCATTGTAGTGCATTTTTAGTCTTAAATTCATTCACTGCCTTAAAGGCAGCAATAATTCCACTTGCTGGTATCTAGAGGATTCTTTTTGACAGGGATACTTAGCAATCCAGGATTGCTTTTTTTTTTTTTTTCCAAAAAATTTGTGAGTAACATTTGATTATCTACAGTGGGAGACACCATGCAAGTGACAAGTACTGCATTTTAAACTTTAAAATCTTTTGTCATTAGTGAATTTATATTTCATATATATATATTTGATGTGATACTATCCACTCAAGATAATACAACACTTTGTTTTTATATTAGCAAACATTTCAAGAGTTTAATATTCTTGAATGTTTTTTCTCTTTTATACTTCTAAAGAGATCAAAATAAATTAAACGTTTTGTACATAATTACAGAAGAAGTAGTTAACTTATTTTATCTTTTTAGTTTAGTACAAAGATATTTGCAAGTTCATTGCCGAAATACACCTTATTTATAAATTTCTTCCATTCTAATGCTAACAGCAAAGGCTCTCTGGCCTTTGGGCTTTCAGCATCTCTGACAGAAAGCTGCAAGATTTCTAATTGAAAGGTGCTACTTTGGGTATTCTCCTCGTACCACTACATAGTTTCCTAAGGTGTGGGATCTAAAATGGCTTAAGTTAGTAACGGATCTGTATTCGTCAGCTTTTTATGACATATCAAAACAAATGAAGAAAACAATTATTTGTATTAGTTGTTTTAAAAGAATCCATTTGGAGGGCAGAATAATAATAAAAAAAACCATCTACTTCAGCTTACTTAATGTAAAATACAAAGCCACATTTACTCAAAAAGCAGTATTGTCCAATAAGCAAAAAAAAAAAAAAAAAAAAAAGTTTAAAATGGGCTTTTCCAACACACTGAAGGGCCTTACCCCATAGTCCTTCTTTTCTAAAATTTAGTGGTAAAAGAAAACATTTCACATTTTATTTCCCGCCAATCGTGACTGCTTTTAAAAGTTGTAATAGAAACAGTTCCATTCTGATGAGTGTCAGCATCTTATCTGCACACTTTTTTAGTGGACACCAAAAAATTTTATACATCTATAGTAAAGTCCATGGAAGCTTTAAGGTACAAGACTACATGTTGTAGGCCACATAGATAGGATCTAGCTGGTCTGCCAAAAATCCATCTCGTAGGTGCATACGTTGTTTCTCTCCACGGGAGTTGATAGGAATTACACCAATGTCCACAACCACCACCACCCCTACAATCAGATAGTGTTCCTCCAGGACCACATTGGTGACCAGAGGAACCAGGTCCAAAGCTTCTTGCTCCGATCCATCCAGCTCAACTACAACGACCAATAAATTTGTCCAGGTAAACACCGCACTGGAAGGAAAGAAAAAATAATTTTAGCGGTGGGGTTTTTTCGGGTTTTTTTTTTCCCATTTCCTTTTTTATCCTTTTCATTTCACCTTGGTTACTTTTTGTTTCAACTCCTAGGGCTCCTTCTGTATGTTCACCGTAAAGCATAAGTAGCAAGAGAGAACATGTCTGCAGGCAGGGGCAGGAAAACAGCCGCCGCTAACTCTCACTTGTAATATTGCTGCAATAGTAAGTAGTGGGCTAATCGTCACAGAAACTCAAATCTAATCCTCGCCTGTCACGTACGGAGGTAGTAAGCCAACGTGTGCTTGCCTCTGCAGCCAGAGAACTGTCACAGCACCGCTGTGTTCACAAAGGCATGCGTGAGCAATGTGTGGGTGGAGGTGTCTTCTCGGGGGTTTTTTGAAGAGCAGCCAAGAAGAGCAATGGAGGTTAAGAGGAGGCACCAAAAGCAACAGCAGGCACACAATCTGAGCTGAAAGCTCTTTGGGATAAACTCTGCCTACCGAAGGGGTGCGGAGCCCTGGGAACATTTATATGGCACACTGCAGGCTGCACAGAGGTCCCCGGCTGCCCGGGGAGGGGGCTTCCTTGCTTGGATGGTGCTAGGTGAGCATGGCTATGTGCCCTCTGGACTGGGCTGGCTGCTGTCCAGGCAGGTCAGAGCTCAGCACAAAAGAGCTGCAATTCTTCTGGACCAATTGGTTTACACAGAAATAAGCAATGTCTCCATCTGTTTTATCTCAGCTGTGTTTTATTTCTGTTGAATTTAAGGAGACAGGAGTTTTTACATTCCTTAGTAACAGGTGAGATGGTCAAGGGAACATCATTATTACCAGTATCTCCTCTTTACTAAAATAACTTTGTAAGACCCCAGATTTTTGGTTAAGCCTTTGAGCTGAAGCAGACAAATTTTGGTTTTTGCTACTGGGCATCTTTTCTGGCTAAGGATAATGTATTTATCCTTCCAAATGTGGAGGCTGGGAGGGTATGAACGTCTGGTGTATGCTTCCTTCCATCCTCTTCTCCATGTCTCAAATGTCTCCAAAGCCTGTGAAATCTCACAGGAGGTCAGCAGGGCTGAGCCTCCACAAAGAGCAATCTCATTCTGCCTTGCAGGTGCTTAAGACACAGACCATGGTTAATTCTCCCTCTAACTTATTCCATAGCATAAATAATAATATTCTACACATGCAGCTCTTATATCAAGCCCTCTATTTTATCTTCTGTTACCTTAATAAAGAGAGGGCTAATTTCTCAGAACTGTCTTGAGCATAAGCATCTGAAAGTTAGAATATATTAAGTATACAAGCCAACTTCAAAAAGAGGTACCTACTCTAAAGTTAACACTTGATTGAGACAGAAGGGCACTGTTTTAGTCTACTAAGACATGCTGAAGTCCCTGTACTTTGGAAACATATCTTACTTTGCCCAAAAGTTAGCTATGAAAATGTGATCTATGTTGATGCTTAACAGAATGGATTTTAGGAGAAAAGTACTTACGATTTAAAAAAAAAATGCATTTTCAGATCCTGCCAAATCACTATTTGATGGAACTTTTATGTGCTTATTGATCTGGAAAACTAATGGGCAGCCAAAGCAAGGCTGTGCAGGCTCATTTTGACTTTGCACTGCTAGGAAATGAATTTTAATTCGTAATTATGTTTTCACAGACCTTTTAGTAAGTTTTGATTGATGCTGGATATTAAAAAAGTTAAGTATCAGTCTGCACAGGGACCATCTCCAGAGAAGTCCTAGAATTTTGATGGATTACTGTACAAACATCTAAATTAGTATTATATATATTTTAACAAAAAATCCTGGGGAGGTTTTATTAAAATATAAGTTAGCACTTGAAACCATGCCTTAAACCTGCTGTTAGCTTGTTAGTTGGGAAAGCAATTAATGGCAAGATTCAGGAGCAGGTCCCGAGAACATGGCTTAGCAGTAGTTAGTTTGAGTTCAGAAGACTGATTCCCAGAACTTTCCTGAAGCTTCTATATTATGTCCTAGAGCGACTGACATGCCTAAGAGAGTTTCCATTTAATTTAAAACTCACTTCATATGTCATGATTCTAACCCAACAATGACCACTGTAAGTAAAAGGAAATATTGCCCTTTATGTTCTCACCGGTTGAGATGAAGATGTATTAGCCAGCATGTATCACTTATGAATACAGTAGCTTTACAGTCCTGATGAAAAAAAAAACCTCAAAACCAAAACCCCAAACCAAAAAACTAGGGATGCAGGAAGGCTGCACTTTCTCAAGAAATTCACACCCAACAGGAGGCACAGGAGGTCCAGAGTCAGAGGTTGTTGATTTTGCGCTAAATTTTTTCAAAGACAAAAATACTTCTAAATAACTTTTTAGAGCTGATCCTCAAAGACAGAAGTTGTACAGCAGGATCACATGTCAGTCAACAAGTCACCGCTATCCTCAGTAGTGTTAAAGGTTACAAAAATGAGCATGTGTGCCTTGGACACAGAGGCTATTTCTATAATCTAGCAACTGCACGTACCCACTGTCTTTTGTTTGCAACAGGTACTGATGCAGTTAAATCCTTAATGGGTTATTGTAACTGAAACAGCAGCAGCCTCCAACAACAGAGGCTCATGGCCCCGTCCAAAGAAAGGCATATACAAAGTATATATAAAACTGGCTATTATTTTGTGTTTCACAAAGAGAAGAGGAGCACCTCTAAGAGAAGCTGAAAGAGAAGTTGAGATAAATCAAGGACAGTCAGGACTAGGACTAAGAATGAAAACTCCACGCTGGTGGCTTGAGAGAGCTCTTAGGCAGAGCACTGGTTAGGAAGAGGCTGGGAACTGTGAACAAACCAGATGTTGTTGCCCTGAACTACTGTGTGTCCATTTTCTGCAGGGACCACATCAGAGCAACGTCTAACTCATCGGCATTCTCTCTTCTTTGAGAAAAAAAACAACCCTGAAGACTTTCAATTTTGGCCTTTGGGCAAAGGGTAGTAATAGTATAGTGTGTCTTCTGAAATCTTGCTCACGTGCCTTGCACATTATCACCCAACTGCTGGGAAGAGTTAAGGCACCAAGAATTACTCTCATGTACTTCTACCTCCTTGCAGAAATACACTGGCCTTTTTCTTCAGTCTTCCCAGCTTACCCCAACGCTTTTTTAGTTGCCACTATCCCACTCAGGATTTCAATGATAATGGAAGGAAAAGGATCCTCAAAGTGCTCTCAGTGGTCTTGGAAAAAGGAATATAATTTAAGCATTTTTGGCCAAAGAAACTCACGATGACCATTTCTGCAGGGTGAGAGGGCTACTTCATTTACTGCCCATGAGTTCACACCTTGAGGACACACACATCTCTGACAAACAGGTACTGCTGAACACATCGATTTATGAATCTGTGGCCATCTTCTAACAGAGCTAAATACCTTAATCTGAAAACTCTCCATCCACTGCTGATACTGATCTGACACATTTAGGAGAATTTCACAGCATCCTTAAAGCGTTCACACTGGTCTGTATCAGGACACAGAATCCACCGCCCTGTGTAACGGCTAGCTGGCACAAGACCATACAGCAGGGATAACGCTCTATGGAAGAGGGAGTAAGGCAAACCCTCAGTTATAGTCAGCCAAGCAATTAACTGCCTTAATTTTAACAGATATTAAAGAAAAAAGCAAGGTGTTTTGACTAAAGAAACCAGTCCAGTCGCTGTGCTTCATTATTAAGTTCACTGCTCCAGGTTACACCTTTGCAGGCAGTATTGAAAAGAAAAATGGAGAGTCACGTCTTATCCCCACTAAATTGCTCTGGCTGTTGCGACAAGTTCACTGTGGATGAAAGGAGAACAGCCGAGCTGAGGTTATATCAAAACAAACTACCTAACTCAATCTTCTGATGCAAGAATAATGAAAAGCAATTTGTTCTCATGTCGGCCTCAAGAAATGATTACCTGCTGTATTCATTTGATGATGTGATACATCGATTAAGACAACATCATTATTAAGTCATTGATTTACTGCTTCAATTTCCATTGTAACCTGGATTTGATCACTGTTTGATTTATTAATAACCAATTCAAAACTAACAGTGTGTTCACTAATAAAATTTATTAGTGTGTTCATTTATTTGAAATGTTTGCTTGCTTACTCCTTCTAATAACAACTCCTAAAGCTTGAACTCATGCCACTTTGCTTTTCCTGGTTAGAATATAAATCTCTAACTCCAAGAAACAGCTACTGACCTACCTGAGAGCTGCTTGGGTCTGTCAAATTACAAGTTTAATCCTTCACTTGTGAATGACCTTACCAGAAAACAGTTCCTCCTTATTAGATCTGTTTGTAGAAAAGTTTCATCCTAAGGACATATTTACAGCTGAGTTATAAATCCTGTGACCATCCTGACAGGCCAGTTCCTGGATCAATTGCAATATCCAAGAAAAAACTCCAGACGTTATAGATATTTCAGCTTTATATAAGGGCCATGGTGTTATATAATCCTTACCATTCTGTGATGCTCTTGTGTGCTCTGATTACAGAGGTTTCAATATCGATCGGATGGTACCTCATCCCTCGTAACTCCATGGCTTCATCTAATGCACCCACAACATAAAGTGCATCATGGCGTTCTGGTTGTGAGGAAAAAAAAAAATATATTCTGTTCTCCAGTACATTAAAATAAAAAAATGTTCACATTAATAATTAAGTAAAATAAGTATAGCATTTATAAGTTATCCTTGAATTTCTGAAACCCCAAATTCCAGACTGGTAAGATTTTTCCATTACTAAAGTGGGATGCAGAGCAGAACGCAGAAGGAAGGCAGAAGCACTATTCCCATTTGAAGAAGAGAAAGGTGGAAATCTTTATCCAAAGACAGTGGCAGAAATTCCTGTTTTTCTCCCAGGTGGATGCAAAACAGACTCTTTTTATTTTATTTTTTTTTAAGGTGCCCTAAATAGACAATAGGCTCCTTTTTTCTCTCTTGTTTCTTTTGAAAGAAAAAGGATGGATTTGACCCTAACAGTATAGATGATGTTTTTTCAGTAGTTTAGAGATGGTCAGTACTGATGCTTAAAGTGTCTTACAAAGGTGTTTATCAATAAATTAGAAATATGAGCTATATGCCAGATAGCAAATTGCTCATTCAGGCAAATGGCAAGCTCTTTACATTAATGTAGATAGTTGCATGGTGGCAATGCAATGGCAATATAACCTCTACTGGTAATTAAGCGCAGAGACCTTTCTGCACTGGGAGCTAAAAGTGGGAGGAGAACAGGGACTCGGCAAATCTTTGCCAGAAGATTTAAGCCATTTAGATGCTTAAGTTGCAATATCCTCAGAGAATCCCAAATTTTCTCAAGGCTGGGCTATCATGAAATGAAAAAAGCCTGTGCAACAGAAAGTAAATCTCTTCTGGAAGATGCTAACATAAGGACACCGGCAGCAGTCATAATCCACAGTGATTACTAGGATGCTTTCAAATTTGATGAATTGACTGGTTGGCCGAATAGCAGCTATTCTAACCGCCCTGCCACCGGGGCCCTGGGATCACTCCTGGAGGCACTTGCAGCATTGCTGGAAACCATCCTGTGCCAAGAGCCTCGCCTGCCGCCTCAGCCAGCCGGCGGCGGCGCACTGTGCTCCGCATAAGCCGCAGGAACGCAACGTCTGCCCAAGCAGAGCCACTGTGTGCCTGGCAGGGCTGGCTGGCTTACGGGTGTACACGAGACAAGGGATGTCATAAAAACAATTAACAAAATCCTGTACCTTCCCGACAGAAACCCAGACACCCTGTAGCTTCTGCTGCAGGCTACTGCTTGTATTACATTTCTGTAACTATCCCCGCAGGTTTAAAGACAGGGAAATTGGAGAAATGGACAGCTTCTGTAAATAAGTTTATAACACAATAATTATCAAAGAAGGTGGCTGTCATCGGAGGGATGGCGATCACACTCACAACAAGGCTTTTCCTATTTCCACAGATGTGTTTCTGCAGGTACAATTGCGAGAGCAAATGATGGCATTTTAAGCTGCATTTCCTATTTTTCAAGCTGAAGCACTTGGAACATTAACAGTGCCAAAATGTCACTGGTGGAGGGCATTTGTGGCACCTGAGGTACAGCAAAGGAAAAGCAACTGTCTCAGCAGGGAAATCTTGCCCTCTGTTTTACTTTCCAACTATTTTAACTAAGACTTTTTTGCAGTTCTACAGGTTTCATACACGGCAGGCAGCGCAGACCAAGAGACACAGTGTCAGTCTCAAAATATATGCACAGACCCAGATGACGAGAAACCTCTTACCTCCGTTTGCATCTGTGAGTTCCGTTCTTCTCAGGAACCCCAGATAGCCAGTTCGAGCCCAGATAGTCTGTGTGTCTCCGAAGCTGAGTCGTGAATTAAAATGATCTGATTGCAAAGATTCATCTCCGTAGATGGTAAAATACCCACTGGCATTGTGAGTGCTGTGAACCCATATCTAAGTTAAAAGCAATTATACTGGTATTAATTAAAGTAGCTTTCCAGAACGAAGCATTGTTGAAAATTTTTGATGTGAATGTTTTTAGTCATAGCTAGATAATACTATAACGCTTCTTAACACTTGCTGAATTTGTAGCTGACCCAGGTTTAGGCACGGAGACCCCAGTGTGACCTTGCTGCTGTCGGAGTGCAGAGTGGAGCTGTGCCTCAGGAGAGACATGCCGGACTCATGTCTGCGGGGACACCTGCCTCGCAGCCCTCTGGCTCCTGGAATGGCTCAGCTAGTTTGGAGGTCTGCTTGGTTATGGCAATTTTCAGAAAAGCCCAGAGACCACAGTGCTCTTTCCATAGCCTCCCTGCCCCGTTTCAGTGTATTTACACCAGCAGCGCATCCTCCGTAAACACCAGACAGATTATTTTAAAGGGTGCAGCCAGGGCCCTTCACTTCTGGAGGATTCATCTCTTCTAACTCAAGGCATCATGGAAATTTTTACAGTTTCACGGTAATGAAATCTTACAGATGAATCTCACATATTAGATTGTCGTTTTAATTATGACTAAGCAAATTCTTCACGTTGTTAATTAGATCCTTAATTGCTCATTGAAAATAATATTTTTTTTCTCTCCCTAGAAACTTAAAATAAATTGGAGAAACATACAGCCTTGCTCAACTCAGCTAATGGGAGTACATCTTTGTGTTTAAGCACAATGATTATAAAGAGAATAGCACTAGAAAACCATCTAGGTGAAATTGGACTAATCAATAAACTGATTTTTTCATGTAAGATTCCAATAGAATTAGTGAAGCACCAAGTAGAAAATAATTAGGAAAAGCAGATTTTTTTTTTTTAATTTTTTTAACAAACTTCAGCTATTATTAGCATTTATCAGGTTATATTATTAACAATTTCAACAATTATACAAATACCATGCTGCACAGCTTATATACTATAAAGATCTGTAGAATTCACAACTTTCTTAACTGGGCTTTTGAGAAGACATACTATAGGAAGAAACCATTGGCCCATTGGCATACACAACAATAGCTTTATCTCTGCAATTTAGTTCAGAGCATATAAAGGTTAAGTTTTCATGACTCACCTCACCAAGATGAGAATCTCCTAAGGGTCCCTTTGTTTCTGGATTAGCAATAATGATACGTACTCCTGGGAGGATCTATTGAAAGAAAACATGAGGCAGTAAGAAAGCAGATACCAGTTTATGCAATCATATGCTGGCTCTTTGTCCCCCAAAAGACTTCATTAGAAATAAGAAGAAATCCTTAAAAAGTTAAAGTAGACTTATAACATGAAAAATTAAAATATTCTGTAGATGTAATAAATTCTGAGATATCTGGGAAATGCTACAAACCCTCTTCTCTTTGTGAAAGCTGTTCCATCATGAAAAACTCTTCAGAAATCAAATGTTCACCTACAATATAAAGATCCTACCAAGTGGCCCTGTCTTTCTGAGAGTATATACTAGAAGAGAGAAAAAAAAATGCTAGTCACATGGCACTTTGTCCTGAAACAAAAAGAAAGCCAGCGGCATCATGCAACCTCCCCAGAACAACGGCCTGCAAATGACTTCATGGAAGGGACACTCAACTGCTACAGAGGTGGGCAGGTGTTGAACTCCAAAATAGAAAAGGGAACATCTTATGACCATGAGTCTCTGCAAAATGATGGTTACTGAGAGCTTTGGATGAGCACCCACAGCACCGAGGGTGGTCAGTGAGCAGGCAGTGCCCTGGTGGCTCGGTGCAGCGGGGATGGTACCCCTCCTTTTGCCTGGAGGCAGAGCGCACTTAGACCTCGGCCACGGGCAATCGGCCAGACGGCGCAGCCAGGGACAGAGCTGAGAGCAGCATCCCCATCCCTGTGAGCCAGTCCTGTGTCCTCACCCTGCCCCAACCGCGATGCCGTGATCAGTAGATAGCATCAGTAATCTCAGACCAGTTCTCAGTGGAGGTGGGTCTCCATCGATAAAAAGTGCCTTCACGAGTGGCACATTGGGTGGCTGTTTCAAGAGTGAGACGCGGAGGATGAAATACCTTCTTTTTGCAGGAAAGTAGGAAATGCCTCTTGTGTACAAGAGGGAGGCACAGCCCCTGAGGGAGCAGTAACACACCAGTTACTGCCATCGTGCTGTAAACTCAACAGCAAAGAAAGGTCTTCAGCCTACACAGTTGATAAAGCCCTTCTCGACACTACATGTCAAAATAAACCGAAATGGAAATTTACTGAAAAGATGTTCCACAGAAGGTATCTTTAAATCTTCTTTCAGTACTTACTTTTCCTGACTCCATGAGGGGCAAACTATGTGGAGATCCTCTTTCAACTAAACGAACTCTGTAAAATACATGTAAAAATAATATGCATAATACACAGTTGCATTTATTTGGTTTTCATTAATGTTTATTTCTAAAAGGAAAGGTTAATGGTCACAGAGATTAATGTTATTTTTGGAATGGATGAAGCTTATATCTTGTAGGTCATAATCAGGCCCAATATTTAATCTTAATCAAGACTTAGGGCTGGGAAAATAATGAAAAAATGCTGTGTATGAACATTTCCTTAAATATTAAATTCTTCAGATGTAGTTGGTGCCTTTTATTTGTTTTTGATAGACTTTTGTAAATGGAATTCCATGCACAAATTTATTCACAGGAAGAAGGATCTAAAATAATTGATTTCCCACAAGAACATTATAAATGCCAGGGCACAGACAGAAAAGCATGTGAGCTGAGTGAGCAACCACATTCCACGAGTAGTTAACAGTTAAAATCAAAGTCATATCGAAATAACTAATAACCTGGCCTCGGCTTTGAATCCGCATTTGCAATCTTTTAATTATTTTCAATGGACAGTGGTTGATTAACATTTTAATATAAAAAAATAGTTTTAACGAAAAACATTATTACTGCTGAGGTCAGGCCCTTTCTCTGAGTGTGGCTCTCTGGTCCTTTCTCTTCCTTTCCTAGATAATTTATTTTCCCACTAAAGGAACATGAATGGCAGCTATCCTTCAGTGGTATGGTGGTCTGGAAGGAAATTCCTCATTTAACCTTAGAAAAGTACTCAGCAGGTTAGAACGAAAGAGTCTTTAAAGTCCTAAAATAGCTGACGATCTCAGCCAGTAGATGAAGAAAATTTTGGTAACGCCTAGACATTCCTGTATCCTAAGTGAGATAACTTAAAAGTTCTAACAGGCCATGAAACCCTCAAACTTCCCACTCCTGAACATTTTTCATAATCCACTTCACCAAGCTAAATCTGGACTTCTGTCAAAAGAGCTGCTCTTACCTCTTTCCTCCCCTCAGCTGTGATCAGAAAGAAAAAAAGCGAGACAAGATGCCCTGTAAAAGGTAAAGATGAAACATTGCAAGAGAGGAAGACATAGCTAGGAGCAGGTGGGTGGAGAACTAGATCTGGTTAAACTGATCATAAACCTGCAGCCTGTTAGAGGCAGTCACAATAGATCTTGTTCAGCCTGTTTTGAGGTCTTTTATAGGCAGAGTACTACAGTGCTCAGTTTGGGGAAGGAGCGATGAGACACAGACACCTCAGCTAGAGATCCCTTTGGAGAAGAACAAAGCCTTGGGAAGTTCAGCCCCTAACCATAAAGGAGACAGAAAAAGATTATTTTTTTTTTTCCTATTTCTTTGCTCCAAAAGTCTTCTATATAAAAGCTGGGACTGTCGAGGTCAAGGCAGGAATAATGAAGTGTTTTATCTGCAGTTCTGGGAAGTTTCTCAACCTTGATGGATGGGGCAGGGCTAAGCCCTGAGGCACTGCACATCACTGTGAACAGCTCCTTACGCTAACAGAAAGAGATACCCAAATACCCAGCAATTTCAGACTGCTTTTCCAAGTTATTTTGAGAAGGAAAGTATGTAAAGTGCCTGCAAGGGGCACTGCCTGGAGCAGGCATGGTTAGGCAGCTGCAGCCTGACCTGCTCTCTTGCAAGGTGTGAACAGCAACCACCTTCCAATGTTTGTTCAACTGCCACAGAACTCCCAGACAGAGCCCGAAGCACTAATTACCACTTCTGTGTGTAACCTGTAACGGTATACTGTCCTTTTTCTACACCGTACTGATCTCTCAAACCTCTGTTTTGTTACAGGAGTGCACACACACCTGTGTTCTACAACGTTCTCTGCTGAAAAGCAGTAGGGCCACCACTGGATTCAACTAGAGACACAGAAATGGGGCAGCAGAAACCCAGGCAACAGAGGCTTCACTATAAGGTGTATGCGCAAGGTTAAATGATTGCTACTTTATAAAGGGTATGTCGATATAAGCCATGTTTGCCTTGCTGTTCAAATGGCAAGCTAAATCATAGGTACTTAGGAATATGCAGCAAAGGCTTTAAAAATAATCCTGTGCATATGGAAACAAAAAAATATTGCAAACCCCAGTTGTAATAATGCCTGTATATCTGGCTTTATATATATATCTTTGTTCTGTAAAATCCATATTAGTGTAGAAATAGAAAATGCCTTAAACTGAGTTCTTCCAAACAGCTGACATCTCCAATCTTTAGATCTGTATTTGCAGACAGGTAGCTGCTCTTAGAAGAACCAGTCATCATCTCCACCACTTGGTATCTCCTTTAACAGACACAGTTATCTTGTTTATTACTTACCAACATTTGTCAAATACAGAAAATCTTAAAAAGGAGACAATTTAAAAAACCTCAGCCATAAGCACTGCTAAGAGTGATGGTGTAACAAAGGTCAGGAAGTACTTTATTTAAATTTAAGACTGGTTTAAAAAGAATCCGATTTGCGTAACAGTAGCAAAAAACCTCTGGGGCAGGAGAAGTGTTTGTCAGTGTTGTCCAGCTGCCCAGGGTCACTGCTGGCCTTTGCTCCCTTCCCATTGTTAAGACATGCCTCGGTGAAGTGTTGCTGAACTCCAGGCCTAGCAGAAATCACATATAATAAAGCCATACTACTGGAAATGAATCAACATTCATAAATCTGACAATCTCTTTCTTCTTTGCTTTCAGCATCTGTGCTTCCCACCTTGTTCTTATTATCACTAGCATATTCTTCTGGTTCCCTTCACCTGTTTCCTCCAACCTTGTCTGGTTTTTTAGCACATGACGATCCAGAAGGCGTAATTTCTCAGCTTCCAGTTCTGTTAAACCTCTCCCACTCAGTGCTTTCTGCCTCAATCCCTACAGATTTATCCCAGCAGCGCACTAAACACAGAAATGGCATTTCCTGGAGGCTTTCTGCGAGGGCCCTGTTAGCGCTCAAAAACTTCGACTCCTTTTTAAAAAGTTTCTGCTAAGCTCACAATGCAGTTGGGAACACGCTGTTAAATCTCTTAACAACTCTGAAATAATAAAAGATATTTTGCCCCAAAGAGATTTCAAAAAAATAGAAGTAAACCATTACACTCTGATGTTACCAACTCCTATGTGTATACTTAATTTTAAGTGTGTAATAGTCTTATTAATTCAACTGGGACTAGTACTGTGAATAAATTATGGACATCAGGCAATAATTTTTAAAATTAGTTTTACTGTGCCTCAGCATAAAATAATTCAATTGTTCCCACTCTTCCCTAAGAGATATCCATCCTTCCACTGACAAACACAGACAGCAGACACAACTGAAAACTTCTTTGCTTCCCTCTCGGGTGAGCAGCATCGCTCTCGAGGCTGGTCTGGCAGGCAAGGTAAAAAGGCAGAGCACAGGGTCCCCCAGACCCCAGAACACCTCTGAATTACCCAGGTGCTGCTGGCAAAGAAACCCAGGGCTCCTCATAGCCTTCTCAGGACAATGTTAGTGAGCCTTCTCCAACTTCACAGCTATAATGTGCTCCCAGACAGCAGGGGTCCGGCATGGGCAAGTCCTGTTTCTCTGCAGTGCTCCAGCCATTCCTTGTTGGGAGCAAACCCGATCTCTTCCGAAGTGAGTACAGAGCCTTCCCGCTGCCTTCTGCTGCCTTCCAGCCTTGCTGGGAAGGGCAGAGGCGAACGTGGCTGTAGAGCCAGCCTGGGCAAAGAGCCTGAAAATCAAGTGGATGGGATAAAAATGCTGCCCTTGGGCGTGAAAACTACTTTTGCACCTTCTGGTGGTTTGCAGCCAAGCTGAGAGGGAAAACATAAAATGAGTGACCCACTGTAGAGCAGACACAGGGTTTCTCTCACACCAAAATGTCACACTGGAGCAGAAAACATTCAAGAATCGTTGCACTGTTACAAAGCTCTAAGCAGTGATGATACACGGTGAATCTGTAGCATTTATATAGTATAGTATAGGCAAGTACGATTTTTATATTTTTTCCCACTGGTTCCTAAAAATTAGTCTTTTTTCTTAAAAAAAAATCTCTAACTGGAGTTGTACAGTTGAGAAAGCTGCCTGTGCTTCCAAATCTGGCTGCTGGGATTTCACAGGGAATGAAGCTACAACACCAGTATGTGCTGAACTTTTTTTTTTTTTGGGTTACGATTTAATACATTGGACAGATTTCATCTCCTTTAAATCAAACATTTACTATAGAAAAGCAGGATTGAAATGACTTCAGAATGAAAACTGGCAAGCTGTAACTAACTGGGCACTGTAATCGCTGTGCAGCAAAGGGGATATCGAAATACTGTAACAATGTCTTTCTGCCTAACTATCTCACATGAAACTGCAAGTTTTGTTTATGCTTCTTTTCAGATCTGGTCCATTTGGTGATGAAAACTCTCCAAAATACGTTCTGCAGCTTGCTAGTATTTTGCACTAATCAGAGAGTTTGTCAGCTGAGCTATTAACTATTGCTTTGGGAATCCGCAGGGGCTGAAGCGTGCAGAGTGGTACTAACTGGTGTTACAATGCCAAAACTGGGCAAACCTTCAAAGCTGGCTGTGCTGTGGCTCTGAGAAAGACTTTGGATTCTGTGATTCTAATAGAGATGGAAAGAAGCTGTGAGGTTATCCAAGTCTCGCTCCCTGCCAAAAAAAGACTTCCCTGCAGTGCACTTTCGAGTGCTTTGTCTACTCCTGTTACAGTATCTCAGATGATGGGGCTTCTTCCACTTCCCTTCAGAGTTTATTTCTCAGCTGAATGTATTTTATATTCAGGAATCTTTTTTCCTCTGTGGTGCTTGGCACAAACCGTTCTTCGCTTTCCATTGTTATTTCTAACTAGCTGTCCACGTCCAATTCAAAGGAGTTATTCCGACTGTCCCCTTTCTTTTAAAATATAACTCAGCTAAAGAGTTTATCTTTTCCCCTAACACTTGGTCAAACCCCATATCTTGAACTTTTTCCTTTCCTTTATAGCCATTTACAGAAGCTGAGCCATGGTAACTGCCCTCCTCCTCCTTGCCAGTGTGCCAGCATCTTCTGCTGTTAGCCAGGTTTGGGCACTGAAGCGTGGCACCGTCCATCATCTCAAGCTCCTATTTGTCTGTTTACCCTCCTGTCCCTTCCTCCTGCCCTAAGCGGTCTGTTCTTACACCATGTCACTTTGCAGCCATGCCAGCTTGGAAGTCCAGCTTTTTGGTTTCTTTAATACTAGCTATTTTGCACACTGATTTCTTTCGGTAGCTATTTTGAGATGCTGCCACTCTTGAAAACCTTCAGCAACAAAACCTAGAGGAAACCAGATAGGATGTGATGCACACACAACCTAATATATATTGAAAATTCACTGTATGTAAGTCCCCTCCTTGCCTATAGCCTTTCCATGGCAGAAAGAAACAGCTGATGCTCTTTTTGGTTTCATTCCAGTTCTATTTCTTAAATTTTCCTGCTGATTGTCATCTTATGTTAGCAGTTGAGCTTTCGGGGAAGAAGGTGGGTGTTTTCTTATCCTGCAAAGAACTGATGCTTTGAAAATTTTTGCATATTACACTGGAATAAAAAAGTGTAATATAGAAAGAAGCTGTAAACAGAATCTGAAAAAAATAATATCACAGGTCAGAAAGAGATTATTTATGTTTACTGTTTCAGTTTTTTGGTTTTGTTTTGAAATGTAAGTTAATTAATTCTCCAAACTGAAAATGCTTTTACTACCACCACCATAAACAAAAATTAAAAGTTCAAGTAGGGTGTTTTGACCACTTTGAGAATTCCATCTTTTTCATTAAGCTGAAAAAGATCTGTCAAAACTGACTTCTGATCTCAATACAATGGTGTTTTCTGGTGAAAAAAGACAACCACCTAACTAGGAATTTTAACTAACATCTATTTGTAAGGCATTTAATGCCAGAGAGCACATATGCTTTCGTGTTGCTATATCCAGAGCGCAGTGACTTCCCAGTTCCAACTCAAATGGCCAGGAACTATTGTCATGACCTATTGCCATCATCAACACCTTTCAGATAGATATATAGATATAGATATATATATATTGCTGTCTAATGTTGAGATGGTGCCTGGGTAAGACTGATGGTGGGAAAGGGCTGATGCAGCCTGTTCTGATTTTCTATAGCAAGAGGAAAGATGGGCACTGTAGGTAACAGTGGGAGCCTGGACTAGTGTCAGGGCTCTTTGACACTCAAGACTTGCAGTGCATCGTCTCTTTACTCAAATACTAAAATATTTATACATAAACTATTCCAGAATTTACAAGTCAATGAGCTAATTCTACCAAAAATGGAAAAACAGAAAACATAAGCTCTGCCTTCCAAAATGACATACACAGATCAAATAGCCAGATCTGAAAAGGAGGAAAATGGCATTGCTGAACACTTAGGCTGAAGGGAAAATCTAGCTAATGAAGAAGAGTTTCCCTGCATCATCCTGGTTTCCTCAGAGCAATTTTCCGCCCATCACATGACCAATTCAGATAATGGATAAATTCACTGAGACTGAAAAGGGGAGTTTTGGATTGAGGCAAACTTTATAGCCAACAAAATGAACAACCATTAAATGTTCTATATGTCTTGGACGTATTTCAGTCCTGTTAATTCGATAATCAACAAGTTCAGTTAAAGAAT
This sequence comes from Falco biarmicus, assembly GCF_023638135.1. Classification (NCBI taxonomy): domain Eukaryota; kingdom Metazoa; phylum Chordata; class Aves; order Falconiformes; family Falconidae; genus Falco; species Falco biarmicus. Next base: position 51,102,302 of record NC_079291.1, on the reverse strand, counting down.
CAGCACTAAATCACTTCCTTTAATGTAAAGACTTTTCTTCACTATAAACCTAAATTACACTTCATGTGGCAAATTCCCTGAGGTCAAAAGCAAACAGCTTCCAATCCTTCAGACAGCTGAACAAAGCAGCAGAAAAGGTTACACAAGGATTTAAGATGCTTTGGAAAAACTGGAAAGGGATTGAAATGGGGCAGAAACTCTGGTTCAGGAAAGGGATATTCAAAACTTCATAGAATAAAAAAGTAACAGCAATTTTATCATATAAGACTATGGGAATATGTAAAAAAACTAAGCTATGTTTATGTCTGTTTTCAACCTTGGAGTACTTTAAAATATTCAGCTCTCATCATATGTGAACCACATTGAACTTGCTTGAATTAACTTTTGCACATTGTGTATAGCACAATACGCAACCATGTCAAGTGAACGCTGTGGACTGGGACTCTGGAGAATTTGCTGTCCCTCCTGGCCCCACCTGACACCTACTGTGCCCCATCAGGCACAGCATCACCCTGCTCTGTGCCTCAGGTTCGTATTTGCAAGAACAGGCATAATGCTGCTCTCAGCTGGTATCTTTTTATTTACATGACAAACCTCCCAGGACATGGTGTTTATCACTAATTGTCTTAACAGCACTTTTCATAATCACAGTTGTGATCTGATGATTCTGTTTAATTCAACATGCTTTTTCTACTTCATAATCATCTTTATCTTCCCAGTTCTAATCGAGAAAAAAAGAGACTCCACACACAGGGAAAACTTTCATGACAACAGACTTGGGATCTGAAAACATCTGCATCTAATTGAATTAGTTTATATGGTGTTAAAAAATGATGGAAACAATTTTATCTTCCTTGACACAATATTCATATTCTACATTCACACAATGTAATCAAAGGTGGAATTTCTGAAATCAACTCATCCTCTTTCACTTGCCCTCCTGTCTTGCTGCAACCTTCAGAATTCACCCTGCATTTCTTGGGAAGAACTGGCAGAAAGTTTCCTCTCCTTAACAAGCACCAGAGACATTTCCTTTGCATGGCAAACTTCAACACACAGAGCTGTTTTTTTAGTTGAAATAAAACTGCAGATTACCACTCTGAAGAAAAGGTCAGTGGTGCCAGGAGCAGCAGTGCCTGGTACACCTGAAGGGACTGAAAAGGAACTGTCCTTTTCCCAGGGGACTTACTGAGAACCCTGGCTGAGCTTCAGACTCTTCACATAGGTAAGCTCATCTTCTGCAAACAGACACTTAGTATACGCAATATTAAGGATATGTGAAGCTTGAAGCAACATATTAAGAGCTACTGAAGAGAGCTATTTAAGAGCGTATTACACCTCTAACCAATTTAGTGTTGGATCCTTATATAAATATAGGATGCTTTTACTGTTTTTCAGGGCCCTCCTTCCCAGCCATAACCATTTAGTATTCCTACAGCCAGAGACTCCACTGCCAACAGGAGCCAAACAAGTGCCTGAGGCTAGCAAAGCTGGAGTGGGTCTCCAAGGTGGCAGAGCCCTTTTCCCAGGGGTAACCGCCAGCACAGCACCCTCTGCTGAATTATTTGTTGCAAGAAACTGTCAGCGTGTGGGACAGCAAAGGTCCTGTCCTTCTGCAGAGGCTGGCAAGAGAAAAGGGGAAAGGAAAGAGGGATGGAAAGCACTTAGGAAGCTCCATCTCCTACACCACACCACAGCCTGCGGCTGGGTCTGGCAGAAGCTACAAAAGCTCACTCCAAATTTTACATGTATTCATTCAACATTTTCCTTCCAGAGCAGATGTCTCCATTGTGAAATGCACTCTAAGGTAGCAATATGGGAAAGCAGCACTGTTTCCTCCACTACTGAAACAGTAAACGTACTCTATGTTGATCACTGTCCGCATTTTAAAGAATCACTGTTTAGTGCTCCATTAGTGGTATCTACCAAAATGAGGGAAACAAAGCAAATTATGCTTCAGCATACACTACCTGCAAAAATCAATTACATAAGACATTTTAACTGTAAAGAAAATGAAATAATGAAAATTCCGTTTTTTTAAGACATTCCTGTATGGTTAGACTCATGGCAGACTCTGGGAAGAGAAAGAAAGAAGAATGGGAATAACTTATATATATATATATATATGGGGAAAAAAAAGGAAGATTTTCTAATACATCTTCTCAGAAATGTAAGCAGCCAGCTTGCTTTATCAATTCCCAGCTTCTGTAAGGAGCATGACTGAAAGAGAAGAAACTATAACACCAAAGAAACACAGTATATTCTGATATGGGAAATCCCTTTTTTAAGAAACAGCATCAGACGTTCTTCAGGAATAAAAATGTTGGTGTATTTTAATAAGCTGAAATATTACTGGGAAATTTCAAACTGGTTTGTCAAAACAAACAAAAATTGAATGATCTTCCATTTAGTTCTTCTACTCATGGCTGAAGAGTAACATGCACATGAATGACAATTGCAAACAATCAAACAAATGTCCAACTGCAGTCCGCTGTCTTTCCTGGAAAGCTAGGGCTTTTTATTTTGCCTTTGTTTTTGTCTTACTTGGTACACATGACAGTATCCTCTTTCCCCTAAGCCCTCCAGGGAAATATAACTGGAATTTCTTGATTTGTAGTTAAAAGTATGCTAAACCACATCCTCTCTCAAAACCTGCACTCAGAGCCAACTCTCATTGTCCTGTTCCACTGAAATCATAATATTGTAATCCCTTGAAGATGACTTTATCAAGGAAGAAACAGACTTGTTTCAAGGGAGGAAATATTTCAGGAGCTAGTAGTCTTGCCTTAGCAAGCACAGAAATTTGCTTTGTAGGGCTCCCACCCCCCTAGTTTAATTTCACAGCTCAGACTGACTGGGACAAGAGGGGGTGACTTACTGTCTGAAAGTCATTGGATGTTCATCCCTTTCTCCTGCCCTGGAATAAAAGTTGCTTTATGCCTGGAAACATGAAGCATCCTCACAAGCTCTTAAAACAGGTATATTTACAAATTTTGCTGTAACTCCGGATCCTCATACGTAAACAGTGCAATCCCTTAGATGTTATTTGCTCCTCTTCGGTTTCCCAGGTCATCAGCTTTGTCCCTAACCACTGACTATCCAGCGCACAGAGGTTCAACAAGTCTCTTGGTTTGTCCCCTGACACAGGCAGGAACAGCAAGAGGGAATCTTTCCTCTAGACAGACTGGGACTTCTCCTCTAAGCCAGAACTGGAAGTGCTGACATGATGCTTATCAGCCCAAATTAACATTTTTTTCCTGGGAGATTTGTTTCCCATAGATCAGGAACAGCACCAAGGGGATTTCTGAGACAGCAGGATCTGCATGGCAGAAACAAAACAACGTTGCTACAAGGCCAAGGCTGTATCTCCTCCTGAGCAAAACCATGAAGAACGAGGAGGATTTTGCCAGTACCATGACAGCTTAAACTCACTAATGAGATTCTGCAAGTTAACGGGCAAAATGCCTGAAAGCCAGACGTTTCTACAGAGACACCTCAACATGAAGCTGCATCGTTACGTATCATACTTAAAACTCTGACGGATTTCGGTTTTATTTTAAAGACCTCAACCCTTCCTCCTCCCAACTGAGCTACCTCTTCTACTGACTTCACAGCAGTGAAAGTCTTCTCATTTTTCCATGGGAAACCTGTTTCTGTGATAAAAGAAAAAAAACCCCAAACCGCTAAAGCAACAGATAGTCTAAAAAAGAAAAAAAAGCATGGGTGATGTCTGAAACTTGGAATTGGAGGCACCCAGATGAGAAGATCCTCAAAGCTGGGGATGACCAGAATGGCACTGCTGGAGGTAGCACTTGACAATTCAATTTGTAAACAAGCTTACTACATATAAAGCACTCACCGGTGGCTTTCTGAGGCCAGTGACTTGTGAGGTTTATGTTTTGACCAGTTTCCCAGGCGTATAGCACTTCAAACCTCAAAATACTCTACACACTTTGCCTACTGAATCTTACCACAAGGGAGAAGATGGCTGGTTGTCAAAGGGGGCAACAGTAGATTTAAACTACCCTTCTGGATCCCACACAGAGTGAATAATTGAGGCCTGGTATTTTCTTTAACCTGCAGCTGGGCTCTGTATGCTGTAACTCATTACAAGAGCTGGAAAAAGCACTGCTCCCCAGAGCATCAGGGAGCACTCTTCGAAGCTCCTCTTTTGCTACCGTTGGAAAACGGCTTTCAAGTATGATTAAGCAAATGAAGTTTCACAAAAGGTAACTATTTCACTGTCACTTGCCGTTAGCATGTCTCCTTCAGACGTATCTCCCCCCAGTTTCTTTTCCCTACTACGTGACTATAAAATGGTTATCCTCCATGCTGTGACTGTACTACAGAGCACTGCTACGGCTATAGCTTAGATAATAATTTACCTAAATAGCTTTTCTTTGCCTAGTAACCCAGTAATAAGAGTATTTTTCAAACTAGATGGAGTAGAAGTGTTTGACAATTAGGAAAAAACCTCCCACGGCTTTGTTGCTTGGTATTACCCAAAACAAAAAAATATATACAACATCAACGTTTCAGTAAAATATGGAGAAGGATAAACATTTGACAGCCAGAATAAAAGGCTATTTTTCTTTTCCTGCATGAAGTCTGAAATGCTGAAATATATTAAAATGAAGCCAAAGCCTTAACTCATTCCTTTTGATAGAGTCTGCATTTGAGACTGGGCTCAGAGTATAAGCAATCTATATAAATAAATCCGAAGTAACTGTTTTCACATATGTTTGAAATGCTGCAAGTGTGCCCTTCTTTTCTTGGGGAATGTGATTCAGAATTTCCAACCTCTGAAATCACCTTTGTCAAGGAGACAATGTCTCAGCAAGTCTGACGAAGTTCAAAGATCTCTGAATACCCCCGAAGATCAAAACAAAAAAGAAGATTTAGCACAACATACAAGTGACTGCCTAAGAAATCAAGTCTGCTAATGACGTAAATATATACAAGGGGTACCTTTTTGTAAGAGAGACACTAATCTGCATCACTCCAAGAAGATGCCAGTGATCGCATAAGAAGAGAAGACACCTATTTGTACAGCTCCACAAACTGTTTCTTTAATAAATACAGGAGGTAATCAGGTTAAAATAACTGTTCTAATGATGGAGTGGGAGTATTTCAATGAGAGACTATGGATACCACAAGCCACCCACTGAATGACAGCCAGACTAAAAAAATTAGTAACTTAAACCCAAATACATCTTGGTGCTTCTAGTCTCTTTGGCAATATCCCACACCTGGATCTGGCTCCCTGTCTGGTGCCAGCTGCCTCACCATGCCTGTGACCAAGAACCATCCAAGCAGCTCACCATTACATGTGGCTCAAAAGGAAATCTAGTAAACCACAGCAGGGTTTAATAAATTAAACTCTCAAGTTTTCTAACCCTATGGAAAAAACACAGGCTCAACTAGATGAAATTGAATAATTTAAATGACCATTTAATGCACCAATTATTTCACCAAAAGGAATACTGGAATTTAAAGACAGGATAGGAAGGATATGAGAGGTAAGGGTGCCTGCATATATGAAACTACAGATGGCATCAAATAAAATTGAGAACATTGTTTACTAGCACAGGTTGAAAGTCTTCATCCTTCCCTAGTTTGGTACAGAATGTGGGTGTAGTTCAACAATCAGCTTAATCACAATTTGTAATCAAAATAAGGGGAAACTTTCTACTACAAATGCATGCAAAATGCTATCAAAATCTCCATCAATACATACCTGACTTGATTAGTAGCTCTCTCCCCCTGGAAGTCTAAGCCTCCACTCCACCAGAGCTCCCAAGCTGTCACTCCCTGCTACTGAACAAGAGGACTGGTGCCATTCTTCCCTGCTTTTGGGGGTGGATATAGATTGACTTTGTTCCTTTTTACTTCTTTGTAATTTTAAAATAAATTCCAATATCAAAGCAGATCTTTCCTTACCCAACTTAGGGCAGGACAATGATTTTCGTAATTATTTTTTTTCTTTATGGATAAGATTTTGTAATAGAAGAGAATATTAGAATGCAGGAGGATGTTTATCTTTACAAGATTTGCAGGAACTTTCAACTTTAGGGGATCAATGATCTTCCTCAGCCATCACCAGATGGATCCTTCAGCTCACTAATTAAAACTTCTGAGGAAATCCTCTATACAACATCTTAAATGTGAAAGATACAGAAATGCAGAAAAAAATGCCTATGTTAAAATTTTGAGCAAAAATTCAAAGTCAAAATATTGTAACATTTTAAATGACATTTTATTTCTTATTCATACCAGCTTAGTTTCAAATTTAAGGTAATTGCAGAATTTAAACTAGCAGGTTAAAACAGTAACATTTTGAAAAAAAAAATTGAATTATTCTTAAAAAATATGTTTTAGAGTATTTGCAAATATATTGAGACATTTGAAATTCAAGCCTGACCTGCTGAAGAACACTTAAAAAATATTTTTGCCTGTCTATGTGAAAGGAAGATTTATTTTGGAATACATGAGGTCTATTCTCAGTTTGATGAAGTGGTTTGTTTTGCCAATAAATAATTTTTCTACCGAGAACTAACCTGCTGTTAAGAATGAGGAGGCTGTGGCATTTGTATGCTATTATCAGATGTATTTTTTGTTGGGACATTTTTAATTTTATAAGCACATGTGCATATTGTTTTATAACACCCTGGATAAATGGGATGCTTGGGTTTTAGATTTACATCTTTACTGCTACAAAAGCATGTAAGTGTTATAAAAGCCAACATCTTTCAAGTATATGGTGTTTTGGTATGATGAGAAAAGAGGCTCACTCTCTCTCCTTTTTATCTTCCAAGCACTTCTCAGCTTTTAGCATATTTAGGTGCCTTGTGTTTAACCACCTGAAAAGCTCTCTGAGGAGAACATCACTGATCTAAAATGATGATGGATCTGAAAACCAGCAGTTTAGGCAGCAGGACAAGAATATGAATATATTCATTCTATTTCTTTTTCCTTTTTAGGGGGAGGAGATAAAGTTCTTTTCCCAAAGGCAGCAGCAGAGAAATGCAGCCAACAACCTGACAGGGTGCTCATGCCTGGAGTTTTGTTGCATTTGTTCTCCCTGCAGACGCACCCAGGCACATCTACATGACCTGAGTTGCACGGTGAGTCAGCAACTGGGACCAGCCATGCTGTGCCAGCACAGCCTGCTGTGCGCCAGCTCACGTGTGGTGAAGCATTAATCCACCTGTTTTGCCTTTTGGGTCTGAGCTAAACTCTCTAAACAGCATGTCAGCCACTTGGTGCCAACTCAGGAGTCTCCTGGTTTTTTTATTCAACAGCCCAGGTGAGACTTGAGTGTCTTTGCTCACTCTTTCTCGGCCATCCTGGGGATACTCTTGATTTTTTAGAATATCAATGAGATGCCGAGTACAATACTGATGTACTGTCACCAAGAGCAAGCCAGAGTTGTATACTCCTGCTATTAGGATGTTACTCAGTTTCCAAAAAGAGGTGTCTAACACCCCATGAGATAGCACAGGGTGCCTGGACATCTCATTAGTGCTAGCAAACACAACACGAGCTCTATGGGAGACCCTGCTGCAGTAGGTATAGCATCTAAAACGGCACTGATGCTTGCGGTTAGGCAATCACATCTCTTCCTGGTATCGTAACTGATGCCAGCCACTGATGGAGTGGTTGCATCCCTGGCACAAGTTTCCTAAATCTCCAGGTGAGCCCGGCCCCAGCCATTTCCCTCAGCTGACAACTACAGCCAGAGCTGCAGAGTCCCAGCGGCTAAACCAGTGGGCTGGTGGCTCAAAACCACACAGAGGCACACAAAAAAGGTGTTTGAGAACCTTCAACCTGACCTAAGAAGCAAACCATCCAAATAATGCGAAAGCTGGGAGGACATGTCTAGTTTGGTTGATGGACCACCCCTAGATCTCTACCCAAATCATACATCACACAGGCATTTTGATCTAAACTCCTACCAAGCAACATTTCTGTAAGCTGTGAATTGTGCACACATAATGTCCAGATGAGCTTGAAATAGTTGTATTCAAACTAATTATTAATTTTTACAGATGTGAACAGGATTTGAATAATCTCAGAAAGATGAACTACAGCTGCTTTTGCAGCAACTAGAAAGTCTTATCATGGCAACTAAAAAAAAAAAAAAATGTTCAGTCTTTTCCAAATTCTGTAAAATATCTTCTAAAATACAAAATCTGAAAAAAAAATTTCTCACACTTTTTATGTTGTTGGGGGACTGGCTGACCTGCAAAGACTTGGTGGGTTGTTACTATACAGTCTCACAGCTATGTACAGCAGTCTTTCAGTTACTGTTAAGCAATAGTGACATTCAGTTCCATAAAAATGGTTAGAAACAGCAAGTGTGATGACACTATGTCAAATAAAATTGTTTTCTCACCTAATTTATGACCCATGAATCTAATACCAAATTCCACAGGACTGAGTAAATGAAGCATGGCTTTAATCCATAAAACTAAAATCTACATTACCACAATCTGAGAAACCAACTCTAAAGATCATCTTCCGTGCTCTGTAGAATTAGTCAGTAAATATAACTAATATACTACCAAGTCTGATCCTGATAACAATGTCTACTTCTTAATGACATGACAAAGGCAGAGAAATAGTATGCCCATGATTTATGCAGCTTTTATTAACAGTAAATATTATTTCCTCTATATAAATATAAATGATTTTATTGTTTATAATTTTTATTAACTGTGAATGTTATGTTCTCTTTCTATATATGTTTCTAAATACTTACCTTCTAATGAATAGTCTGTAAGTGTCTTTCTCCTCTCAGAAAAAATAATTTCAAATAAGGAATTAATCTACATTTGCTTTTTTCTTTCCCCTCTATAGCTACAGCTTTATTTTTAATAATTCATTAGCTCTTTCTCCTGCACTTGAATGATGCTTACATCTATCTATGTACATCGTGCTCAACTTAAACTATTTCAGAGCTCTTAGATTAGAGCAAACACTATGGGTAAATATGTCTTACCTTACTGTGTCCATTAAAAAATAAACATTTGATTTCTAAAGTTAGAAATAAACATTTGATTTCCAAAGTTAGTCATGTAAGCTTCCTTCCTCACCAATAAAGAAATAAAACTACCTTAAAGGTCAATTCCTCCCATGCTGGTGCATGTCTGAGATAGCTGCAATACACTGGTGGGGTGTGTGCCTCTCCCGTGACTGCCGAAGGAGCCTGGCAGACCACTTCAGGCTGGATGAGATCTGTTCTGGTCACAGGGTTTGCTCCGCTCTTAGGTAATGATATGTTCCATTTCTCATTTCTTTTTTACAACATAAATCTTTCAACTTCTCAAGTAAATCTCCTTTTGAAAGTGCAATGCAGAGATGGTAGGCTTACATAACGATAACACCTTTTTACAAAAAAAAAGGCCTTTATTTTGCTTGGTTGAGTATGAGCATGGACTGTGCTGTACACAGCAGCCCTTGCAGTTGCTTGGCCAGGAAGACCAAGTTTTCTATGGCTGGGTTATGCAGACAGTAGCATCCCAAAGGATGGATCAGACATAAGCATTATTGTTGGTAACATTGTGTGCAAAGGAATAAAGAAATGGTGAAAGTCAAGTATCTTGCAGTTCCTTTCCTCCATCTGCCAAACTCCACGTGCTAGAAGAAAATAACTGTATGTGAAAACTATCCAGAGGATAATTTGGGCCTGCAGTGCCCTGAGGTCTGCACCCTGCAAGCTGAGCCGGTCACTTTGATATAGCTAAAGTTGGTATTCACCTAAGGGGGACAAATTCTCTGTTAAGCTTTTAAGAAGGATGAAAGAAAAAGAACAAAAAAAAAAAAAAGAAAAAGAAAAAAAAAAGGAAAAAAACACCCCTATCTGAATAATGTTTTTTTAAAAGAACCAGGACTGTTGAACACTGTCAATTAATGTTCACCTTTCCCAGAGTTAATAGAAAATGTTTTGTTTTGTTAAAATTTTGTAAAGAGACTACTTGCTGGCCTTTTGACCAGAGTACTGGAAAACTGAACTGTATGTGAATGGGTATTTTCTAAAATAACACCTAAAATCAGAAGTTTCCCTCCAACTTTAAGATTTCAGACATCTCCTTAATGTTCTCGCTTCTTGTATATTTATCTAACGTTAAAGACAGAACTCGAAAATACCCACAGTTACAGAATGTGGTTGCTCACAACGGCTGAAGCTGACAGTCTATTCCCTCATAGTCTTGCAGCATTAAGAATTGCAGCAAAATTCCCCCATGGTATCCCCACTGGCTAACAACCGCTAGCCCAGGGGAAACACCTCTGTGCAGCTAAAAGGCCCAACGGGACTCCATTTCTTAGGGACCAGCTGGGCTGCACCCCCAGAATACCAGCATCATGAAATCCTGAAGGCAAGAAAAGCAAGGCATCTTCTTAGTCACTGCAGCGCTGATGTCAGATGCTTCAGTTTTATCAATGGTAAAATTAATTAAGCAACTAATAAAAATGTCTACGTCTGCTGGCTGGTAGGAGTTAGCACAAATTATTAATGAGGATTACAAAGGTTTTCAGGGACCGCGAAGTGTGCTGAAGTAGCTTTCTTGCTAGTAACTCTGATAATTGTGTGTATTAGAGAAAAAGAAAAAGGTGGTTCCGACCTGTCATGCCTCAGTGCCCTCATATCAACATACACTGTGGTGGGATCTGGTCCAGATGTTCCCTGTAAACAACAACATCAGCTAATGAGAACCTGAAGTCTGGGAAGAGGAAAGAATTTTACCCCCCCAAATAACTGAATGTTCATTTCACTGCTAATTATGCTAATCAAATGATAAGTTATATTTAAGCTCTTCATCAAACAAAGCTCAGCTTTTACAGAATCGGAAAGAGCACTGGAAAACATACCTACCGTCAGGTACTTGTTACCTCGGGGATCGGAAAAACATCAAGCGGTCATACTACTTAATCAAACACATGTCAACATAGGTTTCATTTGCTACAGAAGGCCAAGTAATCAGGACGTGGATACATACAAAAAATGTTAAACACGTTTTGCCATATAAAGGAATGCTGAAATTGCTGAGGAGACACAGTTTAATGGCAGAAGCACATGGACAGGAATGTGAAGCATGGTTTACTGAGAGTCTTCCATACATGCAACAGAGAATATACTCGAAGCTAAAGATAGTAAAGGTAGCACGCATGACACGAATCAATGTGGACTGAAAGTCTGTAAGCAATTATTCTGATCCTTTCCAGTCTTCCACTGCATAATTTACATCCTTGCTTTATGTCACAATATTTAGTTACTTGAGAAGCAGTAGACTAATTTTAGTTTCCTTTCATGCAGAGATGATAAGAGTCTTCTAGGCCTTTCCACCCACAGCTTTGCTGCAGTTTTGTAACCTGCTATGATCTTCCCTTATCCAAAACCTCAAATTCATCACCACTGAACATCATGTGAATTCCCAATGCTCTAGTCTAGGGCTCTTCTCTCGGCTGCGTACCTCACGTCACTGCTAAGCAGAAAGCTAGAAGAAAAGCATAGCTTCATTTTCAAACACTGGAACTTTGGAAATTTTCTTTTCAGCAGATAAATTCACCTAACCTTTGTAACCTACAGGTGCAGGAACTCCTTTATCAGTTATTTAGATGTTTACTACTTGAAACAGCAGGCAACATCAACTCCCAATGAGTTCTGTCCCATTTGCCATATATTATAGAGTATAATTCTTCATATTAGGAAGGTCTAGGGCTAAACTTTGCATTTCTGCAACGCTGGCTCCTAGTTCCACTGTTTTTTGGAGCACTAAAAATTGTGATGGAGTTCCACAAATGGATAATTTTTGTATCTAAAGGGGAAAAGAATTAGCATTACCAATTGATACTTACTGTACAGATACTGATAGTGACCCACCACCAGAGGAGAAAAAGAGTAATAGAGCTGCACATGCATGTTAGCCTCTTTAGCTTGTTATACACAATACAAGATACAATATCCTCTCTAACTATTAACGACACAATTTTCAGTCTACTAGTAAACTCAGCAGTGTAACAGACTAGTGCTGAGTGGAGAACTTATTTGAAATATATGCAACATTAAAAAAAAACACCAAAATCAAGAAAAGATTGGTTATCTTCAAAAATAAAACTAAACCTGAATTGATTAATAAAATAATGAAAACAGTCACGTTTGAAAATCAAAGACAATCACTATAGCATTTGTTATTTTCAGTGTGAATGAAATAGTTACAACAGACAGCTAATATCTGATGAAACCTGCATCCAGATACAGCTATACCGGACTTGTTTACAATTTCATAGAAGGATCTGAAAATCCCCAAATCTCCAGACTCAATTTCTAGTCTGTCCCACTGTTGGAAGCTGATAGGTGGGTATTGAGGGAACATGAAAATCCCCTACCTGCTCAGCCAGCTTCCCCAGCCTGTGAGGCTATAGCAGCAGGAATAGCAGGGATGAGGAAGAGAAGGAAAGAAGGTAACACAAGACAAAAATAATAATAAAAAAATGGGAATGAAGGGTGGGAGAAAAAAAAAAAAGAGGAGAATGCAAAAAGCAGGGAGTAAAATAAAAAGAAAAACAATGTCAAATACAGGAATCTTACAAATTAACCATTATACCATTAAAGGTTAAAAAAAGTAAAAAATGAGGTGTCAACATTTTAGTAGAGCAACAGAAGAGACAGCTGTAGACTGCTAACCTTGGACAGACTTAAATGGTTTTAGGACACTACAGACAATGTTGTTAGTGGAAAACATGTGTCTAGCATACTGATATATTATTTTTTTGTTTGTTTTGGTGAAGAAGTCAGTAAACATTATGGCCCTGTTATTTTAATGAACATCCACTGAGGCAGGGGTTCCAGGTATGCCATTTCACTACTAAAAGAAATTTGTAAGCAATGTCCTCTGGAAATGAAAAGTAAGCTTTCCTTTTGGAAAAACAAAATATTAGTATACAATGAAGAAAGATACTTACACCTTGCTTCATACAGATTAACCTGCTCCTAAAGTGAAATAAAATCAAGGCTTCATGCACAACCTACTAGAAGACCCTAAGTAAATAGAGTAACTTCATAGTTCATAGTTCAGTAACTCTTCATTCTTAGCCTATTTGTGTTGATAAACGGTGTAATGCATGTAAAGAACAGTAAAATTAAAAGCTGATGAAACCCCATCAGTTCTGCACCATGATCGATAACACAGCAAAGAGACAAAATACAGTGGTGACTAATCCTAACCTGTTACTGTCACATGGAGCATCTAACACCAGATGGCTGCAGTGGGGCTTGCCCTACAACTTGTGAAAATACACAGCTCCGAGACTACTGCTATCCCACATCCCTCTTACCGAACTTCTGAATTCCAGCGAAGTTAAAGACTACAGGAAGCTGCCAGAGCAGCATCTTAAAATAGGTTTATTTTTGATGTGGGGGAAGATGAAGCATTTAAGAAAATAGGATGGATCTACTTATTAAAATTGATGCCCCAAAATAGAAATATTACTAATAATCCAGGCAGAACGCTGCAGTGTAACTGCAAGAAAGCAGAATTGCTGAAATCCGTGAGTGATATAATCATTGCCTGTGACCATACTGCAGGTCTGGAGAGGACTTTGAGAGCACCAGAGCCTCATACAGCTTTTCCCTAAGGAAGGACTTGAGAAACAGCAGTTGAAGCCTCAGCACCGTCCTTCTGCAGCCAGCTGCAGCTGAGATGCTCTGAAAGTGTTTCAAAAGAAGCTGTCGTAGCCAAGCCCAGACTGACTGACTCTATCTGCCTGTGCACATTTATTTTGCGAGACAGAGATAGAGAGCATCTGGAAAGCTGCTAATAGTTAAAAAACGACACAACTTCTGTTCTATCTGAAACTTACTAAGGCCATGCCAGGTAGTGTTCAAGGAAATAAAATAGGCCAAACATAATTTTCTGTCTGCAAACAGGTGCATCATAAAGTCACATCCCTTGGACTAAATAAATAAATCTCCTGCCCATGCATAGGCTGCCACCACTGAACCAGCCCTGGTCTGTGCAGACCTCTGTAACACGCCAGGCTTTTATTTTCTGGGAAAACCCTGCAGGTCAACACTGCATGGAGAACCACCCCAACAAGTCAGCAGTACGGATGACTGTGCCAGCACTCAGCCTGTACCTAATTTCCACTGAAGTCAAAGGCCAAGCTGCATGCTCTCCCCTGCTTCCCTCCCCATGGTTAAAAAACAGGAACTAGGCAATCAGAAGTCCTAAGAATTTAAAAAACCTGTTGTTTGGGGTTTTGTTTTGCTATCTAAGGATGTGGCCTCAGTGTTTACCCTGAGTGTGCTTCTGCTCCAGTGATGCCCAGAAATGGAATTTTTGATGCACACTTAACGATCTCATGTACGCAAGCACAGCAGCTGGAGCTGTGAAAAGAACTTCATGGCATGACTCATAGTAAAGGTGGGAAAACACAGAATGTGAGGGAACTCATCCAGAGCTGTACTGTATTGCGAAGTGTGAATCATACTGCTGATAAAGTGCATGGTCTCCTGCTGCACTCTTCACAGAGCGATCCCTTATTACTTTTAATATGGAAGATCCTCAAAAAGTGTGATCTATCACTCAGTAAAAAGAAACATTAACTGTATGCTTTGGTAGACAGTGAGGAAAGGATTTATTTCATATAACTTCAGCCATCAAAGAAGTAAGTGTGCAGTACAAGGTAGGAAGTATCTCCTGATGGTGATGGGACAAGATGGACACCTGAGACAGGCTGGAAGAAGCTCTCTCTTGAAGTACTTCGATTCTACTGACTATAGATGGATATTGGATAACTCACTTAGCCTTGCTGTCTCACGTAAAAAAGGTGACATAAAAGAAGCAAGATGAAGCCTGCCCTCCTGCCATAGCTTGGGCAGATTTGTTAGTATATTTTCAGGGTTAACTAAGGAAAATGAACAACTTCTAGAATTCCTCCTCAACTGGAATTGAGTAGCAGGTTGAATAAAATAAAAATATTTATTTCAAGTGTTTAAATGGAAATTAGATAAAATCCTAGAGAACCATCTGTGCTGTTGCTGTTGTAAGAAACAGGCTACTTTTCATATCTACTTTTCTCTCTCTCTTGAGAATACTAAGATGCTAGTTAATGAGAATTAAAATATGCTGGATGCAATCTTTTCATCTCAGAAATCCCTGGATCATTATCTGGGACTATACAGCCATAAAAGGTCAGATATTAATGGTATTTAAGTACCTAAAGATGGAGAAAATTATTTATTTTCAGAAGCACACCTCTAAAAACCTAGTCCAAAATGACTACATCAAAAGAAACATAGGAAATTTGCTCTGAATTTCAGACGAAATGAATAGAAATGGCAATGCATTAGGCTGTCAGTGATCTTAACGCTGAAATTAAGATCATTTGGTAGACTAACGCTGTTTTGTACTAAAGGAATTATCACAATTATTTCCTTTTAAAAGTAATCTTCAATGAAACATCAAATTCTGCTAGAAAGTTTTTAGACACACACACTCAGACACACAGACACATACATCTCCCTCCATCCCCCCTTCTTCTTGGAAGGAGGAACAACAGTGAAAGCTTTTTGGAAAAATCAGGATACCTTCCCCTTGTAAACACTTGAGTCTTAAGTTTGTCCAAAAAACTGGAAATCAAGTGAAGAAGTTATCAAAGATCACATCAAAGTTGCATTAGAGGCAGTCCATAAAGAAAAAAGCCTGGGTAGGTTTTTTGCTGGTGTCAATAGCTGAATACTGAGATATGTCTAGAAAGGTGATTAGTAGGATATGTATTTTAGAAAGACCGTAGAATAGACTGGATCACAGTTATCCCTATAGAAGATGCTGTTCCAGGAACCACATGCTGATCTCATGGATGACAAAACTTGTAAGAAAAAAAGCAAAGGCAGATGTTGTTGACTCAAACATCTTCATAAGTATTTTATTGCAGTGTGAAGAATCTAGAAATCATGACCCATTTCTGGAACATATTGGAGACAATGCTAATTTCAAGAACATTGTTGATCAAGGATTAAAATTCATTCTGTTCCTCAGCCCACAAGCTATTCTGGAATATCACTAGCCATAAACTTCCAGACAGTCTGGAAAGAGCTTTCAGTCTAATTCAGTATCCAGTCTTTGGCAGTGTCTAATACCAGATGCTTCAAAGGATGCAATCCTGTATCTTTATATTCTCTATCAAAATGACGTATTTTGTGGTGATGCTTGTAAGTAACATCTTTAGTAATTTTTCAAACCTCTTTAAAATTGCCAAACTACCCTCGGCTTAAATGCTTCAAAAATCATTCTGCTTGGAAGGGTAATGTTACTAAATATAGCGTGTTCTGAAATGGCTTTTCTTCATTCCAGCCACACCATTCTTTAGACAGTGTATGGCTTTTAGTTTGTCTAAGTTTTACTAAGATGCAACATATTAGTAGATCTCAATGAAGCCCAATACAAAGAGAGATGATCAGCCAGGCTGTTAACCACCCCACTCAAGGCTTTCATCCTGTCCTGTTCTGAAATTCATAGTCAGTATCATTAATAATATTCTTTCAGAGTTATCCACTTTAACAGTTTGATTCAATAACTCCAGAATTTCTGTAAAGAACCATCTAAGAAGCAAACGTCAGCTAAGTAGTTAACACAATCAAAAGGCAGATATACCTAGTCAAGCAAAAATCCAGCCTAACTCCATGCTGACTACAACTTCCAGTTTCTCTGAGTGTACTCAGCTCTCCTGCATGTTTGTAGTGGGCTGACCAAGACAGCAGCTAAGTACCCACCCAGATGCTCACTCCCTCCCCTCCCAGCAGGAGAGGGGAGAGCAAAAGCGAGAAAACCCATGGGTCAAGATGAAGACAGTTTAATGAGTGAAGGAAAGAGAAAAAAACCCTAGGTGATGCAAAAGCAATTACTCACCACCTCCCACAAGCAGAACAGTGCCCAGCCAGTCTCTGAGCAATGGCTACTTTGGAAGACCAATCCCCCCTGTTTAATGCTGAGCATGACATTATATAGTATGGGTATCTCAGGTCAGCTTGGAACAGTTTTCCTGGCTGTGTCCTCTCCCAACCTCTTGCTCTCCCCCAGCCTACTTGCTAGGGGCAGTGGGGTGGTGGTGCGGTGGGCAGAGTGAGAAATGGGAAAAGCCTTGATGCTGTGCAGCACTGTTCAGCAATAGCTAAACCACTGGTGTGCTATCAACATTGTTTCAGTCACAAATCCAAAACACAGCTCCTACAGGCTGCTATCAAAAAAGTTAACTCCATCCCAGGCAGACCCAGTACAGTACTACTTCCAAGGCCACATGCTCGAGCACTGAACTGGCTTACTGCTGCTTAGTGTCATTCCCTGGTTTTATTATTTGTCCTGAATAAATGACTTGATCTCGTAAATGAAGCAACCACCACAAACAGTCCAGAGATCACTGCAACCCTGAAATGGAGATTTTCATTAGTGGCAAGCAAACTTTTGCGGCTAATTTTTCCTTTTTGTCTACAGCATCCTTCATGTCTGGTCTCCCCAAAGACCAGAAGCCAGAGAAGTTCCGTTATATGTCAGTAGCTCCACCACAGCTGCAGGGGTGGGCTGGTGGGCCCCATCCTGATCTGTCAGCGAAGTCAGAGCAGTGGATGTATGCTATTACTTCCCTCCTTCCCCTCCTCTGTAAGAGACATCCCATCATCCCATGGGCACTTCACAGTGTCTAAAGATACAGGAGCAAATTAGATAAGGATTGTTACCAAGTAACCAGCTCATCTCTTTCTCCTCTGTTTTCTACTTGAGGGAAAGTGGTGTCCTTGTTGCCTGCTGTGCCCCTCCCAGCCAAGGTTTTAAGCTTGGTTAGGTTGCTGACTGGGTAAGCAGACCAACCTGCACCTGCTAACTGGCACCATCCAAACTGTGCTGTCTCATGGGGGGTGCCTAAAGATTTCCTAGATGTTTTCCGAGTTGTCCTCTCTGCCTTGTCATCACTCAGGACTCTAGATATGGAAAAAGAAATAAAGAGGCCTGTATTCTTGCAAAGAAATTCAGCAGGAGAGATTTCAAAGCCTCAGTCAGTACTTTTTGTATCAAATCCATGACAGAAATACAGGGGAAGATACTGCTTGGGTTCATACATGTTTAAACTACAAGATGCATTTTTCTCTCATAACTATAAAATTTCATTAGGGTAAAACTGTTTTGAAGGATTCAAGTGCCATTTTTTAGACTACAGGAGACTTTCTTAAATTTTTATTATTGGAGAATGTTTATGACAGCAATTACAGAATGTCAAACTAAAGAACTCTACCTCTGGGACACAGAATGACTTTTAACCCTGCTCAGCTTTGCCTTGTCATACGTTTGATAATAATAATTAAAGTCACCCTGGGCTGAAGGGATACTCTGCTGGTAGTCAGAGAGAAAGCAAGCAGTCCTGGAGACGTGTCATACCTCCTGTATTCATATTCTGGTAACACGCTGAACTACAAGGTCACTTTTAGACAAGGTCTGATGAAAGCCAGGATTCTTTAGTGATGTCGAACAGGGCAAGAGGCTAAGACAAGCATAACATACAGACATATTGGTCTGTGCTGAACCCATAAGCTGTATTTGTCACATTTTTTTGATAAAATAAAAAATCTTCACATTTACAATCAGGAAAAAAAAATAGCAAGTCCCTTATTTGCAAAGTCACTGAGAAGATCTGTTCTGGCTTCCACACCTAAGCAATTATGCAGGTTACATGCATGAGAAATCCTTTAATGTGAACTAGGGGTAACTGCCAGATTTGAAGTGTGAGATGCACCATATAGAGTGGAGGCAAGTTCTGCTGAGGAGACAGTGACTTTGAAGAGGTTAGAGACATGGTAGGTGACCAAATGGATATGGAACTTTACAGTCGATGTGGCTGCCAATGCAGAAGATGATCCTTGTGTTATTTAAAAAGATTATTAAGTCCAAAATCATATTGCATCTAAGTAGGACACCTGTGGCATTATTGCAGGAATAGTACATGAATTCCTGATACCAGATTTAGACAGAAAGAGATCAGGAGTCATTAAAAGCAGACACAGATCAGGAAAGGCTGTCTTAAGATTCTTTATCTATTTATCAAAGACTAAGATGTGTATTAGAGTCATGATATGAGATCCTTTATTCTAGATTAGAAAAATGTAATAAAATAAAAAGTGATTGAATCTAATGTCAGATAAATTTAAACTAGAAATAAGGCAAAATTAATTAAAAATTGAACACCTTATAAAAAGGCAAATTAACGTTCAGCACTTGAAGTTCTGAAAGATAAAATAATATACTGTAGATCAGCCTAAAACTATTTGCTTGGTGTAATCATCATTGGATGAAAACCTAGAGGGTATTCAGAAATTTGGACCAGAGAGCTACAGTGCTCCATCTGTCCTTAAAATCACGACTCAATAAAGATTCCTGGAGAATGCAAGTTAAATCCTGCATTATTCCTGGGTACTTTCTTCCGATTAGTGGATTAAAACAGAATGGAAGTGATGTAGCAAAACAATTTTCCACTGTAAAAGATAAACTGTGTGCAGAAAATATCTAGTTAATTAAATAATGGTTGGAATTATTTTACAAACAGAAGAAATCCATTTTGTAACATGCTAAATTAGCACTTGGAAACTGGATTTTACATTACATGACTAAATACTATTTTTGGAGCACAGAGTATGCATTCTGTCACTACCATGCACTTCTCTGAATTACTGTATTCACGGGCAGAATAAATGCTATGAGTGCAACATGAGAGGGATGAATAGTTGACAAAGTAACAGAAATTTACTACCTGGATATGCAAGAACATGAAGTACCACATGCATTTTTTTTATTATGTCTGTAACCAAGCAGCCAAAGGAAATACAATGAATGCTTTTTTCTGAAAACTGTTTTCTTAAAATAATTTTGAGCTTAAGGAGTGAAAAATCTTACCTGCAAACATATTGCCAGGTTAACTCTACAGCCAAGTGATGTGCTGACAGCCCGTGGATGGAGACCAAGGTCTTTAAATAATTTTGAAAATGACTGAGTAAGAGCTATCCGAGGTCGTTCTTCAGCCACTACTACACATGTCCGTACACGTGAAAGGTCCAGTCCCCTTGCCTAAAAAGAAGTTAAAATGTAACAAAAGCCACAAATGGACAGATTTAATGAAAAAGTTAGTAGTACTTAAGTGTATTGTGATTCAAGAGGAATAGCAGAATACAGGCCAAGGTGCCAGTATAATTTACAACTTTCCTGGACGCCGGATGGCCAGATGACAGCCTAATAGCTGTAGAAGAGCAGACATACCTGCTTGTCATCTCAGTGTTAGCACATAGGAAGAGATGGGTATGCTAATTCTGAAGGGAGGCAATGCTATTTCCTAATATTAATTCAGAAAGCCAGTGAATAACAGCGAACAGGAAGCAGTGTCTAGCCTTAGAAAAGCTGATTAGGAAATTATTAAACGAGGATGGTTAAGGGCTGGAGACATTGTAAATATCAGTATCCTAAGATATAATTTATTTCAGTAGCATACTGGAAATTCTAGATCATTTCATCAATGTAACTGGCCACGTGGCTTTTAATTTTGGGGGGGAAAAATTGCCCACCCCATACAATGACAACCCACTTAAAACAATACAGTACTTTTAATAAGTGATTATTGAACTACAGGGGCCAAAACCAAACTAGTACTTCATACAATCAAGGAATTCATAAAACATAATATTCAACATAATATTCTTCGGGTCTCTTGCACGTTTACAACTTTGTTTTCCAACACTTGCCTATCAACATAGGCTGCAACACAGAACAGAAAGCTTAGGTAAATAAAAGCCTTCCCTTGATGTTTAAAAGCCTCGGGATCTGAAAGAGACTGACTGATATTCGACTATAGACTTTGGCACGGAATAACACAGGTTCTGCAGAAGCTGCCCTCGCCCTCCGATGCCTTTCTCTCGCTGCAGACATTTAGCACAGCCCTTCAGGGCAGGAAGGGCTCTCAAACCCCACCCTGCAGACGCCAGTTTGTGCAGGACAGCAGAATTACTCACCTTCAGTGACTCTGTTTGCGAACCGAGTCCCTTAGTACAAAGCTCCATGACTGAATAGGAACAAAAAGTGTCTCTCACTTTGTACTGACTCACGGCAAGAAGCCACAGAGCAGGATTTGTCTCCAGTTCTGAGGGGGGAATCAAAATAGACTGGTGTCCTGAATAAACGCTGTAAAGACACAAGATTCGTTAATGCATGCTAAATGCCTGCGCCCGCAGATGTTAATACAGGCTATGGGGTACTAGAATACAAAGTTTATCACAGTGCTGGATGAACCATGTAAAGTCTCACAGTGCTCTACAGGTCCAGCAGTTTAACGTGAAGTTTAACTGGTTTTTGCTTCAGAGTCTACGAGGAATCATGAGGAATGCAGACAGAACATGCTCCTAAAATACTAATTTATTCAAAATGCCTGTAGACTTTGCTGTTAGAACTGTACTGAAGAGAGCAAAATAGCTTGGTTATTAATGGTGCTAATAAACAGTATTATAATATCAACAAAAATTATGTGTTGCTGACAAATAATTAAGATTGGGCAATTACCATTTTAAGATACCTTGATTAGAAGAGTACTTGATTACTTAATATGGAAATAACCTCTCTCCTGCTGAGGCAAGCAAGAGGTTTGCAATCACTTTCAAGGAGTAAACTTGGCCCCAATTTAACAATCCTTGTGGCTTCAGATTTCTTCTGTGGAAGTTTTATGAACTTTTAAAACCCAAATATACTACCTCTCTTGTTTACTGGATACCCTGTGAGTATAAGTGTTAAGAAAAGACACTTATCAGGGTCCCTGAAGGAAACAATTCTGTCCGAGCTAATTTCCCTGGTACCAAAGATTGTCCCCAAGGGAAAAAAGTATTCCCAATTTGATTTTATTTCCCATGGGTCCTATGTTGTTCATTCATCTCAGACAGGCAGATTTACCATCAATTTTACAGTTCCTTCACATCTTAATTTGTGATTTGTAGCTATATCAAATCAGAATGGTCATAGCATAAAACCCCCAACACAGAAGTTCTGAGAAAGGACCATAAAGCCCCAGAGATTTATGACGCACATGGGAGAAATTAATTTGTGACTTGAAAACTTGAAATGCCGGCTTGGTAAAGTACAGCTGACGTTTTCAAATCCAAGTGCCCGAGGTAAGACACGAAATGGAACTTTAATTTCAGGAGTACGAACATCTCTCTATAACTAACACACTTTTGCAGTTCTTGAAGATATGTTGCTCACTAGCTTCCCTCTTTGGTGAGTGCTCCCACTCCTCCCCCAAACCCAGGTGAGAATGCTTTCAAAAGCTGTGCAATTTAGAAGAAGGTTTGTGTGACCTGGATGCCTTTACTCGGTACAATAAAGGCATAAAAGGTGTACAAGCCCAGCCACAATGGCAGTTAATGATCCAAACAGTTTAGGTCTCTGCTGGAGTATGAGCCAGAGGTTGTCATGGAATATGTATGAACTACAGTTAAAATAATTTCATTTATCATACAATAAAAAAATTATCTTTGACTGCCTGTCCACATTTACACCACTCCTGGTGATTTATGACCAGTGACTTACTACAAATTGATCTGTTCTCAATATGGCTGACATAACGACTATAGCGCAGGATGGTCAAATGAAGCATTATGCTTTTATGTTGCTTTTACAGAATCAGAATAAAGGATGACTGAACCCTGAGCATGTGCTTTATAAACATTTGAAAAAATATGTTGGCAAAGTTACCTACGCCTGCAAGGAGTATGCCCTGAGCTCAAGTGACAGATCAAACCCAGCTAGGGAGTAGCAACAGTTTATACTATAAATACTACTACACTCTTTCTTTCTCAGCCAATTCTATTAAGTTTTTCAGAGAAGGCCGAAAGGTCTTAGTTCTTTGCAAATTTAAGGTTAGGGTCCCACAAACAATCAAGGTGTGTGGTATGTCTGGTAAATAATTCTTACAAACAGGTAGCTGTAACCACTTGAGTAAGAACCTGGGATGGGCTGCAAACTGCATGAATATGGTACACAGAGATTCAGCATCAAAGCCTTCCCCCTGTCCCTAAACTCCTCTTGTTGATGCAACCAATAGCAGAAGAAAAAAAAAAAAAAGAAACAACAACTACAGAATAATAAACAAGCTGCCAGGGGATCAAATGTGGGAGAGTTATTACTCAGAACCATATAAAGACCCCTTAAGTGCCACTTATTCAACATCCCAAAATAAAAACAAAATCAAAAGAACAAACTTTATCCCTGTACTGAAAAGTGCACACAAAAACTCCACAGTAATAAGGGAGGAAAAAGCTGTATTGCTTTTAGTGGAAAAAAACACAGATTTGATTCCAAGGAAATAGTCCAAAATGGTGGAATCTGAGAATATGGATTTATATCAAAGACAAATCTTTTCCCCCTCAGTAACACTAATGAGTGGGAGTGAACTGTCTACCTTTCTTGATCAGCTTGGGCTGGACAAGTAAGCAAGACGTTTGTATTTGCTTTTAACCTCCCACCAGCAGCCATGCAGCAAAGCATGAGGATCTGGGCAAAATAACCCCGTCTTCTCCAGACTGAGGGAAACAAAAACCCTTACGATCAGACTTTGACTGAAAAATCACTCTGATTAGGCAGAAATAAATCAGATGTTGCTAGTACCTTTTCTGATCTTTATGATCCCTAAGAAATACTAAAGAGTCCAGAATTAAACTGTAGAGCAGCAGAAAATATCTAGCAGGAAGGAAACTTTCTGTGGTGCAGAACCTCGGATGTGTGTTGCTCTCGTCCATAGTACATACATCTACAGAAAGATACCAAGCCTGGAAACTTGATGACCAACACAGGCTTTGGCTACCAAGCTACGGTTTAATAAACCACGCTTATCAACTGATTTGCTAGAGCAGCTGGTGGAGCTAGAAGACCTACAAAGACATATGTCTGGGGTGAACGTGCCAGTTCCAGAGCTGAAGTGGTTTGCAGCACCCGGCTGCCACTATGTCAGTCATAACTTGGCTCACCTCCTTGAATCAACTCAGAAGCATTATGCAGGTTTTGTGAATCACTCCAAGCAACAAAATGTTCCTGGTAGCTGCACATCCTTGCAAATCCGCATATTTTATACTTCCATGTTGACCCCTGCGAAGCTGTATGTCACCAATGTTTTGGTGGAGAGAAGCTGAGGAAAAACAGCTACTCCCTTGTATAGCTGGTTGAAACATTTCTACAACTCTGGTGGTTTCGAATCACTGTTAGATGTTAGAGGGTGTTTGCTTAGTTTTAATGCCACCAGTCAAGCAGAGGACCACACACTTGAACAGACTGCAGCTGTGGAAGGCTGCTTTGGAGACGCTGGATATAGCTAGATGTGGTCCCAAACCTACTGGAAATTCTGTCAGTGCTGCCTCTGTGTAATTCTAGGTATGGTAGAGATGTTTGGTAGGCACATCTAGGTACGGTACATTCTAGATATGGTAGAGTTAATCCCGAAACTGAGGCGCTAAACAAATAGACAGTTACATCTCACCTTGAAACGTGATAGTCATCAAGAGATGATTAAGCTGTCAGCTTTGCTACTCTCATACTGGAAGCAACAAAACCATGGTGAACACTGTGGCATCAGGGGGATCAGATGGGATATTAGGAAAAGTTGGGGGTTTAAATATAAATTGTAGAAGCTAAAATTACCATTCTGAAATTGCAGCTATGTATGATATATTGGAGTAGGTGCAAGAATTCAGTTATATAAATATTGGGAAGGAACTGAAGCAAGATAGTTTCTTCCATCACTGTAGAAACCTACTGTCACAAAAGTAACTCTGTCTCCTGACGGAAGTCTTGTAACGGGAGTAGACACAGTGCAGAACTGCAGAGACTAGCTGACAGACCTGGACATCTGTTTATCAGTCTCCACCATTTTTAGGAAATACAAAAGGAGCAGACAAAAAAGACGACAAAAAAGGAGAGTGACTACAGAGCACCCCTGCATCATCTTGTCACGATGACATTTAGGATGCAGATGCAGAGTGAAATGCTGCGGTAGTTGAGGTGGGAGATCACCTTTTAGAAATGCTCTCTTCCTTTAGAGGACTGCAAAGCAATCGGGGGGAAAAAAGGGTATTCACATGGTGGACGAGTCTTGGATTTTGGCAGTAAGTGAAGAGCCTTGTCTGCCTGCACTAAGCAAGGGCTGCCCAAGGACAGGAACACTCCAGTTAAATGCACCAGGATGTATTTTGGTATGACGGCACCATCTGATCACAACACCGGTACCACCGCCTGCCAGGCTGTTTTGGCAGTGTACCTGGAAGGACATCTTGGCACTTAACTGTTCCACTGAATCAAAGATTTACCCCATGCTGTGCTGATGCAGATTAACAGTCAAGTCTGAGGTTTTATTATAGTTCCAGAAATTTCAGCAGGGCAATAAATGCTGACAAATGGCAACTGCAATTTGCAATTGCATTCTGGCAGGCTGCTGACCTGCCACTGCCCTTACTTTTGGAGTCCTTCTCAGGTGGTATCAGCTGAATTCCCACTTAACTGCAGGAGGCAGGTAGGTACTGCTGAGTCTTGTAAGTAGATGTATTTAGTTTCTGCATTTCTAGAGATAATACTTGGGATTTGGTGATGAGGGAGAGGTACGGGAACTGAGCAATTGCCAGAGCCCAAAATAGCTGAGTTGCCATGCCTATAATTCAAAGTCTGTGAAAAGAGTCTGCGTGTCAAGGAAACCCGAATGGGACTGAACAAAAGCCTTCACAATTAGCTGGACCAGACCTTGTATGAAGGACAGTAGAGGTCACAGAGCAGAGTATTTGTGCATATGTCTGCCCTAGGCTTCACAGGACTTGGGCCAAAATTAAATCTTCAGTTCTGCTGCAGACCCACTACACACACCGAAAAGGGGCTTTTGGAGAACATGTAAAGGACTTCGCACTACCTGCAGAATCCAAGATGTGCAGCTGGCATACAGTGCACTAGCAGCAAGACTGAACATGGTAAGCGGATAAGCAACCAGTACTGAAGAGACACAGGTATCTCACAAAGAAGTTTAACTAATGCACAGTGAAAGACATTATTGCATCAGGCACACAGATTTTCCCCAAAAGGAAAAGATCTCACCCATAAATCTTGATAGGCTTCCGGTGCTGAGAATAGGTCCAGTCTTTACAATTTCCACATCAGAGTACTGGGAGCCGGCGAAAGTGGTGCTCCAACCCAGCACTTTGCTGTAACTCAAGCTCTGGTGCTGGTACTCCAATCAGATACCCCCAAGTCACTGGTTCCCACTGAAATGGCAGTATTTTGTCCCTGTAGTGCCTGCACCACCTGCTGGGACAGTGTTGTCTGCCCAGAATGACAGCCAGAGGTTAACTCCAACTTCTCATCACTGGCACGTCTTCAAAAGGCCTTAGCCTCCCCCTTCCAGAGACATGTTTCAGCAATCTCTGAGCCTGACAAGGGAAGCTTTCTTAACACGGGTCCAGGTTGCTCCAGGGCACTTCTGAACTGTTATGTAGCTTTTTATTGGAAAGTGTGTTGCTGACTGCTCCTGAGCACAAACACATCACCTGGCAGCACCAGGAGTGGGAATCATACACTCTGTGGAACTGGAGTGCTCAGGGCCACTTCAACACAAAGTCCCTTTATCTAAATACGTAAAGCAGGTGAGCAAGTGCTAAAAATTTGGCCACTGTTTCTATTTCGTATTGAAGAAAAAAGAGAGATGTCTTGCCCTGCATGGAGGACAGCCTGAGGTAAACTGGAGGATGCAGATGGCAGTGCCATTTCTGTTGTCACTGGCATTAGAGACATCCTAAGGCTGAATGCATCCAGCTCAGTTCATTATAGCACAGTTTGTAAGCCCCTGCTCAGACCTGAGGACCACTCAAGTGGTGTCTTAGCAACACTCCCCCCCTTGTCCCAGCTACTGCCCCACGTACTGGCAGGTCTACAGAGAGGTGGAGTTAGTCAGTCTGTCAGCGCACCTCAGAACTTGCATATCAAGGTAACTCAGGGCTTTCAGCTGCCCTTGAACCTTCTAGACTTGAGGCAGGTTTAACAGACCTATAGTAATGTGGAAGAAACGCAGATTGCCTCTTTCACAGATTGCCACTGGCTAAAGACTCCACTGGAAACAGGCACATGGCATTGTGTGGACAGATGCACCTTTACATTCCCCTGCCCCGCTTACACACTTCACAAAACAGGAGAGAGATGGTTATGTTCATGTCCTTCACTTC
This sequence comes from Falco biarmicus, assembly GCF_023638135.1. Lineage (NCBI taxonomy): Eukaryota > Metazoa > Chordata > Aves > Falconiformes > Falconidae > Falco > Falco biarmicus. Next base: position 51,075,031 of record NC_079291.1, on the reverse strand, counting down.
CCATGTCAGAATTACCCTTTTCCGGTGTGGCATTTAGGCTTCTTTATGCAGTCTTACCTTTAATTTGCTATAAATAGGCTGAAATTGTGTGAAATGCTCATGCCTACCAGATATCTTCAAGTTTGCCTGAAACCCCTAACAATAATTAGTTAGTTGTAGCACACTAAAGTTTTCTAAAATTCAGTTCTCATGTTAATGCGGCAATTCCTTGCTTACTTCTTGCACAGTTCCACCTGTTCGGTTAATAAGAAACCTTGCAGTCTCTTGCTCCAGAAGCTCTCTGGCAGCAAGGCTGGGGACTTAAGCTTGTGGCTACAGAACAGAGACAGCAGGAGCAGGACAGGAGAAAGCCACTTTGCTGCACCTTACCTGGAAAGCCTTCCCAAGATCACTTTATAGCATTCATGCCATTTTTTATGTAGCTACTGTGGACTTGAAAATTCAGTTATTTTAAATCCAGACTGAGTCTTACTGACTTGCACTATTACAATCTCACTTTGTGAGAATATGTATAAAATTCATTATAAATTATGAATGTACTTCATTTTAATTTGAGCAAGGACAATTCTATCTTCCAGTAGTAAAAGCGGAACTGCAATATGGGTTGGCTTAGCTGGCCTAAAATGGAGGGAAAATTCTTATTCTATTGCACCACTCAGCAACTATCGATGAAATAAATCCTCACTAACAAAATGCAGAATGCTCTATTCTGCCCCACAGTGAGCACCACTAAGATAGGGACATCTTAATTTCAGGAAACATTTTTGAACAATGAGATTTAGTATTGATTTTTTTACATTGGAGGACACTTTTATTTTTTTTCTTTTAAAGAATGTAATAAATTTTAAAATGTAATGCAACCCAGGTCAGAATACCAGGATCACCCTCTTAGAATGGAGAAATGACATCATTAAAGAGAAAAACACAAAAATAAGGTATTCTTTTATTGAGCCATTAGTAAGAACCTGTTAAAATTAGTAAGTTTGGAGTTTGTGAACTCACAACAGGGCTGATGACTGCTGCCGCACCCAGGACGTGCTGTTCAATGACAAAGGTTCCAAGGAAACCCTGCTGGAGCATGCAGCCAGTTTAGAGGCAACATGGTAAATTCCATTTTTTAAAAAATGTATTGCTCTGCTTTGCAAGGTTTCTTTTCTTTATTATTTCATGCCCTTTAGGTCATAAAATAATAAATTTTTTTTAAAATAAAAACTTTGCAAAACTATGCAATATATTCTAAACTTACCAAAGGGCTCCATGCTCCAGCAGCTTTCCTAAGTAGCTTTGACCTCACAGAATGGGGCATTCTGGGGCACCGCAGTGGAGCAGCCCAGCACAACGTCTAAGCACCTACAATGGGGGATAAAAGGTTAGTTTTTCTTTTATTCCTTAGTCAATGCCTCCTTTGGTCTAGTTAATAAAGGGTTTAAAATGTACTTGTCATTTTAGCTGCACCCAGCACAGGAGGTTGCTTTCTCTTCCTGCTGGGCTCCTAAAATGTTAGTTCCTATTTAACGCTCAAAACCCCCTAGCTGATCAAAAATTGAAGATCTAACTTCATTTGCATATGCCATTAGAAGTATTAATTTAGTTAGTGGGAGTGGTGACACAGAATCATACTTTACAGTAGAATCCTCTGAGGTAGAAATCTGGGCTGTGAAATGTTGGGGAGGATTTATGTTAAGCTACAAAGAGTAAAATGCAAACTTGCAAAGCTTTAAGTTACAAAGAGTCCAATAACATCCACAATGTATTTTTTGCTATCACATCCAATAATACTAATTTCTAAAATAGTAATGGAAATTAAGTTTGTAAGTGGAATTAAGGGAGCTGTATCTGATGTCAGATTTCTCTAAAAGACAGTCACAATTCAAGCAACCTGCAATTTTTCTGGTTTTATAGGAAGAGGACATCAGTGGCAAGGAAGAGATTGACATGATGGTTCATGTTGCTGGCCTGATCTCAGTTCCTTCAACTCCCTCACTTCTTTTCTCTTCTTTGAAAATGGTATAAAATTTTCTATTCCTACTACAAGCTACAGACAAGCACAGACCTTGATTGATTGCTTTCTCCCAAAGGCTTGCTGCCTTAATTCACCTGCCAGACATAAAAAATCTTCTTCTCCTAAAAGGCTGAATATTAGCAGTATTGGTAAGGACCTAAGGGCAGCAAATGCTTATTTGTTGCAAATACGGTTCTGGAAGAACCAAAAATTCCTGTATTCACAAGAGTCATGAGCACCACAAATTACTTGGATTTTGGACAGGTCAATATTTATCTGTATTTTATGGCTCTATCGTGATGGTGCATGGAAGTTATTCTTGGATGCTCCATGTATCAACATTATTCCATACAATAATACACTCCTCAGCTGAACTCTCCTGTGGTGCTCTCAGCCCTTCCCTAGTCTCACTGAATGCACCATTGCAGATGTGGCTTAGTTCCCAGCCTAAACAGTGTTGACATCAGGACATGCTGGAACTCATATGCCTATATAAAAAATTTTCTTAAAATTTTAAAAATCCTAAAAAAAATCAGCACTTAAAAGAATTAACTTAAAAAGAGTGATTTGTTTAAAATTTCAAAATTTCTGAAAGGTGTCTTGATATTTTTTTTGTAGCCTCAATATTTTTATTTATTTTTGTGTTGGGGAAATAAGACATTGGAAAGAAATGATTTTTCAAAATGAAGAAACCTCTAATCCCTACATAAAATCTGAAACAATATCAAGACAAGTATAGTTTAAATCAAGAAAGGCTGATCAAGAATGAGTAAGATAATACTGTTAATCTTAGGCCCATTTAATATTTAATAAGAAGTATTTTAAAGGGGCAAAAAACCAGACCAATAGCCTTCCTTCAAATAAACAATAATCACTGAAAACAAATTGTTGCAGTTGCTTCCTTCAGGTATTTAATAAATTGGTAAAATTTTATCCAGGGTGTGTATATAATATATATAAAAATATATATAATTACATAAATATATATATAATTATAATTATTTTTTTATATATATATATATCTATAGATAGATAGATAGATAGATAGATAGATAGATAGATAGATAGATAGATAGATAGATAGATAGATATGTAATCCAAAGTATTTCCCTGGATGATCTTCATTTTTGTAACTAAAACCAGCAGCACTGCTAGTGCCAAAGAATTTCCTATGGAAGGAGCAAAGATGTCAGACTTCTGTGACGCTGAGATGTCTTCATAAAAATGTGTTCCATTAACATTCCAATAGCTCTTTCCCCTTGCCTCTGCATCAACCCAGAAGACTTAAAAAAAAATAATCGACAGAACTGCTTTCAGTGCTGAACTGTAACTTCCCTGGAGTATAGAGACTGACAGAACTGTTAAATTCCTAAACTCCTTGTTAAAGAAAAAAGCTGATTCACATTTCACTAGAAATGCCTTTTTCTGACAGCTTTGGTACTGCCATAGAAGTATCCTGCAAGAAAACATACTTCCATGTCTCTGCAAAAATCACATCCATAAGTCCCACAAATGAGGAAGTCCCCAATATCTACTTGTGCTTTCGGATTAGAGAATAAAAAAAGAGTACATCACGAAACCACTTCCTTGAGGTAGTATTGGTAGAGCTCTGTCTTCATCAAACAAAACTAGCCAGACTCTGCAGAGACAGCAGTAAAACAGCAGGAGGTCAATGAGCAGCCTTTTTGATGCTCTGCACTTGTAAGTCTAAATACCTACGGCCATGCCCCGCTCAAAGAAAGCATATTCTCCGTACAGCACTCTCCATACAGCTTCCAGCAATTCCAATTGCCTATGTGAGTCCCAGAGGAACTGTCTGTTCTTCCTGTCCTTTTATGATTCACATCATCCAGTTTGTTGTGTTATAGTACAACAGAAACAGTATTTTAAAAGGTTGAGAAGAAATCTCACCTGCAGAGGCACCAGAGGACAAACCCAAGTCCACAGTAGGGGTCCAAGCAGATAGCAACTTCTCTGGAGGGATAAAGCTCACACTGCAGCTTAATAGAACGACAAAAGGCACTAGTGGCTGCATGAGACATCTGAAAGACAACAGCAAAGTAATTAAAATGATCGACTATGTCATTCAGAAGGCTCATTCCCAAACTGCGCCAAGTGCTTAAATCAGTTACAGGATAAAGAAAACAAATAAATATTGATGTTGTGCTCTATGTAAACACACGTGTAATTTATATCTAAGGAAGCATAATTCTCCTTCAAGAGGGCATCCAAATAACTGTGAAAGGGGAGGGGAGACAGAATGAATAAGTTTGAAGTGATTTAGGGAGAAAGCTGTGAGTGGTTTAAGTATGTGCTCCGAGCTTTATGCAAAGCTAATGATAACAAGCTAAATTTTCTGCAAGAATAAAGGAATAAATGACTGCAGGATCTCAGTGAAGTATTTTGCTGATCATCAGTAATATATTTCTAAGTACACGTTTCATAGTACAATAAATAAAAAATGCCAATGCACTTCTTAAACTGAAGAGGATTTTGCATGTGAAAAGGTACTAAGGACCTCATAATTCATTGATAAAGACCCTTGGTAAAGTTAGTAAAGTTTCTGTAAAATGTCTTCATGTTATCCAGCTTCTAACTGAGAAACAAGCTCTTAAAATCTTGGTAGGAAAGCTCTCAGAGATAAAACATGCAGAAAATAGAAACAACAACAAAAAAAAAAAGATCAAAGGGAAATTCTGAATATTTTTCTATGTTAGGGTGTTTCCCACACTCACCCATCTTGGCTTAGAAGTTCTAACTACAGCGGGGACAGAATTACATCGTTCAATCTTTGTCCTCTTTGTTAATAACAAAAAAGAGACCTATGTTAGAAATACAGCCTGGATAGGATTTAACTCGTCTAACCTTTGATCTCTGCCACATACTGAGCTACCTGCTTTATATACTGTTAGAGTCAATGGAGTGGAACAGGCACTTGGGAGGTAAAATTTATTTGATCTTAAGGTAAATGGGAATAAAGCTCCAGAAGTGACTTTGTCTCCACTGCCAACGCGAGCCATAACTGAGGCTGGACATGTTCCAAGTGATGAAAAAGGACAGGCTCAAAACAGGTGCCCATACGCTGTTAACTCTAACTCAATCAAGACTACTTTTTCACACAGGACCAAACTGAACTCTACAAGTCCAGAACTAGTTTCATACTGTGAATTTTTGCACCACACTGGGTGCAAACTATTGAAAAAGTTCAGAGTAAATGTAACTGGACTCTACTACTTCCAGTGATTACAAAACAACAGCTTTTCAGAAGCCACATAAATTGTTTAGCCATCTTTATAATTTAGCATCACTGTGTTATCAATATAAGCCTTGTGACTCTTACGATCCTTCTATCAAAAATTAATCACTAGTGATGATCTAGTAGATGGTAACTGTTTACACAAACCTGCTGAGTCAGTGATCAAGAGGCTTTTTGACCCAGATATCAGAAGTTAATTAATTCCTTGACAGATTTATCTGCATTTCCCTTTAGCCACATTAAGAAAAAGTTTGTCGACTTGCCCTGCCTTTGACCATCTTTGAAACTCTCCAGAAATGGACTCTGCATAGCTAGTAGTCATTTCTGCAAGTCTGATAAGGTGGGATTCAGACCTGATTTAATATTGATGACTGCATCTGAAACAATCATTTAAGGCCCCCTTTAGAAGAAATGAAGACTTATGTGACATTCACCCCACTCAAAAATAGATGTTTCAGGCAACTCAGATAAATTACACCCTAAAAGTCCCTGCTTCTCTCTGTTGTCTATTGAGGAGTCAAATGACCAGTCCACATATGTAGGCATTGTAGCTATTTGAAGTTAGATGAAAAGAATCTTCCAGATGAAATGAATCCTCCAGGAGTGTCCAGTATGTGACCATCAGCCAGCTCAGCCATTTAACTGTCAGTTGACTTTGAGCTGGCCACTTCACCACTCTGTGCTTCAAATTCTCCATCTGAAAACTGAGAAAATGATGCTTTCTTTGTTTATAAAGTATGCTGACAGCTTCTGAAAATAGATGGATGATGCCAAAGAGTATGAGGAATTCAATATAGGACATAAGTCTGATATGTCAGCAGAGATTGCTGAAGGAATCATAATCCTTGGATATAAACCAGACAGGCCTAAGGAAGTAAAAGGTAAGAATAAAAGAGTGATTTTGCCTCTGCCTGCGAGTAATATGTAAGTTAGCAGCTAGGTAAAACACTTTTGATGAATAGTGGCTAGGGGGTTGGAAAAAATGGTAGAACAGAGATTTAAAGAGCTCAACATGCCTGAGCTTATCAAACAAATGCATCAATTAATGTTTTACTGCTTAATCTAGTATTGTACCAAGTGAATATATCAGAGACATCAGCAGTTACCTCAATTGCATGAAGAAGAGAATACTGAAAACCAATAGCCAGTAACTGAGTTGTGATAAGGAGGAAACAATGAATGGGCACTGGAACAAGTAGAAAAAGGGTGACTAATTCTCATTTCCTTCATTAAATGGAACCAGTGGATGCATCAGTTGAAGAATGCTTCAGGCAGACAAGCTAGTAGTCTATCCACAGGGGTACTGGAATGAAATTTTTAGTCTGAGGAGGAGGAAAGGGGCTCAGTTCGCCACACACAGTACCATAGTGAGTACAGAAGAACTAATTTAATGTTAACGGAATCAAATAATGACAGCAAGGTAGGAAGCAATTCAATGTCTACTACCAAAAATCAGGAGGAGTTATAAATCAGGAGCAATGTACCACCTGCCAGCCAGGAGTGACAGCAGGAATGCCAGCTTTAACAGCAAGTCCCTACCTTTACCCCTGCTAGCATGCCAGTTGTGGAGACACTGAAGTCAAGGTAAGCAAGCATTTCAGGGTTAGAAGGTTTGTAGATCTGTGCAGGCCGCTTCTTTGGCAAATCGTCTAGTGAAAAGAGAGAAAGAAAATGTGTGTATCTTACTCCCACGACAGATAGACCTCTGAGTGCTTGACAAATACAATGATAAAAGAAGACACAGAGGTCCCCTAGCCTTAGTACTCACCTGTATCTAGTACTGGAGGCCATGTTCTGACATCCACTGCTGCTGCTGCCTCTCGCGACCGTAACAATTTACATATTAATTGTGTAGTCATTAAGCAGGCAGAGCGGCTCACCTAGGAATTTAAGAAATAAATAATAACGCAATGGGATACTGATTAATTCTCCCATGAAAATGAGCCAGATCATGATTTATTTTCTGCCAGAACAGGACACAGGTATATTAGCCTTATGTTTTCCAATCAGGAGGTAGAAAGATGCACAAAAAATGCAGCTCACAAAGCAGACAAAGTCATGTGAGTTTTACAAATTACATGAAAATAGCACTTTCAGAAGAGCATTGTAATGAAACTGAAGGCACCTTAATAGTGAGAATGTGCTTTTCCAACACATTATATCAGTTATGAACCCAGAATGCCAGTGCACAAGACTATGACCAAAACACGTCCTATGTGATGGTAATATATCTTGGTTGATAAACAATATTTTCACATAAACCAAAACCTAGCCTGACATTTATATGAATAATTTTACTATCTTAAGTCAATTTTATGTTAGCCATATATTTCCAGTTCTTGTGCTAGTGATAAACCACTGGGAACTCTTCTGATATCAGCATGAGTAGCTCTAAACCAGAAATTGTGCAAATGGCACTAAGAAATGAAATGGTGAGTTTACTGCAAATACCATCTGCCCTGAATTTTAGATGACACATGCTGAAGGTATTCTCCTTCTAGATTTGCTATTTTAAAAAAATCGTAAGTAGCAACTATAATAATATTTCTCACTGATTACAAAAATTAATATATTTAAGGAAATATTCAGACAAACATAAACATGAACACTATTAATCACTGAAGGTGGTACAGAGGACAAACTGAAAGGCAGCATCATTATTCTTTTCCCTGAACTTTGAGAATCTGTGCAAAAATTGTTAAGAGTATTTTTTTCTTTAAGGACTCTGAAACATTTCATTGCACACTGAATTGCCAGTGTTCAACCTAAGGAAATCAATAACCATATGTACACTAAATTTTACCATGGAGCAGAAAAGATCAGCTTCTGTTGACAGTAATCTCATGAAGGTCAACTTTATAGAGCACGTGAGGAAATCAGGAGCATAGAAATACTGACCCAAGCTCTATTTACTTCCTCTAACCCCATGATTTTCCTGAATGGACAAACTAAATACTTCAAGCTAAAAACGAAAACAAATGAAGCCATTGCAGCATCCCTCAATGCAGTCATGTCACTGTCATGGCAAGGAAAGGCAGTTCTTATGTAGTTAATCTTAATCTATGAAAATCTTGATTTGGGACATATGAAGCAATAAAACAAAAGGAATTTCAAGAGCTGGTGGTTACCAGATGTCTCAGGAATTACATTATGTGGTATATCAGGAGGTTCACTAAAATACAGAATGTCTGTGCCTGGATAATAGCAATTCAGAGGTAAACATGTAGGGATGGTAGGGCTGATGGAAAGGAGAAAGAAGTTATCCTAGCTACAGGGTAGTAGCTGCTCTAGATGGGGCTCAATAATGCTCAGTTGTGTTTTACTACTACCAGTTCATCAACAGGACACAATTATGTAGGCCAAATTTTACTCAGAAGTCATTCTTACTGACTTCAAAAGATGCTGTGTAGATATATAGCATGTCAGAGCAGGCTTTTGACTCCATCACATCAGGAAACTTGTATGGCTGAATTGGCAATGAAGGAAATGCCTCAATACTTTGATTTCTACAAGGTCATCCCTCTCCAAAATGAAAGAAAATCTTGTGTAAAACAGAGCTGAGAGGATTTTAAGTCAAACTGGCATTAATATGGCTAATAAATGTCAACATTTCATTTAGTCTATCGAAGGGACAATGATTACAAGGCAGATTAGACCTGTCCTAGTTTTTCATCATGAAACCAAACAGTTATAGTTTGGCTATTAAACATCAAAGGAAAAATGAAACAACACATTTTACATAATTTCTATAATTTCAACAACTGATATTTAAAAACTGTGAATGCCAAAACACTAAAAAATGAGAAACCAGGGGACAATAGGACTATTTCTCATACCTCTACTGATCCTTTGTGGCATCCGATGCCATAAGGAAAGTCACAAATTATAACTACCTCTAGTAGTTATTACTTGAAAATATCAGCATTAATTAGAAATGTTAGTATCATGTTTGTTTCAACTTGTTTTTTCAGAGGCTCAGAATTCCATTCAATAGATTAGAGACTGCCAGATATAAAAGGTTCTCTCTTGGCAATCATTTTATTTCCCTCAGCAACAAGCACAGCGAACTTATTATGTGCAACAAAGTCTAAACTTCAACAGATAAAACCAAAATATCAAAAGAAAGCACTGAATGAAAAACTCCCAGTAACACTTCTCTGGATGAAACAAAGTACCATCTTCACAAGAGAACTTTGAAATTGCTTCAAACTGTGAAACAATTAGATGTACAGAGCTGAGCACAAATCACCATCGGGTCAACTAAGCTTTCCACTGGGATTTTTCTCAATGGTCAGTGTAGTGTTGCCAGGTGAGGAATCCTACCATTACTGGCATACAGCTAAATACAAGAAGGTACTTCAAATGTATTTCTTGAAAGGAGTAGCATAACTGTGGCAAAAAGTGACACTGGAAGTCAGAAGGCTGTGTGCTGCCAAGCAGTGTTGACTCTGCAACACACTGAAGTCCTGAATCTTTGGAAGGAATACAACTCTTCAACCTGCATCCCCACCCAGATCAGTTACCATTTCTAAAGAATACACAAATCCATTGTTCATCTAATCTGCTTGTGCACTTTCAGGTGTCTGCTCACCTCCACAATCATCTTCACTGTAGGTAACGTGGTAGCTATGTTCTGGGGATGCGGAGGTCGAACCGTTATTGGCACACAGCCTGCATACAGGCATCCATAAAATGCGGCAATCAGGTCTATTCCTGCATGAAGAACAAAACAAAAATCCTCCCCTGAAAATCAAATCATTTAATCACAGACACCCATGTCAGCATAAATATTACTTGAAACTCAACTCAGAAGGTTAAATGAGCGACTAAGCCCTTTAACAGACTTCTTTTTTAGCCCCTTGTCAGTATTTGTTCAGCTTCACTGATTCCTTTCAATCGTACTGTTCTTCTGAGCATGAAAAACCAAAGGCAACACACAAAGCTGCCAGCAGATATCATCATTTAGGCGAATTCCACTTTATGAACTGGAAGTAACCTGTTAAAATGACTGATTTCTACAGATTAATTATCTTCCTAAATTTACATTTATAGACAAATGAGAGTCTGCAAGAAGAGGGATGCCCCAGAAAAAGGATGAGGTAGAATGATGCCTGTTCCTATAAGCTGCAGAAAGAACATCTGGAGGTTTCATTAAATACTCTCTTTCTCATGTCATTTTAAACCTCAGATATGCAGCTTTGACTTATCTACCTGAAATTTTACAGTAAAAAAAGGAGTAATGATTTTGAAATCCTGCTTCTAATATAAAATTAGGTGTTGTTCTATATAAATGTTGACTGCAGGTGACAGATTGTGGACAGCACACTCTCTAAGGAGGCTGAACAGACAACAGCACAAAGATCTGTTGAATACTGTTGTTTGATAGCTCCCTGGTGCTGTACACAGGCTGTGATAAGATGACAATGGGCACCATTTTATTCTTTCAGTGGAAAAGGATCTGCAGTACTGGTAGGTTATTGTTCCGTCAATAAAATGTTTTATTCATGGGAACTGAAATACAGAAAAATACCGAAAATACAAACTTACGTTTAAAATATTAGTCTTCTTTTGTGAAGACTTTTTCATGTTAACCATTGAGAAATTACTCCTATAAAGATTTTAACCCGTAGCTTGCAGCTCTTACAAACCAAATGTCACAAAGCAGAGCTTAAATCAGACTGTTTATTTCACCAACACACATGAAAAGCTAAACACAACCAACCAGCACTGGATCAGAAATAAGTTCAAGCAAATGTCAAACATGGTACTGTTAACACGAGCTTAACATTTTTACGTCAAAGGATGAAAATCCAAGCCACAGAGAGCCATCTAGGTTAAAGATCTATAGAGAAAAGAGTGATTATAATTTGGATTTTCTTGATAATCTGTTATTTATTCTTCATACTTCTACTCTAAAAAATCATGGGTTACTTCTTAGGTATTGCTGCTTTATCTTTATGAAATGCAGCACTTCCAAGAGGAAATTCAACAGGTGAATCTAAGAACAATCAGCAGATGGAATATTTTAGCAGAAAGTGTGTGCTCATAAAATAGCGTATTTCCAGCAAATTAAAAGAAAAGCAGCAATTAAATTTGACTGCTTATAAAAGACAGGTTTTAAAACCACAAGTTATTCTTAAACTGAACACAAAGAAATAATATCTATGTGCACATGCTAAAAGAAATTCTTTTAAATACGTTTGACTAAGTTCAAAGAAATGCAAGCAAGGCAAATATTTTGTGTTTTACCAATTAACATCATTTACAGGTTGCTACCATCACCAGTGTAGCACTGTCTAAAGGATCTTGATAAACTTTTGGGACTACCAAGGTACAGGACATGTCAGTTCTTTACCTGGTGGGTAAACCAAAGCCACATGGTCTCCATCTTGTAAATGTCCCCGTTCCATTAACATGACAGCTATCTTCTCAGCTCGTTTATGTAGCTGGACACATGTTAGTGAGTTGGCTATTGTTCCCTGCACAGGAAGAAAGATAAATATCACAGAAGACAATACAATGTGCTGAAACTCTTTTCCTCTGCACCTCAGAAGTTAACTAGATGAGGTGCAGCCACAATATGCCATACAATCAACTCAAATATGGAAACCTCCAGCCTTATTCCAAACTGTAGTTGGAAGGAAAAAAGATGTTTGTAAAGCAGAGGAACATTCTCTATTCCTTTCTCTGTCCCTTCTGCCCCCACCAGTGTGGTTGCTCTAATCAAGGGAGTACAGTAGTATGCTAATAGCCTGCCCATGTAACCTATACTTCCCTTGCTGCACAGGCAGCATTCCTGCTACAGCCAGGAACGTGCCTTTATGGTCTCAGCAGCAAACTGGAGAATCTGTGGAGAGCAATCCTGAAAATTGCACTTTGTTGTCTACACGCTGGAGTAAAGCCAAATGGCACAGCAGAAATAAAAGACAAGAGACAAAAGACACAGGAGAAAACAATACTTTGTGATGGGGAAAAGAATTAGCCTGGAACAAAAGCTAAGCAGATGCATATAAAAGAAATAGAGAAGAAAGGCATTCCTTGAATTTGAGCATGAAAAAAAAGGGGAAGAGACAACATACTACAGTTTGGCTTTTGGTACCACTTCAAAAAATGCTAACCCAAAAATATCAAACAGATACAGTGTTTTAAATTGGATGAGCATTACAGCTCTCACACTTCCTAAATATATATACGTGTCTATGTATGTACACACAAAAACACACATTTAGAGAAATATATACATCTCTATCAAAATATTCCCTATCACAGCTGACACCGCAGAAGAGAACTCTAAAAATGAACGTGCAGGACAGACTGACTGTGCCTAGAGCTGAGCTGGCCAGGTCTGGGCTGAGATAAAGGGACAGGGCAGTATGGGAAGGGCTACACCTCTGCTTGTGCGCCCGTTCTGTGGAAAGAGAGGATTTCAGACTCCGGAACTGTTGTGATACACCTGGCACCTATCACAAGCACTAAGTTCACTTAAAAATAGGGAGTCTGAAAAAACTGGTGTGTGTGCGTGTGTGTGTGTGTAAATATATATACACACGCTTAAAAAGAATAATGTATCAAAAATGCAGTGCAATGCAATCAAAAATATTGTATTGCTATCCTTATTAAGGGAGAAAGCAAGAAGGTCTACCGTTTTAAACAAATATTCTTTACACTCTATTTTAACAAGGCAAGGAATAATATTTGGCCTGGTTGCTGGCTTCTATCTACCATCCCCATCCCCATCCCCCCACTGCAGTATTGTTGACCACAAATTTCAGAGAGGAGAGAGCAGTTTGACAAAGGTCTAGTACTGGAAGTAGTGGCATGTTACCAGCATCACTTGGCATTCGCTAACTTAATTATAAACTGTCAACAAAGAGGACAATCCAACTGAAGATAAAAAGGACAAAGTCAGGGCTTAGCTTTCTTCTTCAGCATCTTCAGCAACCATACTTACTGAAAAGCAATTTTAATCAGTCTTCTGAACAATGCGGAGATCATTTCACTAAGAAAGCTTCCTCTAAAGACACATTAGACTATATGGATGCTGGACTGGAGATGGCTTCCATCTGTCCAGCCCTAAATATGGCCAAGGTCTGGGTGTCCTTGTCACTGTAGATCTGCCAGTAGGAATGTGCTTAAACTCTTCATTCCTTCTTTCAAGAAATTGCCTGTTTGCATAGTTATGGGAAGAAGGACCCTTTATATCCCCACATACATTAGAAACACAGCCCTCACTGACAAAGAAAGGGAATTGCTGCAAATCATGTAAACTTAAGAAATCATTTAAGACTTCTGGCACTTTACATATGAACCAGTGGAAAGACAGTGTTTCTATGAAGTGCAGGGAAGGAGAATCCTGCTGTTGGACAAGAATCATTGGCAAGCACCAGGCAACTATTCCCTTTAGGTCTTTTATATGAGCTGTCCTGCACTGTAAAGGTGTTGCAATCCTTTGTGACACACACTAAAAACAATGTCCTGCGCTGATTTTGAAATATTCCAAATTCTCAGAAAGCTTGGGTTACAGGAAAACACTAATCTCAGTGGATTTCTATTAGTCATCCACTGCAAGATGCCTGGATGTTTTAGAACAAAGTGTACAGACAATGTGCACAGAAGAGAAAGAGCGAAAAGTCACAAACCAGAACTAAAATTCAAGATGGGTAATAAAACTTGTCTAGGTTAAGCCCCATCAAACTTGCCACTCCTTTCCATAAAATATTAAATCTCTCCTCTCCATGAAGCATTATATATCTCAAACAAATTTCACATGTTAAGATGCTCCACACCGAGAGTAGTGGTGAAACTGAATTTCAAAATTCAACTATTTCTCAATTCCATGTAATAATAAATTATTTTGTTAATCCTTGTTTTGCACGTTTTGTCTGTCCCTCCTACTGTCTGAACCCTTCTGCCAGCAGGGGAAGTCTGACTTTATGTAAAGCTCAAAAGCAACAGCCTGTGTGGAGGAGATGGGACATTACGTATCACTGACTCTCACAGCATCTTTGCTCCTAACTTACAGGCCAGAACAATGCACTAATTTAATGGTGTAATATAGAATATATAAACAGCATTACCTCTCAGGTTTTCTACTTTGCCACAGACAACTACATTAGTACTTTACCATTATCTGTCAAGTTGCACATGTTCACATAATGTGAGCTATTAATCTGGATTTAAAAAAGGTTATTTAATGACTTATTGGTAGCCTCAAACTGAACTTTGGTACCAGCACTGTAATCTGGGCTGGCAAAGCATACTCTGTAAACACAGTAGTGGTCATTTTGAAGAGGTTCACAAATTACTGGAGGTTTAAGAACCCACCCAAGTTGCGTAGGGACTACATGGGCTGAGACAACACCAGCTACTCCAGGGGGCCCAGGGGAGTAGCACTGTTCCAGGCCCCTCCTCTCCTGGAGACCCTCATACATTATGAATGTTTCCCAGTTTAGACAGATGTGCCTAGATGTATTGTGGTGGGATGGTTTCAAATCAGACTTTCATTCTCTACAGCAGTCTTGGGAATTACTGGTTTGTCATCTACAATCCTCTAGAAAGTCTGTATCACCTGCTCTTAGTAAAGACAAGTTCTGTACCACATGACATGCATTAATTCCTTTTTGATAAGCAATGAAATGCTGTGCCAGGTTGGCACCTCAGGTAATCTATGCACAGAGATTTATTAGTAAACCTCTGCAGCCCTGGATGGATTCTGGACATACTTCTCTTTACCTCCTTTCCCCATTCTCACACCCCTCCCAGATGGTTCAGTCTCAAAAGCAACAATCACTTTTTTACTTTGGGAAATGCTTTGATTTTGCCAAGGTTGTGCTTTTCAAATTGGAAATCAGGATGGTGAGCAGTATTAAATACTATACTACTCTTTGGTTTAGGAATGAACAGCATTAAGATAGATTTGCAGTGTCAGCTCACCCACAACACATATGTGGTGGAAAAAGAAATGAGAAATGTGTAAGGCATGCTGTCTGATACAAAAGCAATCTATATTTTGACAACTGGCAATGATTATTCTCTTTTTCTTTCTGCCTCAGTGAGCATTAAATATAACAGCTGAGTATTAATGGGAAAAAGAAACAGAAAGGTCACGCTCAGCCATAGCACAAGGAGGTACAGCTGAAATACCAGTGCGCCACTTTCCATACCACAGCCTGTCAGACTAATGGTCTGAGCTTATTACCCTGCAGTTGAGTAGAGTGTAAAGCACATGGTCAGGAGTGGTCTGAGCTCTCCACTGCAACACTTCTGAGAGGAAGAGGAACTAAAATAAAGCAGAGTGATAGTCATGACACTAAATGACACTTTTTGGCTTTAAAAACCAGGTAACTATTTTTGCTAATTTAGCTATGTCTTTCTTGTTTATATGCTACCTTTTACATCATTACCCAGAAGCACTAAACATGAATTAATTCTCTTGTCATCACACATTTAAAGCAAGGCGCTTTTGCATGGTAGCAGTGCCCTCTCTGGAAGTAAAGCCACTGCTGTTATTATGATATATTGCTACATACAGTTTCAAAGCAATAAAACATTTCTTACAGATCTCTCTGAATTTAAGCATGATTTCTTTAGCTTCCTCTCTTTTTCTTACTATAAATATACAAATATTTATACAGTTTAGAACTTACTAATTTAATTACTCACATAAGCCCCCAAAAGAGCTGAATTTCAACTTAATTTTACAGGATCAAAATAACAACAAAAAAGGTCAGGACCATATATGCAAAGAAAATTCCCTGGACTACACTTGAACTAGTAAAAAAGATGTAATAGAGGGTGATTTGCGGTAGAAGCCCCATTAACACTTTCCACCATGTTTGCTCTGTTGTCCCATGCAAATTTGCAAAAAAAAATCCATACAAATGAAATGCAGTGATCCACCCTCACATCTATTTTATATATATCTCTAAAGGGGGGTCTCAAATATTTTAGCGTGAATTAAAAAACCCCCACCAACAAATTCTGCAATAGTAGTAATACAACCTATGTATTGCTAAGCGTCTGAAGCTAACTAGCTAAATATAACCCATATCAGGAAAGTTTAGCTTACCTTTCTGGCTTGGTCATTATCTTCTATTTGCCCCAAGTCTCTACCACTGGCTTGTGCGATTCTTTTTCCAGAGACCAAGTTCCCCACCATCACAGAGGCAGGGCCAATTTCTAGAATGAAGCAGAAATGTGCTAAGTGCAATAAAAATCCTTTGCCTGTGGATGAAAATTCTTTTTATTTCTTTTGCATTCCATGATATTTTCCTCATTGCTAGCCACAACATCAAACCTGGAGCACATCTCTGTTGATACAAACTTTGGTTGAAGTAGCTGGAAGATACGTAGGCTTGGATTCATCCTCTCTAAAGGTATCTAACTGAGGAGCCCATTTAGCATGGGCTTTCTACAGCCAGAGACACATCTTGTCTGCCTTGCTATTAGCAATCTTTAGAAAATTCAGCTCCTAATTTAGGCATGCCCATTCCAGTGCCTAAAACCATGAGACTTATTCAGGCTGCAAGGGACAATGTTCCTATTTCTCTCTTCTGTTCCCTGGGCTAAGTTGCATCTGTACTAGCAACTCCGTAATGCTATAGACATGAAACGACAAGGACTAGGAAGGCAGATGGTGCATATAATAAAATATATTATAGCACAATTATTTAGCACAAGGTAGAGACAGAAGAAAAATAACTTAACTTTAGAAGAAAGGAAGATGCCACAGGTGACACTTCTCCATGAGGTTGATTTCACTATGTTTTGTGGCTGCCATTAGGGAAAAATACCCATCTCACAGATAGCATTTATGCTTATGTTAACATTTGTTTTCTGCTTCTCCAGCATGGATTGCTGACCAACTGATACCAGGCTTTACTTCTATTCTGTGATGTCCAAGCTTTGTCACAGTGATGGTATGTGGTATAAGTGTCAAAATACAAGATGTGAAACTAACCAGATAATGCACAATTAACAATATCTGCAGACTACTCGACTTTAAAAATAGGAAAGAAATGTCCTCTGGGTATGTCACAACTAAGCAAAATGGGAGAATGTGATGCTATCAGTTTGGTCTCTGTGTTCCTGGCACTAGTTTTAACACAGTGATACAAAATGTGTACATAATGTATCTATAAGTATCTTCACTGCACTGATCCAAATTAATTGATCACTTTGTGAAGCAGCAACAAGGAAATACTGAAGTGAGCACTGCAGTTAAAGGCTTCATTGCTTTCATTAAGTTAGTGGAAGTCACTGTTAACCTCTGGCACCCAGTATCCACAAATTGAGATTATGGTTTTGACTTCTGAGACATTTGTCTAAAGGTTTTAAATAAAGAAACAAGCTGATGGTTTTGGCAAACTTGCACTGAAGTCATGATGGATAGCCCCCATATTTGAGATCCAGAGGATAAAAGCACTTCATATTCCAAGCTGTTTTTCAAAGTGGAAAGTAATCAACACTTGGTCTAATATAGCTGAATTCAGGTCTTAAACTTGAGGCTATAGATCCAGAAAACTTTGAAATTAATTTGAGCACTAAAATCTGCTTTTTTCAAAGTAAAAAAATTGCTGAAATTAGCTTGTTCATTGGGCATGAGTAACCAGTGACCGGACTACAGTAGGCGACAAGGGCTTTCTCAGTCTCTTGAGTCAGTGCCTTGCTGTACCATTTCATCCAATATTCTTCATAAAGTGTGGCAGAACCATCTCAAAACTAGTTAGGGTTTTCCCTCAAATATACCTGCTGTAAGAATAATCCAGAACCTCCCTACTCAGGTAAAAACTTTTATCCTCATTCCTGGGTTTAATTTATTCATGACCAGTTTTTAAGTATCTGGTCTTCTTCCAACACTGTTATTTAGAGTCAACAGTCCTCTTCCTCTCTATTTTTACTTCACAAATTCAGCCTTCAAATAAGCCAAGGTTTTATCTTCCTCTGTTTTGATCTCAGTCCATCCTCTTTAAATAAAATTGACTCGGATTTTGCGAAACCTCCAGGTGTGGTCTCAGCAGTGCCTTGTAGAGTGACAAAAATGTCGTCATTTTTACTGAGCTTAGATATGTGAGGCATTTTTCCTTGCACTCTTTGTGAAAGTCCTACCCTCTGCCAAAACCAATGATGTCCTTAACACACCTGGAATATTTAACAGGAACAGCTGATTGAGTCGATTCTCACCTACATTAACAGTTACTTGATTTTGCTCCATACAGTACCATGAACACATACCATTAAGTCATGGTCCCTTTGCCTTCACTTGTCTTACCTGGTTGTTTTTGCCTTGGTTTAGGCAGGTTTGTTACACATGTGTGGGGACACATCAGAACATTACAAGGATGCAGTGATCCTTCCAAGAAGAGCTGTTTGGTTTCTGACAGGTGTATTCCTCCCAGTGGTGTCTTGGGAAGTGTGTTTGCTGGTACGAGCGCTAAGCAGTAGACTCCCACTTGATGAATACTGTCAATAGCCTAAAAAAAAGCAGGAAGCAATTTTAATGAAAGGCTAATTTTTCATCATTCTAATAAGCACATGCTGTACTGAATTACTGCATAAAACAACCCTAATAATTAACTGGCAATGGAAAGACACTTCAGTAATGTCAGTGATAAGGAGGTTCTTTTCAGTGGGAACAGGTGGACGGAAATGTAACACTGATGTTATTATACTCATTCCAAAAGATAAAAAAGCAAACAAAAACCTGGTCATAAATACACAGAAATCTATTAAGAAATGCTACCTAGGCATTCCTCCTAGGCACACATTAGTGGCACATATCCTGGAGATTTATTACTAAGATGGGCTGGCAGCCCATGTGAAACTGATTTTAACCTGTGCACTTCTCGGAATTAAAGTTCAAAGGATTCCTATCAACTTAACATCTACTCTGTCTTGCAGAGCAAAGAAAAATTTCAGAGGCTGCACATCTATCATCATACACCTACTGATGTATGTAACTTACAAATTTTTATTTTTTTTTCTAAGATAGTAACTGTTCCACTCCCTGATTAAGGTGTAAACCATTGTCAGGCAGGAATGGGAAATAACAACAATATAAGGGAAAACTATGAAACTATCCATTTGAAAAAAAATCTGTTGAATGAAAACCTGAAAAAATAAGTATCTTTGAATCTTATAGTAATCATGTTCATTGTCTGACAAGTGGAGTAAACTCCATCACTTTCAAAAAATCTGTAACGTACAGTATCTATGTAATTTATTCAGGTAAACATGAATATCCATGCACTTAGATTTTATTTGCATACACATTTTAACTGGTTATTTTCCTTACATCAGTAATAAAAAGAAGTGCAGCAAGTGAGTCAGAAAAACAACTTCAGACATCCATGCAGACTGAGAAACAAATTACAGATAGCATCTCTAATGAGCAGTTAAATGTTCAAAAATATAATTTACTTAACTTGCATTTTAATTTTTAACTGTGAGAGAAGATAATGCATATGTCTATTGCCTTGAAGATACAATCTGTGTTCTGAGAATCAAATAATCATTTATAGTTATGTACTTAAATGTAGACCAATAAATTACTGATTACTTCTACAGACACTCTAAGTAATGCTTTGCTTTTGGCTTCTGTTTGCTTCATTTTTTATTGATTTGATTGCAAAATTTCATCAGAAAGAATAATAAAGCAGTTACTCCTTTTACAAACATTGCAGTTGTAGTAGTGGTAGATCTCACGGTAGTATCGGAAGACCTCTCTGCTGGTCTACAGACACCTTACCTGAAAGATCAGCAATAGCAAGATATATATGACAGACAACACACAATGCCTCATGTTTCTGGCAGACACCAGCATAACCTCCTAATCATAATGTTATTTGTAGGTTCTGAAAAGCAGTGATAAATCATAGGATCCTCACCTGACATCAGCTTGAAGGAAAAACGTTACAAGGCAACTGACCACTCTTACTCAAATGTAAAACAGTGTGGCTCCTAGAGCTGGTGAACGGAAAGCAATACCCAGCTGGGGTGGGATGAGGGTCGTTGTATATAATGATTACCCAGTGACTTCCAAACTGTCTCCTTTGATAGCTGTATCTGCAGCGCAATGCCTGATAAAATGTCATGGGTCATTCAAAATTGTCACCTTTCATATTGGCCTATTTCTGAGGCAGGGAATGACTTTGTTTCACAAGGATGAGCACTGATGAACCGAGACTTAAAATTTTGAGACAGAAGAGTACTTTAATACTGCTGGCATTTATGCCTCTTGATGAGATGGCTTGGTTTTTTGAAATTTCTTTGTCCAGCTGGAAGTAAAGAGTACCTGAAATCTCTGTCTCTCTGTTTCATTCAGAAAATGGACTAGAGATACCAGAACTTGCAGAAAGTCCAGACTGCTATGTTGTTCAAGCTGAGAAAACATCTCATTCTGACATAATTCTCTGGGCAGACACTCTCCATTTCTGCAGTAGATCTCCTAGCTTTGCCTAGTCCTGTCGAGTCCTGCCACTGCACTGGCACTGGTAAAACTAACATCCAGCCTGCCAGGTACAGGAACCACAAGGGTCAGAATAGTTTGCAGCAGCCTGGGAGATGAATAGAGTATCTAGATCCATCTGACTGAATTCCTGGGTGGCCTGGGATCTTCACTCACACTGTCACTAAACACCCTCCTCCTCCTCCAGTACTCTCAAGAAACTCTATACCCAGCCTGATCACTCCCTCCCAACCATGCCTCTCCTAAAACACACAGATGCAGTTCAACATAGTCCTGTACGTACAGCAGCTCTACCATCCTTCAGCATTCTACTGAGGTGAAGGAAGGGTCAGGGAAAGTCAGAATATGTGCAACCCACTGGAAAGAAGTTCTGCAAATAGTTGCAGCTCAACTCTAGAGAAGAAACGCCGGAGACACATCAAGGAACAGCAGAAGCAGGCAGTGCAGGGCTGGGCTGGCACAGGGCAGCACACGCAAGGTGCCATACAAGTCTCACAAATATCAGAAATGAGTAGCAACTTGGTCAAGTTTGTTATCATCGTCGTCACTGAGAGTCATGACACAAGGGTAGTATCACTATGTTGCCCATCACTAGCAGACGATTCAGATACAACTGGTTACCACTTCCTGACATAAGTCATTAAAACTGTGATAGGGAAGGAGCCACAAAGCATCCCACATGTTCCTGGCTTCTGTTTTCCATCTCTGCTCTCAGCTGAAGTGGAACCAGAAACTTCTTGTTCACATAGTGAAGCATGCCAGAATTGCAGACTTCACACATGGGTGATGAAAGCAGCCACACATGTGTATACTTTGATATATGACCTACCATTCACAGACACTGCTGTGACTTGATCATCTCAGAATAACAGAACTGTCTTTTGGCAGGAGTAACTTGACACAGGGCTCCCACAGCGTTCAGTACTGAATTCTACTGGCTATGATGTTGTAAGACATGATTTCTGTAAAAGTCACAAAAACGCTCAGCTGACCAAACAGGAGAAGTCCAGAGTTTCAACCTTTTCCTTAGGAGCTTGCTACCTGATAAAAATTACTGAAACGGGCAATCCAAAAGCCTTTCCTTCTACAGCCATTGCCCTAGGTGCTACTAGGTGCTTCAAAGGCTTTCTTGTGTGATGGACAAGCTAGACATTCTAGCTTTTCTTGGTAATAATTTAGATGTACTGTGAATATGAAATGCCTCTAGCTGTATGAAATGTAGCTATCTTTTAAATCAAGAGAGCAGATAAAGCTGTCTTGAGATGGATAAAAACTTATTTTTCAGTTTCTTCAAAGACACGGTAGACAGATCCCCTTTCTTATCCAGAAAAAAGCAATAATGAATTAAAACATCTTCTCTGAAATGTGTGGGATCTTCTTCTTTGGCTTTGGGTAAAACAAAAAGGATGTTTGCAATATATTTACCTGAGAAGAGTCCTTGAAGAATGACAGAAAGGCAGGTAGGAAAGGGAAATGGAAGTAACAGGTGACCAGCTGCAGACAGAGGTGGGACCATTTCACAAGGTAGCAACAGACAGATTTAATTTGACTACATCTCCATTAAACCTATCACTTTTGAGTAAGAATTGGCTTAACTGTGGAGATGGAGGAGATGGAAGATGACTGCTATCTAAAGTATCTAAGTTTTTGTGTGTGGACATTAGAGTTGAAAAAACTTTGATTATGGTAATGATACTGCCTTAACTTGGATTGCTGTATGTAAGGAGAAGATCAGAACTTTTTAGCATTCAGTAGCTTCTGTCTTCTGGTCAAACTGTCAAACACCACCACCAAGGTGGGTTTCAGCACAGTGGTATGTACCTTACACGAACCACCAGACAGCTGGAATGGGATTCCTTGCAATAGGTGTCCTCTCTGCAGTTAACCACATTGTAGATACTTAGATCTGAGCTAAGCAATCACTACCCTTCATTTCAGTGGAGAGAAATCAGCATTTTTAGGCTGTGTTTCATACCATTTATTTCAGCTATCAACACGGTGCACTAGAAACATATACTTCTGTCCCACTGATTAAAAAAAAGTAACTGGAGATCTGGCTTAGATACATATATCTACTTTTGATGAGGTCAGCTCCATGTCAGTGCTGATAATTAGTAAGAGACTGTGGTAGCTTTTGACAGTAAGAGTATATAATATATTTATTCATTACCCTTCTGAAGTAATGAATTACTATATCCTTATAAACCATATGCTACTCTTTCCTTGCTACTGCTTACTTCAATTCATCCCTGTTTTCTTATAGCATTTTGATTAGGAAAAGGATCGCTTTCTGGATTGTGCATCCCAGATAGGAACTGTCACTCAGAAGAATCTAATTTTGTGCTCATTAGGTGCAAGTGCAACTGAAGGTGGACTTACAATTACTCAAAGACAAATGTCAGTGACCTTGGGGGCCTGAAAGATCAATACAAAGAATATAAAGCAGGAAAAAAATAGCATCCAAACATACATAAAGAAACTTACCTGGAGAACTCTACTCATCCATTGAAAACTGTCTTCCTCAGTGGAATCTGGCCTTTGCTCAGCAACAATAACTATTCTTTCATCGTGCAGCACGCTCACTGAAAACACTGCTATTCTATAGAAGAGAAGGAGAGAAAAGTATTTAGTGCCAGGACAGATGGAAAAAACTTTCTTCTAAGTTAATCCTTCATAACTGACTTTTTTATTTATTAGTCAGACAACTAGTGCATCAATTAGTATTTTATTAATGGGGAAAAAGCAACAGGAACAGTTCTAGGTAATTTCTGGAGGACAAACAGGGGGCTTTGTTCTAGAATCATGTAAATACAGGCATAATGTCACAGTAGGGTTGCAGAAGTGAACCTTCTTGGGATACGAAAAGCACTAAATTTGGGTCACACCAAGGTTAAGCTGTTATATAACAGCCAACACAGGCACCTTCCATCTTAGAACTGCAACATCATTTTGTGAGAGGTCTGCTGTGTGATAAAGTAGGAGCGCATGTTACTGCATTAGGCTCTTCAGAAGCTTTAGATGTTTCCTGCTCAATTTCAGCACGTTAGGAAAGTCACACAAGGAACTGCTGTCATATTCAAGAACTTCAGTGTTATGTGTATTGGAAATGTTCAACTCGGACAGAAAGGGTTCTGTTGAGTCAACACCTTTAGAATTAACCAGCTGTTCAACTGGAAAATTTTTTAATCACAGTTTCAGATCTTGGTATCTAAAATCTGCCTCAACACTGTCTTAGGCTCCCACCTGTTGTCTCCTCGTTCTAGCAAAATGAATAGCAATGGAGGGAAACCACAGTGCAGATTAGGCACTGCCCTCTGAAAGCCTTTTGGCTCGCTTACACCTGGTCTAAGCAAATTAAGGATTTCTAGATAATGTAAGAAAAGAAAGGATCAAACCTTCCCCTGTAGACAAATTTCATTGGTTCCACAGCCAGTGCTGTTGCTACAATGTCATCAGCGTTATGTCTTCTTCCACTGACAACCATCAAACCATCCATTTTGCCAATAACAAAGACAAGTCCACCTGGTCCTATAAAGCCTAGCAGTCCAGTCCTTATAAAAGGATACTCAGTGATCGGGCCACCAGAACTGGTCATAGGAAACACCTGTAAGACAAAGAAACACATCCTGAATTCTATACACAGAGATCATGCTGGGAAATATTTCAGGCATACTCTCTCAGATGGCTCTTCTGGAATGAAGTAAATAGGTCGCTAGTGATGCTCTTTACTCTTCACTGACTGTAAAGGGAGTGTCAGGAAACTCCTAGACTAGTGTGTGTAATTTTCAGTACCTGAGTTCCAGCAAGTTCAATCACACTTTGTTTACCATACACGTTTTCCCTAATCATGGCTCTGTAAATCATTTATGACCTTAAAAAATATATAAATCAACATAAACAGTACTGAAGAATAATTAAAAAAAGTTGTGCAGAGTGCAGCTAACCTGAAGTGCTATGCATATGTTACTGAGAGATTAAATCATAAACAGTAAATCATAAACAATCTACAGTACAGCAGAGCTTCTTTTCAGTACCTCATCCTCGTTTCCAGTACAGTATAGAAAAATAAGCAGGCTAGAAATGCAGCTATATTAAGGTACTGTACATTAATGACTCTTGCAGCTCACTACATTTTTATCTAAGGTCAATTAAGTCCTCACAATACCAGTGATAAAACCTTCTGTAGCATGTCTAGAACTGAAAATACAGCCCTATACAGAACCTCTCTGGATGTCTGAACACCAGACGCATACATGACTTGCGCAGGACAGGTTCCTACAGCTTTTGCTATTCTAAATAGCACAGTGTTACCCTTCTGGCATGCGAGGTACTTTGAGCTGCATTCTGACACAACCACAGTTTCTGCTGTTGCTTCTTTAAACTGAAATAGTCTAAAGGCAAGTTATTTAAGAAAATGGCAAGTGGAAGACCATGGCTATATAGTGTCCTTCAAGGTTCATCTAAAAAGGAAGGCCAAATTCTGCTGCCAGATGCCCATGGGTGACTCTTACTGAACAGAGTTAATATTTATACATCCTCAGCAATAATTCATTTCAGGAACACAAAATCTTTTGACTCTCTAAGACCTGCAAAATGAATTACACAGTAGAACAGAAAAGAGGCCCACTTGGAGAGGGCTCCTAAGAACATACTTAACTTTAAAAACAAGTCATCCTGTTCACTTAATGGCAATTTATTTGCTTACCATCAGGAATAAGTCTAAATCAGTTTAAATATGCTGTTAAACTGCAGACCCTGTTATGAATTATGAATGATTTTATAATTACAGCAACTGCAACAAAATGAATGTAAGAACTTTTCTTTCCTGAAATATGTCAAATGTGGGATTATCATTCACACTGAGTATTGCCAATTGTACTTGTAGCACAGTAATCAGCTACCAACAAATTTCAGATCAAATAGCATAGTAGGATTCCTGGCTTCAATAGTGGGATGGAGAATTGTATCCACTAATCTCCATTAATTATTTAATGTATAGTGTTTACAACATTCAGATCTGCATTTTGCAGGAGATATTAGTCATGTTTGGTCTATTAAAAGTGGAAATAGCAGAGCATTGGTTAAGGGAAATGTAAATGTATTTTTCTTAACTTTCTTCTCCAATATTAAAAGAGGAAGGGTTCAGAACTTAATAAAAATCTCAGTTCAAATTTTTTCAGTATTTCTCTGATTTGTTCAGCCTGTCATATTGGCTTCAGCAGATGTTAATGATAACAAGTGAGCAGGTACAACAGAGCTATCAATACAGCTGTCTGCACTGGAGCTGAAACCTACTGGAAAACAGATTCCACAAAGTAAAAAGGCTTTTACATAAGGCAATTCAAACAAAAGCAGGTAGGGACTAATTAGGAAAAGGTATCTTTCCTATTCAGATACCTCTTGGAGAGTACATCTGTCAGGATTCTGCATAAATGCAAGCCTTTAATGCTGGCTGCATTGTGGAAATGTTAGAAACTGTTTTTTAAAGACACCCAGCAGCCTTCCTACTGTTTGCAACAATCAAATTCTGCATGTAGCTAGCTCATAGACTTGTACAGTATTACCTTTTAACTTTATCTTTCTTGCTGCTTTCCTTCTGATTGTTTCAGTCCGTGGTATCTTCTTTCAAAATTAAAGTAAAAGCTCTTCAGAGCCTAAACTAAACCCACATAAAGATCTACTATCGCACTTAATGAAATGGGCTTCAGTGCAGATTATCTGGCTAGAGTACAGGTCCCAAGCCACGAGCATTGATTATTACTGCTACACTGATA